>NC_137605.1:17427063-17542063 GCF_963280865.1 Gymnoscopelus braueri
CATAACTCGGACGGCGCTTAGTCGACTAGCAGACCATCGGCCGGTCGTCGCGGGCACTCGCGCCTGGAGGCGCTCGGGCGCGACTCCTCGGCCTCAAGGTCTGCTGAGTCGGCGCGCCTCCGTCATGGTCCAAAACTATACTTTATCGGTGAAAAAAATAGTCTGCGGTTGTTTGAAAAAGTATTGTCCCAAGCGGGAGTCGAACCCAGTCTCCCAGAGCTGGTGAATCGGTAGTCCATTGATTAGCGAGGTGCGCCACTGAGACCGATGCTGAAATTGGGTATTTGGGTTGTATTAGAATGTGACGTCCTAACTCTTCTATTGTAGAGGAAAGAAGTCCCCGCCCGCGTGCCCGCCCAATAGGGCGAGGCTCCCCTTGTGCCTTCAACGGCATGGTAGAAGAGGGTTCGCGTCTAGCACTGTCTACCATACAAATAAACGAACAGGTTTTTTTCACCTTCTCATTGTGTGTGTGTGTGTGTGTGTGTGTGTGTGTGTGTGTGTGTGTGTGTGCTTGTGTGTCTGCATACACAGCTAGCAAACATAGCCATTGACAGTTTGTGTCGTGGTGTGTTCGCGGGGGACTGCAGGAAGTTGAGTGTGCGCTCCTGTTTTCCTCCCCTGTACAACGCCGAGCAGCACAGAGGTTCCATAGTGCTGGGCATGCTCCTGGGAACAGGTAATGATAATGATGTGAAACAACATTTAGCTTATCAGATGTTCTAAATCACAGATTTCATAACTGCTGATGTGGAGACATTGATTATACCACTACTGAATAAATGCATTATTTTCATTCATTCATATATTTCAAATATGCAACACTCTAATCTAGGGGTTCATCAATTTAATCAAAAAATCAAAAGAATAATCAAGCCCCACACACATAGTTTCTATTTGAAATGGAATGAAAATGGTCCCCTGTCTTCCAGGCTCTGGTCCTCAGGTTGATCCAGGTCCACTGGCCCAAAGGTCTAGTCAGGAGGCGTGGGCTCAGTGGTCGCTACGGAGAGGTCTAGAATCTCTCCCAGAGGCCATCACTGATTGGATGACACAGAGCGGGAGGGTCCAACTCCACCCGCATGCCTCAGTCAAACAGATCCGCCCCTCCGTGTCAGGCTGGGAGGTCAGTGAGTAAACAAGATCAAAACGCACCCAACCTGGTTTTAATTCTCTTGGCATTTCCCCCTAAACTCCTAGGATTAATCTGTACATACAGTATTGTAACACGTGTGTGTGTGTGTGTGTGTGTGTGTGTGTGTGTGTGTGTGTGTGTGTGTGTGTGTGTGTGTGTGTGTGTGTGTGTGTGTGTGTGTGTGTGTGTGTGTGTGTGTGTGTGTGTGTGTGTGTGTGTGTGTGTGTGTGTGTGTGTGTGTGTGTGTGTGTGCGCGGGTGTGTGTGTGTGTGTGTGTGTGTGTGTAGATCCAGTTGGAGGACGGAACCATATCTGCTGACCACATCATCTCTGCTCTGCCAGCTAACGGTAAATACTGGACCGTCCGAGATGTTGTCTGGAGCATATTTCCTACTTAAGGCCCACATGTAGCACAACCAACCTGGTATATACTGTAGTTCCATCTAGGAAACAGGTACCAAAGTTAGGTCACTGTGACTTTAAAAACTCAATCATTATCACTGCTCCGTCTGATGGGGGGCTATGGATTCCCCTGCAATTCTTTGCCTAATTATTATTGATGTTAACCTTCATAACAGCACTTATAATTACAAATAAAAAAACATTTTATTTTTACCTGTACACTTTAAAATGGAGCAAAAGCCAAATGTTTAGAACGCTGTATTCGTATAATTTTTATCCCTCGATTTTGTAACCCTTTTTTCACCCGGTGCCAATTTTGCTAAGTGATCCTGGGCACTACACTCCCCCCACCAGCCTAGGGAGGCCAGGGCCGAGCTCATGCCTCCTTCAATGCATGAGAGCCAACTGACCTTCTTGTCACCTGACAGGGGGGGAGTTTCCCTGGTTGGACGTAGCGCTGTATTCGAATGTATTTTATGATAGTAGTCTGTCTCTCTCTACAGCTCTCGCTGCTGCCCTTCCATCCTCACTTCAGACCCTTGCCCAACAACTCCAGGACATCGCCATGGTAACGGTTGCCGTGGTTAACCTGGAGTACAAAGGTTCCATCCTTCCTGTAATGGTAAGAGGCAGACCGTGGTCTCTATCCGCTGGTTGGGTTTTAGTGCACCAGTACGTGTGTACTGTCAGCCATGTTCTTCATAAGATTCTACGCTTGACTTCTTGAAAACGTCTACGAGACACACAGGGTCAGATATCGTTGCTGTCAGGCAGAAACCTCTTATCTCCATATTCTAACTTTTGTGTTTTTTCTTAAATGAATGCCCTACTTGATCATACTACTGCGTCACACAAAAGCATCAAAAGTAGCAGATCTTACTGCATTTCTTGCTCATTCTGCTCATAGAAATGTGTTGTTTATCAAATAACCGAACTGGCCTGGAAAAGCTGTTTGCTCTCTCCTTTTATGCATTTAAGGGAGGATCATACAAATAACAGTAGCAGATATAAGTGTGGTTGATTCTGTTGACACTGTTAACATTCATTAACATTCACACAAATACCGAGGGTTGGTGTGGCATTTCTCTGCCTCTAAAATGTGGGTGCAAATTAGAACAGGCAGGCTGTATTAAAGCAAGGTTGTAGTGGAGATGACACAAATGAAGAATTCACTCAATAATTACTTGATTTGTTGATTTGAATAATTACTTGGTCTACTTACTTATCAAAGTAGACCATCTGGTGTCTGGATAAATAGAAACTACGATCTACAAGTTGACAATGTATCTCAGTGCAACACACAGTGAACTTGTAGATCGACTATTTCGCTATTGCTTTTGAACATTTTTGACCATTTTTAAAAACGTTCACCTTTGTGTGTGTGTGTGTGTGTTCCCCCAGGGTTTCGGTCACCTTATTCCATCGTCAGAAAATCGAGGTGTATTAGGAGTGGTGTATGACTCAGTTCCCTTCCCTGAACACAACAGTTCCAATGGAGATACAACACGACTGACGGTACACACACTCTCACACACACACACACACGCACACACACACACGCACGCACGCACGCACGCACGCACGCACGCACGCACGCACGCACGCACGCACGCACGCACGCACGCACGCACGCACGCACGCACGCACGCACGCACGCACGCACGCACGCACGCACGCACGCACGCACGCACGCACGCACGCACGCACGCACGCACGCACGCACGCACGCACGCACGCACGCACGCACGCACGCACGCACGCACGCACGCACACACACACACACACACACACACACACACACACACACACACACACACACACACACACACACACACACACACACACACACACACACACACACACACACACACACACACACACGCCCCTGCCACTCACCTAGTGCAGGCTGCATGCAGAGCTGACACTTTGCTCTGTGATCCACAGACCTTAGAGTAGTATCATACATCCAAAACAGCTGCTTAACTTAAAAAAAATATATATAATAATAATCCATTAAGACCTGAGGCCCATTCTACAAATGCCTTCTAAATCAGTAGTTCTCACACTTTCAAGCTAAATCTAAAATGACACAGATGCCTGGCTTTAATGGGATAATAGGCTTTTTTTCTCTTTTTTTGGAGGTAACTTGGACATGAACCAAGTCAACCGATCTTGGTAATCTCACCTTGTTTGTTTTTATCTAGGCAACATGTTTTGATTCAGGCATGAATCGATCTTGATTCCAACTTACTTGCTGATCTGACCATGGCATCATGGTCGTCATTTCTTCATTCAACCCTACACCACCTGCTCAGGTGGTGTAGGCTTATTTGTTTATTTGTTAGTATTCCATTAGCAGTGACCTATAAGCACAGCTACTCCTCCTGGGGTCTACATATAAATACATAATAACATATAATACATAACGCATATTTAAAAACATATGTGTTTTTCCAACACAAGGCTGATGGATAAAGTGCTTACTGATCCCAGATCCATTCTCCCAGGTTTATGCCTCATCTCATTAATGACTGCATTCTTCACTTATTGTTATAAAGATTCAAATTCACTCAAATTCAAAACTGACCAGTTTGGGTTGAAGCTCATGGCTCCGCTCTTCTTCGTGATTGGTTGTCTTCTAGGTGATGATGGGCGGGGCCTGGTTCCAGGAAGTGTTTGGGAATCCAGAGGAAGTGACCGAGGGGCATCTCCTAGCAACAGCCACTGAGGCGGTCCGCAGCCACCTAGGAGTTACCATAGAGCCCAGCTGGAGTAAGGTGGCTCTGCACAGGGTACGACACTCTCTCTCTGTGTGTGTGTGTGTGTGTGTGTGTGTGTGTGTGTGTGTGTGTGTGTGTGTGTGTGTGTGTGTGTGTGTGTGTGTGTGTGTGTGTGTGTGTGTGTGTGTGTGTGTGTGTGTGTGTGTGTGTGTGTGTGTGTGTGTGTGTGTGTGTGTGTGTGTGTGTGTGTGTGTGTGTGTGTCCGTGTCCAGAAAGAAACCCTTATAAAATCCAGTGTTCACATCAGTGATGTTGTGAAGGAAATCAAATCATTTCACATCTGTAGTCAGTAGTCACACATACTATAATAATGTGTACTAATTAATTACAGAAACCTCATGAACAGAGCTGACTGTCTAGCGAGTCTCTTGTGTGTGGCAAATAATTGATCATTGCATCAGGTGAGAGTAGTATTGGTGTCCATAATATTCTGTCTTCTGTGTTCAGGACTGTATACCTCAGTACTATCTGGGACACTGGAAAAGAATAGGTGAGTTTAAATGGATAACATTTTATATCGTCAATACTTTTGTAGTGATGTGAATGATATACGTATATATCTGACTGTTCATCTTATAGATGGACATTTGTCACACCTTTTCTAAAGAAATCCAGGGCTTTTTGTGTAATGGTCTGGACCATAATGGAAACAAGCCCCCATCCTTTTAGCATAACTTTTCACTGTACTACACTGTTAAGAATCTTGTTAACAAAGTATTCAATCAATCAATCAAACTGTGTATGTGTGTCCCTCCGTCCAGAGTCCATGCGTAGCTACATAAGGGAAAGGAACCTTCCCTTGTCCCTGATTGGCTCCTCCTACAGCGGCGTCTCCGTCAATGATGTCATCTTCAACGGACGTTCTTCTGTAGAGGCGCTGCTGGGAACTGGAGTATGACCGTACCGACCAATCAGACAGCTGGGGCTCTGACTGACAGACGGCATGGGAACAATCAACAGATGATTCTGCTCGTCACGGCAATGACTGTGTCACTGAGGACGGAGGGTCTGAAATTAGTTTCGGAACAAATCTGAACCGTAACGACCCGTTTATATGATGTGGCTCCATACAGACCCAACCAGGTTCATTTGAGCTGGTTTTGCTAAATTGGGCTAGAATCACAGATTTGACCAGTTCCCTGTGTGGGTTAGGACACAGAAGCAGGTCACAAGATGTTCTGAGAACAACTTTAATATTGTTGTATTTAATATATTGTCCATATTACAGATCGTCACAAAAACACTGGTTGTTATGCTTGTAAGTAAAATTATCCATTTATATTGCCTTTAAATGATGTGTGTGTCACTGACAGTGTTAGCACAATACTGTGTGTCCTTAAACACCATATTAGCCTCAATGTGACAAATGAATTTACTGCTGCTGTCACTCTAAAAGCTTCCTGATTTGAACTACAGGGTTCTTAATGTGCTATCCGTAACGCCCAAGATTCAAACATGGGTCTGCCGCGTGGAAAACCAAACACGCACTACATAGCCAAAGGGCAGCCCTCCTTTGGCCATGGGTAATAATAGGTTCATGAGAACCAAGCAGGGCTACTCTGTTACACAGCAACAGTTTCCAGATAGTCTGCACGCAAGTAAGATTTTGCTTCTTTTTTTTTTTTAATATATTTTTGAGGGCTTTTTCTGCCTTTATTTATACAGTAGGTATAGTGGAGATGGACAGGAAACGGGGAGAGGGAGATGGGGAGAGACATGCAGTAAAGATCGTCGGGGAACGGGACTCGAACCCACGATGCACTGTCAGGCTACATTGGAGCCTAAGTGCCCGGACCGCAATGCCAGTGGTCCGGGCCACAAGTTAGATTTCTGAACCAATATAGATCAAAACTTTACAGGGAACCTGTACAAGACCTTTATTACATGCTACAGTACAGTCATGGGCACCTGTTCATTCTAAAGTCAGCTTTCATAAAGGGTTTGTTTAACATTACGGGTCTACAAGTATGAAATGTCTAAACCCTATATACTTGGTTGACCAGAGTCGCCCACGGGTCTATACTATGCCCCACAATGCATCGTGAGCTTTATAGATTGGTTATCTTCGCTGAATGTTTGCCCCCAGAATATGGGTGCTAAGGTTTATGTGGTTAAAATGTATTTTAGGGTAAGAACACCAGCCCTAACTCATTCACTGTAGCAGCTGCCTGCTGTGTGGAGCTATATGAATTACTATTAGCACACTATAGTCACTGATTACAGGCTCCCTGCTTGTGCTCTCTCCCCTAGTCAGTTTTATCGCTGGTGGCAGTGCGATGCGTTGTGAACTTATTGGTTATTCTTGCTATTTGTTGTACAGTATGAAGAAGTATAGTTCTTAAGTGGGTAAGAAAAAGTCAACCCTCTGATTTTTTACAAATTGAACCCTAGGTTGTGGGTACGTGCATGCACACACTAGCAGCAGAGGCAACCATGCAAGTCACTAACCTGTCTTGCTCAAGGACACTACGGCATTTTAGCCAGAACCTTCCGCTCTACCTCCTGAGCCACTGCCGGCTGATACCAGCTTTCCAGCAGATGTATATAATTACTAATGTTAGCTTAGAGCTGGGTGAGGTGGGGGACAGAATATCACCATAATCATAGGGAACTATCTTGATAGCGATATACAGTATATACCGGCATATCACAATATCAAATCATTTTCCATATCTTCTAGTGTAACCATGTTATATGAGCTTATGGGAAATTGATTTTTTGGTTTGTTTAACCACTTAACCCTATTGTTGAGCGGTGTCCAGGGCTCTATAGGTCTGTTTCTTTCTCCTCTACACCATATCTCTTCACTGAAATAGCAGATCTACATCCTACGAGCTTGTAGATCTGCTATTTTTGCCAGATGTTGGCCCCAGAATAGGGATGCTAGAGTTCATGTGTTTAAGCATGGTTTATATTGAGGATTTTGTCACAGAAGTTTTTTTTCCTGTCTTGGCATCAGTGTTACATAGACAACCATATGACTCAAAATAGAATGCAGTTTTACCTGTTGTAGTGAACAATAAAGGAATATGATTTAAATAAAGCAGGGCATGTTTATTTGTATTGTACATTTCAGTAAGGAGGCAATTCAAAGTGCTTTACACAAAACATTACAAGCATTAATACAAAGTGATAAAGAAACACATTGACATTGAAGTACATATTAATACATTTAAAAAGTATGTTTTTCTTGGCTTTTATTTTGTGAAATTTGACTGAATAAGATTAAATATAGATATAATTGTACATAAATAAAGACATTGGGTAGGTAACGGGTAACAAAAACAGGACATACCGTATTGGTTTGTGGCGCTCTCTGGTGGCCATAAACAGCAATGAGTTTAAAGAGCAAAGCATCATGGGAACTTTCTCTCTGGCCACATGGCCACATGGGCAGCCCGTGCAGCGTTGCCACGTCCGCTTATTATAAGCTAAGCTACTTTGGGCTTCTTTTTCTGTAAAGTTGCTAGTAGAAATTGGTAGTTGCGGGTTGCGGTTTTTGGGGCTTGTTTCTTCTAAAGTGTTGTTGCTTATTTTGGGCTTGCTTTCTAATGTTGTTTAAACCAGTGTGTTTCTCAAACATTTTCAAGTCAAGGACCCCCAAATTAATATGTTTTTGTCTGCGGACCCCATCTGAAAACATTTAATGTTATGCCAGGGACCCCCATACAAGATTTGTGTTGTTAAAATGTTTCAAAAATATTCCACATTTTTTTAAATGTATTCCAAGATTATCATTTTTTAAATAGGCGATCTATCTTCAAATGTTTAAAGGGCGAAGGGCTCGCTTCTTTTGGGCTTGTTTCTTTATAGACCTAGTTGCTTGTTTCTCTCGTGAAACCTGGCAACACTGGCTCCTCTAACCAGAAGTACTGATCATGTGGTCTTCAGTCGCACGCAGCAACTAAAGAAGACGACGTGAGGACTGAGGAGCGTGAAGAAACACTTCGACAAAAACAAGAAATAACACTCATACAACCCGCTTTGAAGCAGACATGGTGCCAGGTACTGTTTAATTTACACGTTTACTTCTCGGTTGTTGTAATTTGCGCGTGTTTTACACGGTTACATTGTTCATTTTAACGTTCACGTTTGAAACATGTCATAAACTCGGCCTGCTGCGCCATTGCTGCCCACAGCAGCGTGTTTTCAAACTGGATTAAAGTGTTGGTTAGCTGTTATAAATGTACCAACAATAACCATATGTAACATTGAATTGTCCATGTTTTATTGATGAAGATCATATCATATGACCACTTTATTACCATTTAAAGTCGTGTTGCTCGTTAGCTGTTGCACTACTGTAACTACCAACTCCACATGGCTGCATTGATGGCGACACACGTGTTGAGGTGGACGGATGGACTCCATCTGTGCTGTTCTTCCTTATGGAAGAAAATGCACCTTTTTAATGCCAATAGTCTTACATCATATCATTATTGGTATGATTTATTATACGTTCAGTTTACTTGGGGTGTCGAACTTTATCGAGATTTTGGGTGCGGATAATATACGTTTTAATTTGTAGGCAATAGTTTTACAATCTGCCTTTTTTAGATCTGCTTTTGTTAACATTGCAATATCTTCCGCAAGTTATCGCGGTCACTTTATTTATTGTTTATACCCATTTATACCCATTTGTAATTTTGTATCAAATTGAAAATGTAGATAATTCGGTTTGTTTAATCCCCCCGTACTCAACAAAACAGAATCATGATCGACCACAGTACATGCAATTAATTGACTACTTTATTACAGTTTGCATATAGTACAGAGGTACGATTTGGCAATGATTGTTAAAAGGATAATGGAAAAAAGCCCAAGGGGCTTGTTTCCATTGTGGTCCTATAACTGTTTCGATTGCATTGTCTGCATTCCATTGAATGGCGCCTGTTCACTTGTGCTGTGAGACTTTTAACCTGGATAGTGGATATACATCTTCCAACCAATGTTATTGTTATAAGTACAGCAGTGAATTCTGTCTCTCCCCCCAACCAACGCATGCATCCGGTTTCAATAATCAAACATATCCTTATCTTTACTACAAATACAAACTGTTCTCCCAGCCTGTCTCTCTACTAGGGTCTCACAGGGGTCAAAGTTTATTGTTAAAAGTTGTTCCGAGTTGGGTTTGGAGTGGACTATGGCTGCAACTATTGTATTCATTGTCTTTAAATCTGTAAAATGGGGCTAAATGTCTGTGTATTCCAATGCCCTAAAGATGACGTCCTCAACTGTCCTGTTTTGTCCACAACCCATGAACCCAAATACATTGAGTTTACCATCATAATAATTAATCTATTATGTAATGAATAGTTGGTAATTAATTTAATGTAACAAAATGATGAATCATTGCATCTATCTTAGACCAGAGTCACCAGACAAACAACAACTGTTTCATTTCTAGAAACATCTCTTCTTTTGGACAGAATTTGCCAAATTGACATTGTAACATGATATTGTCATGCTAAAAATCTTCCAGGGTGGCCTGTGTCACCTTTCTTATGCCACACACAAATGAATCAAGTTCCAAGATGGTAAAATGTTGTCAAACATTTATTCAATACATCTAATATATCTAATGTATAATCGGAGCATTGATTGTAGAGATAGTATTTTTTATTACATCTCTTACCTTGTTTCTCTGTTTGTCCTACAGGCTTTAGTCCCCGTGGAGGTGGGGATCGGGGGGGTCGTGGAGGATTCCGTGGAAGAGGGAGTTTTGGTGACCGTGGAGGAAGAGGGAGTTTTGGTGACCGTGGAGGAAGAGGAGGTTTTGGTGACCGTGGAGGAAGAGGAGGGTTTGGTGGAGGTGACCGAGGAGGTTTCAGAGGACGAGGTGAGGACCGATACATATACATCTGATGGCTGTTTATACTGCGATCTGTGATCACCTGATGGAATTTGCTACAATGCCACCCACGTTCCATTATCATCTGTCCATTATCAATATTGGTGATCAGAAATGTTTTTGACTCCCTTATCTTTTCAGTATAGGAGAGGGGTGTCTGAATGTGATTATTTTTTTTGTCCATTTATTGAGCTTTTGGAAGCCATTCTGCTGAGGAGGAAAACGATTCACAAACACAAGGATATGGTCATAAATAAATAGTAAATGGTGCATCTAGTTTGAAGTGACTGTTGACGAAAATCAGTCAGATCAGGTCAACTATTGTAAACAGGAGATTGTTGTCTTATCTGATCTCGGTATTATTTCTATACAAGTCAAATGGCATAAACAGTATCTTTTTAACAGTGGTTTTTAATTTGTTCTTCCAGGTGGAGGTTTCAGGTCACCAGAGGGGGGTCGTGGGGGTTTCAGGGGACGTGGTGGAGGAGGAGGATTCGGGGGAAGGGGTGCACCGAGGGGGGGCAGGGGAGGCTTTGGTGCAGGAAGGAAGGTCATGGTGGAGCCACACAGACATGAAGGTTGGTATTATTATTATTATCACTTCTTCTGTTGTATGGTGGAACACTGCATTACTCATGTCTACTGCTATAAGACTGCAAAACCGTTCTTCACATGTTTGTTACATTTACTAAAGGGCTTTGTGGGGAATTAATATTCTTCCTACATGTACCTTGATTTGCAGGCTTGAGATTCTACACCACAATAGTTGTTTAGGAAGTGATCTGAAACATTTTGTGGCCTGTAAAAATATAATGTCTTATGGTATTTCATTGTACTGATCCATATTGTGGTTTTGATTTAATTGATGTATTGTTTGTTTCAGGAGTGTTCATCTGCAGAGGGAAGGAGGATGCTCTGGTCACAAGGAACATGGTGGTGGGAGAGTCTGTCTATGGAGAGAAGAGGATGAGTGTAGAGGTAAGATTACACCAAGGATAATGACCGCTTGGCACTCTTAACCCCTTGAACCCTAGCATCAATTTGGCAAAAACAGCAGATGTACAAGCTCATGACTTTTAATGCTCATGACGGTTAACTGATGGTGCAAACATAACAACATAACAAAATGTTATGTTGATAACATAATAGATTTGTCTATTGAACTTATAACTTTGTCTAAGACCAGCAGAACCATCATCTGTTAAAAAAAGATAAGATCAATGAAAATAAACCTTGATTGTGACACAGCCTGTGACATAAGTTTATTTACCATGGCCAGTTGATTTACAGTGGCTTAATTTCCTGTCTTTTGTCTTTGTAGGAGGGAGAAACGAAGATTGAGTACAGGGCATGGAACCCCTTCAGGTCAAAACTAGCGGCAGCCATCTTGGGAGGAGTAGACCAGATTCACATCAAGCCGGGTTCGAAAGTCATGTACCTGGGAGCAGCATCTGGGACCACCGTGTCTCACGTTTCGGATATTGTTGGACCGGTCAGTACCATGTCAGTCCTAATGGACATACAAAAATGTGTCCCCCAAAATGTTGAAATGTAACCACTTTCAAACTGCCATCCCTATAATTTAGTGTCTTCTTGTATTTCTCCACAAGCCTCAGTAGTACGACACATAAGGTGTCTTACGATGTATATTAAGATTTACTTCCTGTGTCTCCCTTTTCTGCCGTTTGTCTCAAATGGAGGTTAACACTTGTGTATACAGTAGTTTTTGTATGCATATACCTTGTTTTTGTGTATACATTTTTGTTCTATGTGTACAGGAAGGGCTGGTCTATGCTGTGGAGTTCTCACATCGGTCGGGTCGCGATCTCCTCAACGTGGCAAAGAAACGAACAAACATCATCCCCATCATTGAAGATGCCCGACACCCACACAAATACCGCATGTTGGTTGGTATGTACAATCACATCACAATAAAATAATCTAATACTCTAGCCTGGGACCAGACCAATCTGCCAGTGCAAAAAAAAGATTGCCCTGAGCGATTTGGGTCTGGCACCGCTCCATTGTGAATCCATTTCCTGCTCCAGAAGTCTGGGGTGACAAATCAGAGCCCAGTATTCAAATATGGGAGACTGTATTTGGTAGTTGGTTTGTAGGTCTAACCAATTGCGTCGAGAGTCATGGTTTTGATCCCGCCCCCTTGGAAAAAAACCTTCCTCATAGAAGCTCCAGACTCGTATCCACGCAGTGATAGTCTGGCTACGTGTGGCTACTAATACTCCACCCTGCTAGTAGTTTCTGTGTTAAATGCAAGGTTGAAATGTGTTGCTGAGTGGTCTGCATACACATAGCTGTTATTTTGTCTGTAATCCTAATCAGCACCTTCTAAAGGTATTTTATTCACTATTTGTTCATATGTTTTGGCAGGATACAGAGGCTTTTCTTATTTCTTTCATATTAACCACGTGTAAGGAGCCCTATTTAATACTTGTATGTATTTTCAAACATAGTTTTGTTTTTTCTTTTCCACTTTTACCCGACATGCCCAAAATTAGGGACACCAAGTTGAAAATGCTTAATACAGCTTTATATTACTCTGGAGCAGGCATTGAAGTGTTTTAAGATATGATAAGATGGATAAGATAAACCTTTATTGATCCCCGGGGGTGAATTCAGTAAAATGACATTTTCTTGCATAACAATGTTGTAAGATTAGATCCAACACAGGGTGGTTGTATTCTCTTTCTGCCCTGCTGTCCAATAAATCACAGATGTCTTAACAGCCTTCATTCAGATGCTGATACGTATGGGTCTCTTTTCAGGCATGGTGGATGTAATCTTTGCCGATGTGGCCCAGCCTGACCAGACCAGAATCGTTGCCCTGAACGCTCACAACTTCCTGAAGAATGGAGGACATTTTGTCATCTCCATCAAGGTATATAATAATAAAATACATCGAAAATAATTAACAGATACTAAGATAATAACATAAATACCATGCAATTAATTAATGATATGGGGGACTAAATAAGCCAAACGGTCTGTATGGCTGACTGCCATACGTTGATGAAGGTACAGGGGTGACTGCATGGGTCTCAAACTCACGGCTAACAGAATACTTTAATCCCGACTGTCTCTCCAGGCCAACTGCATAGACTCCACAGCAGCTCCAGAAGCTGTGTTTGCGGCCGAGGTGAAGAAGATGAGCTCAGAGAACATGAAACCACAGGAGCAGCTCACGTTAGAGCCCTATGAGAGAGACCACGCTGTGGTGGTGGGGATCTACAGGTGGGTGGATGGCACATAATGGAGCACACGACAACCTCCCTTAACCACTTTGGGCCCAGGGCTCTTCTAGGTCCGCTAGTTTTTCCCTCTACACCAAATCTCTTTGCCGAAAATATCTACAAGCTCACAACGTTGTGAGCTTGTAGGTCGGCTGTTCGTCAAAGTGTTCGCCCCCAGAACAGGGACGCTAGGTTCATGTGGTCAACCACTTTCAACCTTGCATCGGGATATGTGAACAAAATTTAAGAAATGTCAAAAATGGCAGATCTACAAGGCTATATGCACTTTGAGGTTGTAGATATGCTGTTTCTCTCTATGACAAAGTATAAAAGACGTGGTTAATGGTCAAAGTAGAAACCAAGTAAAATGTGGAATAAATCTAACCGGAGTTAGATTATCTTATTTTATTAAGATGGTGTTGGCTTCCCTGAGGCTGTAGCGCTATGCCTTTAAAGACACAAACATGTTAAATGTCATATTGTGTGTATGCATGTACAGTTAGTCCATACTACCTTCCAAAAACTGTTGGTCAACAAAACAGACCAAGATCTCCAACATGACATGATTTTATACTCCTATATGATGTTCTGAACTGTCTTCTCTCTCATTTCAGACCTCCTCCTAAAGCAAAGAAATGAGACCTGGAGAACACCACCTTGATCACACAGCACCTGTATGTAAATGACTAGACTGACCATGGTAAACGGAGTGTATATTAAGGGTCATTCAGACCGCTGCCATTTTTCTCCCCAACGTTCCACTGCTTAATTTACGCTCCGTTGTACGAGGGTGTCGAGCACCGAAAATGGCTGCTCTACAAGCTCACAACACGTCACATCTGTGTCCAGTTGTGTATTTTCAGTGCTGGGCACCGTATAAATCGGGCTTCAAATGGGCTTGTCTCGCCACAAATCTTTTGTTCATTACACCTGATTTTTTTGAATTTTATTGTTATTTTTCTGTTCTCTTGTAATTTGCTTTCATAGTTACTTTTTCTGTTGAAGTCAAAAGAAAAAGAAAGAAGAAAAAAAAGATTATAAAAAAGTGCCCAATCTGTGCATTTGGAACAGAATTTCCAACAGCTGAGAGGATGCGTACAGCAGAGTTTGTTTCCAATAATGTCATTGTTTTGGACCTTTCAGATTGGGCCTTGAACTTTACTTTGACATAATGCTATGTTATTTGTTTTTTAATAAAAGATATTATAACTGTCTTCTTCTGGATTTGTTTGTAGACTGCATGACTAACCCTGCAGAAATGTAATGTCTGTAATGACACTATGAATGGGTGGTACCTGTAATTATAAATGGAAAACGGTTAAAAAGAAATCCACCTTACAATAGACTACAAGCATTTACCATGTGTCCTATCTTTCACCTACTTGTGAAGTATGATGGGTGGATGTGTGTGTTCATTTGTTTAACATGGTCGCTGAGCAGTTTGTGAAAGTTTTTTGAAGATTGCAAAGACCTTTGGCTGATGACTGTTGAAGGATGCTATAGAATCTATGGCATCTTTCAATCCATCATAGATGATGGATTCAGTTGTTCTTTTTGCTCTCAAAAGTACTGGCTGGAAATGAGCACAGCTTGTCTGAATGGTGCATTTTGCTAGCGTGAAGTGGTATTTACAAAACTACACTGGCCTATTGGCTAATGTTACTACTACATGGCAAGAGGCAGGAAACTTAAATAAATCGTGTCCTTTGTTCCACCTAGGTTTGACCACCTGTCATGTGACATTTATTGAGAAATGTTGATAAAAACGTATGAAGTTCCACCCATTCGAATTTTCATCCCCCCCAACCTGCTTCCCCTCAAAATGGCACATCTAAATATCACCACCTGGCCAATGGGTGTGTCTTGTGGAGTATCTTCACTGTCACGTTAGGCAA
This sequence comes from Gymnoscopelus braueri, assembly GCF_963280865.1. Lineage (NCBI taxonomy): Eukaryota > Metazoa > Chordata > Actinopteri > Myctophiformes > Myctophidae > Gymnoscopelus > Gymnoscopelus braueri. Next base: position 17,442,375 of record NC_137605.1, read on the forward strand.
CAATTGTATTTTACCTGCAAAGTTCTGCACAAAATTAAAGCAACAGACGGTCTTGAAGTTCCATTAAGTGCCACTTGATGTCGCCACTGGGTTGAATTTCAGCTCCCCAGATGTGAGACTTCAACAATGTAAATTAACAATAATAAATCGTTATTTAATTCAGATTATGATAGTGTCTTATCTGATGTACAGCTATATCTCAGGTTCACCTCTAACTCGTTATATTAGCTGAAACACTGCCAGATCCTCTTCGAGGGAGACTTCAACACCTCGAATCACCCCGTTAAGATGCAGCTTTTATTTTAAATGCAATGCTTCGCTTACAAAAAAGTTTGATTTTGAAAAGCGCGTTTAACATTTCACTATCTGACTTGTGTGAAATCAGAGACTTGTCCTGAACTCTTTTTGACAGGTGCCTGCCGTGGGTTTGTTTTGGCCGCCATTTTGTGGGGATATTTCACTGGAGCGCGCGGGGCCGTTCTTGCCTTGGTAGTGGTGTTGTAGAGAAATGGGTGACCTAACTAATTCCGTGACTCCAGGTGTCGCTGTTTTACGGCCTTCGCCAATGAGCGATGGGGTGCGAAAATGTTTAATATTATTAGAATGTTTTTTCTTTATTGTATATGATAACGTCAGGAAATATGACTTAATTTTTTTTATAACTTTAACTAAAATAAACAGCCTTAAACACAACCAAAGACTATCCTCTCTGCAACATCGCATCACAAAGGCTTTAATACTTACTTAGTATTTTTTTCCCCCATTTGACCGATTTTTTGTTTTGTTTTGCAAGAAAAAGAGTCACTTAGACACTTTTTAAGTTTATTTTTTACATTTTTATCACCCGAAAGGTCGTTCGACATATTATGTCTTGAGTTTCCCCAAAAATGGCAGAATAGCGACCTCTGTCTTTCTATAGTTTCTTAAATTATTTTTAATATATACATTATCGACATGTGTGTGTAAACATGTGTCATAATTGTTGCCGTTCATTAAAATGCACCACCACTGACCACTCTCACCAAGTTGAACTCCTTGTGCAAATAATACCTGGCGAAATACAACAATTCAGATTTTCTAGTCTCGCAGTCTCAGAATTCGGCGGGTCACTGAGCCCCGTGTAACAGGCGGGGGACGCGCTTTCCGACCGCTCCGCTCCTCTCCTCTGCTGTGTGACCGAGATTAACGGCACAGAGGGGGGGTAACCCTGACCAACACACATCACTTCCAGCTTCAGCTTCAGCCTCTGAAACACACACTGAACCTAACGGTAGTGTGTGTGTTTTTGTACCGGGTACTCAGCGGCCCCCCGGCCCGCCGTTCGGCCGTCCAGAACCAGAACCCTGCAGTGGGCGGACTCGTTTTTCTCTCTCTGCACAAACGCGAATGGCAGCGTTTTAGTCAGCTAGCATGCTAGCTGGCAGCTAGCTAACGTTTTTACATTACATTCTATATCTATTCGAGCTAGCTGACACGGCTAGCTTAGCTAGCTCCGGGTCGTAGCCGTTAAAGGGGGTCTTTGGAAGATCGATCAGCAAAATCTGTGCTCGAGAAGAACCACTGATCAAGGGAAGAAATCTGACTGGGTTTCGGTGTGCGGTGGTGGTGTCCATGGTTATGGTGGCGGACTGCCATCCTGCCCTGAGCCGCGGCTAGGCTGCACTGCGCCGGGATCCGACCCGACCCCCGTCCCGCAACCCGCTGCTGTCTGACTGGAAGAGCGAATCACCTCCATCTGCTGCTCAATCTGACAGGGATTTATTGTGATCGCTGTTAAAAAAAAAAACGACCCCTCTGTTGGGATTTCTGTCCCAGAAGAGGGTCGACAGACCGGGGGAGGAGGGGGCTCGGTTCGTTTGGAAGGTGGTAGAGAGACATAGAGAGAGACAGAGCGAGAAAGAGAGAGAGAGAGAGAGAGAGGGGATCTGAACATGGCTGCTTCGGGGAGCTTGGATCGACACGCCGCCTGAGGTAAGCTCTTCCCCGGGCCGGGTGGATGTGGTTTCTGACAGGGTGGATGGGGAGCTGCTGGCTTCATGTTCTGCATCAACTAATGTGTGTGTGTGTGAGTGAAAGTGAGAGAGAGAGGTGATGGTGGCTCGGAGGCCGTGGCGTTAGCCTGCCTATCCCTCCCCTTCTCTTCCCACATCCCCACCCCTGTTCCGGCCCCAGCAGCAGCCGGCTGCTGGTCCCCGGCACCCGGTTGCCGAACAGACAGCCGGTGGGTGCGATGCACCCGGGCCGTGGAAAATAGATGGTGTTTCAATCGGTACTGATCGATGGATGGCCGGTAATGTTTAGCCCATTAGCAGACTCCCATGGCGTTAGATGGCATGATGGTGATGATGGAGGGAGGAGGATGCTGCTGCTGCTGCTGCCCCTGTTTCAGCAGCCCCTATGTTCCACCATTGACTCCATCCTCGGTGTTTTGAACATTTAAACGCCCAGCTATGTGACTGTGGTGACAGTGGTGTGACTGGATGTGGGATGGGATGTTGAGGCCACTTAATGAGCCGCTGTGGCGGCGATCAGTCATGTTTGAGGCGGTATGTGTAGTGGGTATCTAGGCAGGTTTTAGCACCACCTGCCTACACACACACACACACACACACACACACACACACACACACACACACACACACACACACACACACTGGGAAGGATGCAGGCGGATGAAGATGGATGGGTGAATGAATGAAGGGATGGATGGATGTATGGAGATAGACGGCTTTCTAGCCTCTGTTTTAATGTACCAGAGTCCTGTGTCACTGTATGTACGGTGATGGCTTTAGCTATCATAGCGGCCATGTCCCCTCCCTGCCCCCCCCCCCCTCTCTCTCTCTCTCTCTCTCTCTCTCTCTCTCTCTCTCTCTCTCTCTCTCCCCCTCTCTCTCTCTCTCTCTCTCTCTCTCTCTCTGTGTATCTGCAGCGTTTCATCTGCTGTGGCAGCTAACACTGCTTAGCTACTGCATCAGCCCCAGCCCCAACCCAGCCCTGGAGGAGGGGGGGAGAGGGGCAGATAGGCTCCCCGGCAACGGGTGGGAGAGGTCAGGGGAAAGATACGACGAGAGACCCATTGGGTGTTTCACAGCCAGAGGCAGGGTGACTTTATTGGGCTCTCTCTCTCTCTCCTCTCCTTTCCTGTCTCTCTCTCCCTCTCTTTCATTCTCTCTCTCTCTCCATCTTTCTCTCAGTGTGCTGATCCTCTGTATTATCAAGTGATGCTCTGGATCAGATGATGTACTGGTCTGAATCTGTTGGCCACCTTTCTCCAGTTTGAATAACCTTTGTCACAAAGTCGTGTCTCTGTCTCTCTTTTTCTCTCTCTCTCCCTCTCTCTCTCTGTCTCCATCTCTGCTGCTTCTGGTGCTTTTTGATAATGAAGACTGCTGGTTTAAAATGGACCCTCCTCTTCTCCCTGCTCCTGTCGTTTTCCCCTCACTCTCCCAGCATCCTCCTCGCCACTCGTTCGCTCTTCTCCGCTATTCCGGTTTTGATAGCATTTCACCACCAGAATGCTGTATGGACCGATTCTCTTAGTGTATTAGAATCGTATTAGTGTGTTTCTCAAACTTAGATCCACAGACCAGGTGTTTTTCTGTCGTGGGTTCATCTCCCAAGATAAGGTCTGTTGTATCATTTGGATTGACTTCCAAGGCCCAGTGCCACAATAGAACATCATGTGAGATATGGTAGTAAAGGCCTTCCCTGGTGCGATTTTTTCCCAATGGGTTTTACTGTACATTGAAGACATGCTGAGTAAATGTGACTACAGAGGGAGTGCACCATCAACGGCTTGCAGTGTTTCTACAATGCATTTCATCCTCCACACAGGAGCTCATTGCTTTTTATTTTTCTTGGCTGTTTGTCGGTTTATTTTATTTTATCTTTTTCTGAGCACAAGACATTAATTTACTAATAAATTTGTCTGTACAATTACAGCCATGTAAGACATTTGAGGAGAACGTTTTATACAGATGAAAAAATGAACTAAATCCGAATAGGATTCTGTTGGACATGTGTTATAACATAGGATAACTCCAGAAGGTGGACAAAGGAGGCTGAGCAGGCCAAAAAGCAAATTATAATGAAGAATGAAACTTCCTATTTTACATGGAAAGGTTTGACTGAATTTATTGTACACTTAACACCTTACCACTTATAATGTTAATATCCTCTTCGGAGTGTTTGTCTTGTCTTGGGAAGACGAGATTTGTTTCTATTCAAATTGACACCCAAATCAACACTGTTGTCTTAGACGCCAACAGAAGCATTTCTTACCTTGTTATAACTTTGCAAAGTCCACTGTGTTATTTACATCCAACTATTTGCAAGTTATGGACATGAATCACACATTTTCATTGACATGGCAGAGTTTTCAGTAACAGTCAGAAATAAAGATGATCGCTAAGTAAATAAAGAATGCAAACTGCGAAATCAATTGACAGCAATGTTTCTGTGGCTTTCATAAGGTGTGATGATGTTTATTTTCCTGACATGGTGGTTTAGGTCACTCTGGTTCTCAACTTGGCATCTGGGGACCCTCCTTGAGGGGCTCTCAGGGGTCCAGGACCCCCCCTAGGGATCTAGCTATATGATTGATAGTTAGGAAATTGGTTCCATTTGAACTCCCAGAGTGAAATTAATAGACTATTTTAGTGTCAATTGGGGGGCCTCAGAAAAAAAAAAGAGCGGCCGTGGCCCTAATGCTTCAAACTGGGGGTCCGTGAAATAAAAAGGTTTGAGAATCACAATCACTGGTTTAAGTCAACACAACCTCCATAGAAGACGAGGTACGTATATTGCCAGTAGCTACAAACCCTGTATAAGTGATCCCAAGGTGAGGTGTTAATATCTACAGTGGTCACTGACTGTTTGATGGACAAGAAGGAAAGTTTGAAAACCAGTAAAGCTGGTACTAACTACCATGATGATGGCCTCCCTGGTAACCAGATATCAACCAAAATGATACACATTGATGGTGGAACTGCTCGTGGAGAAGTTCTGTCCCCCGCCATGAACAGCCCACCAACAGATCGACAATCCTGCCAATGAACTGGTCTCACACATCCCACAGAGCATCCTTTAGACACTTGTTGAGTGTTCACCAAGGAAGACAGAAGCACTGCTTTGAAGCTGCAATCTTGACTTTCATGTCCTACCGGGATATTATGAATCCGGGTCCCCCGCTAATTCAGAAAACCCGTTAGATATGTTCATGCAATACCTCTGGTCAACCATTAGTGGTCCTACCCGACCCCCAGAGTATCTAATGTCTCAACAGAAGAGCAGATAGACCAGCTACAACCAAGCAGCTGTGTTAGTTAAAGGTAGGGTAAGTGATATTTTTGGGTTAAAATAAAAGGTATTTTGTTAAAAGTTTAAAGCACTATATTCTGATAGTAATCATTGCTATAGAGTGTTTGTTCAGTAACAGGAGTCTCCCCGTCTCTCCAGCTCTTTAATAAACAGAAAATACATTTTCCGGTAGGTGTCAAAATCTCAGCCAATCAGGAGAAAGTACCCATTTTTAAGCTTCATTTTTATAGTGTTCCAGTTCCGCCTGCTCATTTCTTTGTGTCATCACTTCCAATTTCACTTGTTTAATCTATATCCTGATTGAGTTCTCTATCCTGATTGGATAAAATTGGAAATGAAACTGAAACGAAAATGCATTTTCTGTTTTATAAAGAGCTGGAGAGACAAGGAGACTCCTTTTACTGAACAAACACTCTATAGCGATGAGTACTATCAGAATATAGAGCTATTTAACACTTATTTTAACAAAAGAAAATCACTTACCCTACCTTTAACTTACATTGATTGTATTAATAAAAAGGAGGAAAGAAAGTCGCACACTCCCACTCCATATGCAGTATTTTAAACAAATACTGCATATGGAGGAGCCACAGTGTACTTCTTTTCCACCTTTTTACTTTTTAAGATTCATTGTAGTATTAACATACTCTAATTATATTTAATTCACTAAAACAAGTCCAAGCTTCCAGATGCTGTAGGCTGGCCTTTCCTTAATGTAGGCATGGAGCTGTAGTAGCAGATAGCATGTTGCATTTCCAATGAAATAAAATGGGCTTTTCCATTAAATAAAAACCAAGCAAACAACAGCAATGCACTCTTATACCCTTGCACAGGCAGAGGTTGTGTTCTATGGGACCATGGGGGTTGTGGGATGCTTGTGCGTGCTGGAAAAGTCATACACAACCTAGGATACAGTCAAGCTCACAGTGCTGTTGTATGTCCTTGTGCATGGAGGAAATGAGCATTTCTTGCACAATTGATATTTGCAGTTTGTGGACTGAAGCTCTCCTTGTATATATTTCCATTACTTCCACTATTTTGTATTGAAAGTTTTGTTATAACAACACACACACACACACACACACACACACACACACACACACACACACACACACACACACACACACACACCTGCTCATTGATGAGACTCAATTGCTCATCTATTAGTTCCCTCCTACTGATACTATTGTTTAACCATTAAGCCCTATAATACTGTTGTATACTATTTACTGTTGTAAATAGTGAAAATATCTACAGTCTCGCATCGCATTGTGGCATGTTGTGAGCTTGTAGATCTGTTATTTATACAAAATAAAATAAAGATCTTTGAAATTCTAATGTAATTTCTTTTGAAAGTTTTCACATAAAAATAGTGAAAACCAAGTCTAATGTGGTTAACCCATTAAGACCTGAGGCCGATTCTACAAAGCTAAAGTATGAAATAATGGTTAAAGTTGGTTCAAATGATTGTGATGCTATGTTAACTGCTTTTTAACTCAAATGAGTCATGACACAGATGCTTTCCCAGATTGAATGGGTTAACAGGTGTGTGCATTGTAGTAGATGGTCCTGAGTGATCCAGGTTTTGGATGATGTTTAGAGCTTGAATTTCAACTGGTGTGAAGACAGTGAAGTAAATCAAGTGGTTCTCAAACCTTTTCATGTCAAGGACCCCCAAAATGATATGTATTTGGCCGCGGACCCCCATCTCAAAATATTCTGTTCCAGGGACCCCCAGAAGCAAAGGTTTGAGTTACAAATGTTCGCTTTTAAAAATGTGCACACATTTTCACGATTTTTCAAAAATAGCAGATCTACAAGCTCATAGCGTGGCACAGAGTGCCACGCTATGAGCTTGTAGATCTGCTATTTTTGAATAGCCAAAGTATAAAATATGGTTAAAGTGGTTCAAATGATTGTGAAGCTATATTAACTCATTTTGCTGGGGACCCCCTGGTACCCTCCCCCAAGGACCCCTGGGGGTCCCCGGACCCCACTTTGAGAACAAATGGCCTGATGGCGGACAGCAGGTGCAGTATAAACGCATCCCATCACCTGACAGTTCAGCCTAGATGAAGAGCTGCTTAGGTCTGTCACAATTATTACATCATCGCCTAATCGCAAATTATTTGAGGTAATTTCAATCATCTTTTGCATAATCGTCATAATCATTTCCATGATAAGAACGTTCATATATTTTGAAACGTTTTCAAAAATAGTGGAAATAGGTGATCTATAAGTTTTGAACTTGTAGAAAACTTAAAAAACAGCTATTTTCACTATTAATGTTTTTTTTTTAAAGTATTTAAATGTTATTTGTCATACAGAAATGTGATTTTTATTCATATCGTTCCAATGTTCCAACGACACAATTAAATCGTTAATCACAATTATTTGAGTAACAATTAATCATCAGGTAAAATGTCATAGTCATGACAGCTCTAGTGCTGGTGTTGTTATTAAGTCACATACAGTATAATACCCAGGTTGTGCCCGTTGAACATGAACATTAACCATGCGTTACTCCAATGCCCGCCTGTTTAAATTCCCTTCTTCTCTTATATCTCCTGTGTCTGTCTCTCAATGTTGCTACCATCTAAACTAATCGTTAGTATTGGTAGGATCCTAGTCATTGGTGTTGGTAAAGTCAGGGTCCTAATATTTAGTGTTGGTAATGGTATAGCTAGGGTCCTAACCATTAGTGTTGCTATATTTAGGGTCCCAACCACTAGTATTGGTACAGGTAGGGTCCTATTCTTTAGTCTTTGTGATAGGGATGGGAAAGATTAGGGTTTTTTACGAATCAATTATTTGACGGCAGTAAATAAAGAAAAGACGGAAAGGCTTTATTTAAAGTAAACGTGTTACTGTTTACTTGACAATTCCGAGTCATTTCTGTTCATAGTTATAATAATAATTTGTTGTTTTCGTTTTGCTGAAATGTCGGCGGGAGAGCAGACCGCACAGCTCACTTCAGTAAGGCTGAAATCCTGCATCCTCCATCATGACTACATAGCAAATGTTTTGCTATAAATCCCCCCAATGTTTTTTTTAGTCATGTTTGATCTGTCTGAACTATGAATCTGCATGCTAAGAGAAGGAGATGCTTCTTTCCTACCCGACTCTCTCCTCCTTGCGCTGTCATCAGAGACACTGGGGGTATGTCTTCATAGATGGTCGTCACTTGTCACATTGGAAGAATAACCTCTACCATAATCCATGTGTGTTGTACAATGACTGTACACACAGTCTGCGTTTTATCCACCACGTTGTTAATGTGTCATGGACATGGGTAACAACACAAAATCTGTAAAGCCTGATTTATGCCATGGTGCAGATCAAGATCAATTCGTGGCATCATGTGATTATTTAACATCACGGACATAGACATGAGATATACAAACATTACATTGCATATTTTGCACTTCGCTATTTAAAAAAAATATATATTGTTTGTCGAAATAGCAGCAGTAATTTGAGGAAAACAAAGCTCCTGAAGGGCGCGGGCACAACCAAATGTGCACACGCACAGATGCGTGCTGTTTCCTCTCCGGTTTGGAAAACAATAGTTGTAGTTTTTTATTTAGAACATTTTGAATTGGCTATTTTGGAAAACTAAGATTTTAGATTTGTTTTTAATAGGCTGCACACATTTTTTGTGCACTAATCTATAATCTAAATTGATTTTAGATTTCATGTCAAATCTCTAGTTGGTACAGGTATCATCCCAATCATAAGTGTTAAGCCAGATTGCCTAATCTGTTTGCTAATGAGTGACTGACTGGTGACTTGTGAGGTCGTTGACTTAAACACTGCCAACTGCCTGAGTTGGCTATCTGGCTGACTAGCATCTGTCTGAGTGATTGATTAGCTTGCTTGCTAAATGACTTTCTAGCTGGCTGACCTGTTCATTACTTACTAACTGACTGACAGGATGGCTTGCTAGCTACAGTACCTGAGCAACGTGGCTGGTTACCTGTTGGCTAGTAGCTACTGTCATGGTTCCTGTCATCATGACCTCATAGCGGGGGGGGGCGTGTGACGTTAGCATCATGTAACCTCCAGGCTACATAAGGACTCTGCAGACTGATAGACCCCTTGCTCGTTTGTAAGATCGTATAGTTAAAGACGTATTTAAAGACGTATTCAATCAGTTGCAGACCAATCTATCTGTTTGCCAAGTCACAGTCTTCATCTGTGCTCACCCATTGATCTGTCTGCCAATTGGCCTGCCTGTCTTCCCGCCCATCTGTCTGACTCCCTGTTTGTCTGTCTGCCTGCTTGACCCATCCCGGGGCTCTGCACTTGGGTACACCTGTCAGACCTTAACAGCTACCTGTAACCTGACTAGCAGAGTGCTGGTTAACTCGCTACTTGAGTGGGACGTTTGCTCACCTTGGTTTAACCCTGGGTTTAGGTTATGTTATGTTTGTCAGTATCCTACTAGATGTTCGTAGATGTCACTCAGTCAGTATGCTTAATGTTTCTGTCCCTTTGTTAAACAAGAGCCAAGAGAACACACACACACACACACACACACACACACACACACACACACACACACACACACACACACACACACACACACACACACACACACACACACACACACACACACACACACACACACACACAGGCCACACATTCACAGGTAGAGGACCTATCTATCACCCACCTTTAAACCAGGGTGGGTAGATGGACCGGGGTCTTAAGTAATGTGAGCTAAAATTGTCTGTAACACATTTTATGTCTCTTATTGAAATTTGCAGCAAATCTTAAGTGTGCAGTGGAGCCCCTGTTGGAAGTGGGTGAATAAAACACCTGTAGCCTAATCAGTGTACGTTAGTGGTGCAGAGGTGGGCTTGAGTAAAGAAATATTTGTCAAACAAACTATATTGGTCATTTACAAAAAGGTTCAAATCGAAAATCATTTTGCAGGTATAAAAATGTTTACTTTATGTTCTGTTGGCCGTATTAGGCTTTGTAACAAGCTATTGTGTTCTTATTGTCTTGTTAACATGTTACCAATGCAATAACATCTTATAATCACTAGCGTGGCTGGGAAAATAATCAAAAAATAGATCAAAACCGATATTCAGAACCAGTAACCGACTTAATCTAGCTCATGTAGGTTAATACGAATAATCAAGAATCAGGTTTTTTTTCTTGTATATCAACGAAACGACACAAAACATAGCAGATATTATAATAGATAGATTTGTTATAATTGACTAAATGGAATTAACCACTTAACCCTGTATTATACTTCATTGTACACAGTTAGGAGCCTTCCTAATCAAAAAGGACCACGGCTCTCTCACCTTATGCCCTGAAACGGTTTAGAGAAATCCCGCCCACGCTCAACGCTGTCCACAGGCCTGCGCCAAGTGGATTAGCCAGCTGTCAATCAAACTCATTACTGTATGTTTGTTGCTTTGTCTGTTTGGCATACCCTGTAATAGCTGGGATGTAACGGAGGTGTTTTGTGTGAGGAATGAATGAAAAAAACAAAAACAAAAAACTAAATGAATGAATATGATCCAAATCTGATTTTAGGATCCAAAATCCCAATCCAGGGCACGCCCGGATGGCGCAGGGGTAAGTTACCTGCCCACCACCATGGAGACTGGGGTTTGATTCCTCCATGGAGTGGGGGTGTCATATGGTAGGTTTTGATTTAGGTTAGAGTAATGGAATGGATTGCGTGTGTTTTTTTTTGAGACAGAGTTGGACCTGTGGCTTGCAAGGACGGAGCGATTTATTTGAGACTTAGAAAGTTAACATATTGTTGAGAGAGTTTAATACAGGACCATCATTGGAGTAAATAAGTCGTCTCTTACATGGGGGGGGGGGGGGGGGGTTACATCACATCACAGAGCCCAGTGAAATTAATGTCTGTAAGGACGGTCTTTAAATGTCAAAGTAAAACGTAACCTCTTATTTGGGGATATTACGGGTTTTACCCAGATGCCAGAAGTGCAAAATTAAAACAATTGATTTCATAGCAATGTGTCCTCTATTCAAACTACTCCCTTTTAAAAGTCTGTGTCTGCACTTGGTGCGCCAATATCTCAAAATCATAAGCATAATGCTAACTAGTAGTAAGTTATGGAGTACAGAGCAACCTTTTGTGAAGGCATATGGAGAAGTGAGATGCAGGATGTCCGAACCATGGAAATGAGAGGAGACGGCAAGTTTTGTAATTAAACTCTGTCTGCCAGGCATGCAGAGATTTTGAATTCTCCCTCGATACTCAGCTTTGTTTGACGGACATGCGGCTCCACTAGACACAAATCTACTGTAAATGCACAGTATGGTGTATATTCTACAGGGTTTTTATAAATACTGTAGTTAAAATTGCGTTAATATCAGCATGGGAAAAAAGGGTAATTATCCCTTTAATCAGTGATATACGATACAATCACTAATTGGAGTTTGTACGTTTGGGTACCGGGAAGACAACAAATTAATATTTCGGGTCTCAGCTGAAAGAGTCTGGGAACCATTGCTGTAAATCAATAATGTTACCGTGTGCAAACAGATACACAAAATACAAATACATGTGACCTGAATACACAATCCACCTGTGAACATACTAAACCGATATATTCATTGGGTGATTCACATATTCCATAATGTCATTGCTTACTGCAGTACTGTTTTTATGTCCTCCACCTAACCTATAGGCCATAGCCCAGTGATCCTGTGGTTAGAAACCAACCCGTTTACCCAACCCTGGGTTCTCGCTGACAATTCATGATTAGACCTAATGGAAAGGTGTTTGGTTCACTTTTCGCCGGACATGTGCCCTTGAGCAACATGTTGAACCACCCTAACGAATATAGCCGTGTACAAGCTCACTCCCAATATCGCACTGCGATGCGTTTTGAGTTATCTGCTAGATCTTTTTATGCTAGACAGTTACGATGTACATTTATAGGCCAATATTTTACCAACTAGTCAAAGTATGTACAACTAGCAACGTAGTCCACTTGTGATATCACTACTGTGATGTACACTTTTTCAGAACTTATCTCCTTTAAAGTCATTTCCATATGATTATATAATGTGTACGGTATCTTTCTCATTGTTTGCAGTTGGACCTTCCTTTTTTCCTATGCACATGTCGTCAACCTTTTAGATGTGCATCTGCCTTTTTCTTTATTTTCATACAATGATATACATAATGACTGATGTTTAGATATTCTGTTGTATGAAGCTTAGCTGCCCCTTATCTGTTGCCCTGCCTTTAAACAATTAAACCTTATATACTTTGTTTACCAGGGTCCCCAGGGGTCTGTCTTGGTTCCCTCATTTCTTCACTTTACAAATCTCGGAGCCAAGAATTACCAATCTACAAGCTCACAATGCGTTAAAGAGGTGAACCGTCGAGCTTAATGTAGATCTGCTGTTCGCCGAATGTTCACCTATTATGACATGCTCAGAATAGGGTTCATATGGTTATGTGGTTAAAACGTCTAAGTATCTATTCTGAGCAGAAACTAAGAAGTACTGTATACTATGGAGTATCAGCTATGTTGCTGGGGAGAAACTGTTTAAAAGGATCCCTGGCTAATAAGCCAAATATGCCTTAATGCATTATAATTGTAAAATGTAAAATTAAAAACACCTTGAATATTTTATTTATGTTAGAAATAGTTCATCTTTCACTCAATAGGGGCAATGCCCGTCGCAAGTTGATGATGTTATTTGCCCATATGTGGTCCAGCCCAATGGAATTATTTTTTGCACAAGCATTCCATAAATTCCATAGGGCTAGACCACACATGGACAAAGGACGTCGTCAACTTGCGACCGGCATTGCCCCTCTTGAGTAAAAGATAAACCGTTTCTAAAATAAATAAAATATTTAAGGTGTTTAAAAAAAAAAAAAATTGTTATAGAGGTCAATTATAATGTATTAAGGCCTATTTGGCATATTAGCCAGGGATGCTTTTAATGTGACACCAGCTGAAACACACTGCACTGCTCAGTTACTTCTATAAATGTGGTAATATGTGTTGTTATTTTATTTTAAAATGTTGAAGTTTTCTTCAGCAGCAGCGGTGTCTGTATTTGTGCATTAACCCTAACCCTAACAGTCTGCAGTCTCTGGTTTGCTGGCTGACTGTGTGTGTGTGTAGTAACATGCTTCAGCCACAGGGGGCAGCAGATGAGTTTCTAGCACATCATACAGCACCATCTTCCTCTTCCTCACTCTTCGCTCCTCTCAGTTCTCCATCTTTGTCCTCATCATCTCACCTCTGTTCTCGCTGTGTGTGTGTGTGTGTGTGTGTGTGTGTGTGTGTGTGTGTGTGTGTGTGTGTGTGTGTGTGTGTGTGTGTGTGTGTGTGTGTGTGTGTGTGTGTGTGTGTGTGTGTGTGTGTGTGTGTGATGTGCGCATATACTGTATGTGTCCTGGGACCTCATGTGGGGTTGAGTCATTAGGATGATTCCAGGTACCCTTAATTTTGTATTACTTTATTTTTTTTCACTTACATTTTATTAAGTTTTCAAGAACAAAACACATAAAACAAAAGACGGGAATGTGTGTGTGCTGTTGGTTAACTGTTTTAAAATCTGACAATATCTCAGGGCAAGCCTCTTCTTGACCCCCATCCCAGTGGCTAACCAATAACCATACAAGGCTGTGGTTGTACTGGGAAGCTCCCAGTAGCTAAGCTTAGAACACTGGTTGTGCTGGGAAGCTCCCAGTAGCTAAGCTTAGAACACTGGTTGTGCTGGGAAGCTCCCAGTAGCTAAGCTTAGAACACTGGTTGTACTGGGAAGCTCCCTGTAGCTAAGCTTAGAACACTGGTTGTACTGGGCAGCTCCCAGTGGCTAACCTTAGAAGACTGGTTACACACTGGGCAGCTCCCAGTGACCAACACTAGAAGACTGGTAGCTGCTAGTTTACTCTGCAGATATATCTTGGTAACTTGTTCTCATGTTTCTTTTTTTTACTTAGTTTAGTTTTTCTTCAAAATATTAAGAATGTTATTTAGATCTTGTTTAGACAGATGCTAGGTAGGGCTGTGAATCGTCTGCTATCTCACGAATCGATTCGATTCCGATTCTTGGGGTCACGATTCCGATTTTTATCGATTTTTTTAAAACAAACAATTCTTGATTCAAAGATTTTCGATTCAAAAGTGATTTTTTCCGATTCAAAACGATTCTCGATTCAAAACGATTCTTGATTCAAAACATAGGATTTCAGGATCTACTCCAATCTGCTGGCATGAGAACAGAGTACATGTATGTAGCTTTTATAATTGTAAAGGTTTTATCAACTGATAATAATGTAAACACACAAGGTAAATCCAAGATAAAAAAAATATATATATTTAAAAAGAAATGAGAATCGATTCTGAATCGTCCAACAGTAGAATCGCGATTCGTATTCGAATCGATTTTTTCCGACACCCCTAATGCTAGGTTCATTGTTTACCTAGTATCCTGGCTTCTCTGATGCACTATACTGTTGTCTTTGCATTGTATAAGTGAATGTGAATATTTACCTTGTTTGTTGACTAGAGCTCATGCTTACTCTTCTTATTCCGATCTCACTCTCGTAAATCACTCTGGAGAAGAGTGTCTGCTAAATGCCTAAATTGTAAATTGTAATCATGCATTGACTGTGGTTTTACTGGACAGCTCCCAGTGACCAACAGTAGAAGTCTGTGGTTGTACTAGTGGACAGCTCCCATTGGCCAACAGTAGAATGTAGTTGTACTGGGCAGCTCCCAGTGACCAACAGTAGAAGACTGTGGTTATACTGGACAGCTCCCATTGGCCAACAGTAGAATGTAGTTGTACTGGGCAGCTCCCAGTTACCTGCGATGGAAGACTGTGGTTGTACTGGACAGCTCCCAGTGGCCAACTGTAGAAGACTGTGGTTGTACTGGACAGTTCCCAGTGGCCAACAGTAGAATGTGGTTGTACTTTACTTACAGGCCCCAGTGACCAGCAATGGAGGAAGACTCACTGTGGTTGTACAGGGCAGCAGAAGCAGGTAGCATCATAACTGATCATAAGAGCATGTTTCACACGGTGCCATTCTAATCTAACCTGTTATGTATATTAGTATTCCTCTAACTCAGTGTTTATCAACCAAGGCACACCTGGCATAGCCAAAAAATCCCAGGGCACACCTAGATATACGGTATATATATATATATATATATAATTATATATATATATACGGTATATCTATATACACACACTAGGGGTGTGCCTAATTTCACGAAACGATACGATACGATATTGGGCACAACTTCGATACGATTTCGATACGATACGCACTTTTTTATCATGAAAATAAATGGGGGAGAAAAAAAGCAAATGCAAACAAATATTTCTGTTTTTGCATTATTCAGACATGCAAACTTGTAGCTTTTCAGCTTCCACTAGCCGTTTTGAATCCAATTAGGGCAATAGTGTGACACCTGACCCGAAAAAAAACAGCATGTTGTCACCCTTTTCACCTCGGGGCCTTGCATGCCTGATTATTATTATTGTTTAAAAAAAAAAAAAATCAAAATGATATTTTTTTAAACTTTCTTCAAACGGCGCGGCACACCTCAGCAGTAGCCCCGGCCCAAAATTGGGACGTTTGCCAGGGTTGATAAACACTGCTCTAACTGATGATGTTGCATAATGATGGCATCGTAAGTAGCCCAGTGTTAGCGTTGTAACCTAGCGTGCTAGCATGTAGCATGCACAGTGCACACAGACAGCATTAGGATCAGTGAACCTCAGGCAACAGCTGATGTCCAGACAAAGAGGCAGATCAGTGGGAAGTCTTGTTGTCCTTATAAATCCAGCTTTACGGTGGTCCTTTGAAAGCAGAGACACACGCTCTCATTCATTCTCATCCAACACTCAAACCATCTGCAAAAACACAATCCAGCACTCTCTGAGTGACTGCTCGCTCTGTTTGCTTTAGCCTGTTTCAGCCTGGCGTCCCTATTTTAGGCATGTCAGTATCTGTGAAAATGTCCACAATGTGCAAAAATAGCAGATCTACAAGCTCACAACGTGATGCGATGCCTATAGACTATTTCCGCTGTTGTTGTGCTATACCGTCGTACGATGAAGTAAACTAGGGCTTACACTACAGTAAGTGGTAAATGTCTGTCTGTCTGACTGCCGGCCTGTCTGCCTGCCTGCCTGTCAGTCTGTCTGATATTCTGTCAGATTCTCTGTCTGTCTGATCTCTCTGTGTTAATGTGACCTTTCCAGGTGAAAGGTCATGGCTGATATTCAAAAGGAGGGGGAGGGTTGTCTGGCTGGTTAGAGGGGATTATGACCGGCTAGCCTCCACTCCGTTTATGGGTTGAGCAGTGCACACACACATTTATTAGCATTGTCACCTTGACCTGATGGGATAAATACTGGGGTTAAGAATATTGGGGGGATTAAAAAAAAATGTATTTCTTTACAAAGAACCAAAACAAACATTTAGCATTTTTTAACCACTTAAGCCTATCACTGTCATACTATGAAAAAAAATGCAGATCTACAAGCTCACAACACATCGCGCACTGTGACCCGTTGTGAGCTTGTAGATCTTTTTTTTTCACTGCACAATACAATACGAACATGCCCAAAATGGGGACGTCAGGTCGAAAATGGTTAATAAATGGCTTTACAAGGCAGCTTTGCTGTAAACGAAAGGCAGTAATAAGATCAGTAATGATACCAAATATTAACTAAAAATAATAAAGTCTGAACACTGGGTCATACGCTCCAAAGCTTAAAGATTTATTTGTTCCTTTTTACACCATCATTGGACCAAATATTAACTAGAATCACAAAGGCTGTCAAACGTAATTGACAGACTGCCTGACTGGCAGACACGGTCTGACACTGAATCATTATGCATTGGGTTCAAATCTGGTTCATCCGTATCACATGTCAGAGCTGCTGTTTCTACATAACTTGTCTGTCTCTTTCTACAGATCTACGTAAATAATACAACCTGTTGGAAGTGATCTTCCAAAAAGAGACAGACGCACGGAGAAGAATGAGGTGAATCAAAACAAATTAAGACTAAAGTCTGCCAGTAAAAACAACAGAAAGTGTTTTTCCAGCCTACGTTTTTCAGGAAAGCTATTCCAAAGCCTCAAGTCTCAATAACATTTAGTCCTCAAGCCTAGACTTTGAAATGAGCTGGAATGGTGCCATGGTTTGTTAATGTAGACGGTACAAGAGCAGGACATTAGAGCAGTCAAGGTGGGGGGATGGACCCTCTGTCTTTTTACTGGTAAACAACAAACTGATCTAAGGGAAGCGCTCTTAAAGTTGGACCACTGTGGATGACCCCGACCCCTTGACTGTAAGCAGAGATGGTATACTGTAGAATGGAGACTTGTTTTGATGACATGTCTGGTGGTTATCTAGTTATGCAACTGATGTTTTCTCCTTCTATTTTTGGGGGCTTTTATGCCTTTATTTGACAGGACAGTAGGCTGACAGGAAATGGGTAGAGAGATGGGGGGGGGGGGGGGGGGGTGACACCAAGCCACCAGAACTACGGTAGAACAGTGAAGCGGCCAAGCCTGGTGGTCAAATCTGAGAATGCACTTAAATGCTACTGCGCGTGCGTCTCCCGTTTTGTGCGCATACTCGCGACGCGTCACGACCCATGGATCCATTCCATTGGTTCATATTGGTTCCATTTCTATTAAACGCCACTGAGCACTTTAATAGAAATGAATAGCTGGGGGCGGGGCAATCCTAACCTCACTCCGTCAAATGGAAGAAGCTTGCGACACACATTTTGTTTCACAGCGTACTTGCATCTGAGACTTCGGGCGCAGAATCGATGACAGACGGAGTTTCATTTTTTCAAGATACTAGGCAGGTGATTGGATGATCCCGCCCCTAGCAGCCGCTGATTGGTTCGTATGCGCAGCGGTTCGGGCAGCTTTACTCTGTGAGCAATCCCAGACCCTCCTTCCTGAAACCAAATGCAATGCAATGCATGAGATTTCCGGAGGGAGGGGGTGTTTACCAGGCTAGGGCAATCCGCCCTCTAGTTATATTATATCTC
This sequence comes from Gymnoscopelus braueri, assembly GCF_963280865.1. Classification (NCBI taxonomy): domain Eukaryota; kingdom Metazoa; phylum Chordata; class Actinopteri; order Myctophiformes; family Myctophidae; genus Gymnoscopelus; species Gymnoscopelus braueri. The sequence continues at coordinate 17,460,751 of NC_137605.1, forward strand.
TATGGGTGACACACATCAAAGGCCGTTGGGATCGGGAGTCGAACCCGCGACACGCTGTCAAGCTGAATTACCAGCGTATGTGGTATGCGCTTGGACCGCTAGGCCAGCAAGCGCCCCATGTTTTGATGTTTTAACCACTCAAAACTGGCATCCTCTTTTTTCATGTCATTATAGACAACACATTCAAATATTTTCAAAAATAGCAGATCTACAAGCTCGCGACACTTTTTAATCTTAGAATTGATTTAGCACTTTTTGACAAGATATTGTTTAAATCGGTGGGCTAGGACTCTCCAAAATCGGGATCAGAATCGAACCCAACAAGCTGACATTGTTGAGTCTCCATTATAGAGGAGACGGAGCACTTTATCAGTTTAGAATGGGAAAACTTTCCCATGATGAAAGATGGAGGCAGGAGCCACCAACAACGTACTTTAAGACTTTTGTTATGACAACATCCTTCTGTTTGATCTTGCCTTTAACAGAATGAGAGCCAAAACAATATTCATATATTAAAAAAAAAATTATTCCAACTTATTAACCAAGATTTGTGTCTAGCATTAGCTGCTTAATTGTACAGTAGAGTCTACTGTACAGAGTAGACTACAAGGTAATAGGTCTGCTCACTATGAAGATAATTCACAAGCAACAAATCCACAAGTGCAGGCTCACAGTTAAAATAGATATTAATTTAGTTTTGGATTTGAATCTTTAGATTAGATCTGACAGCCTTAGTGTGGACTAGTGTTGTGTGTAGTGTTGTTCATCACCATTATGTAACATGGCAGAAAAAGGCTGGTTAAACATTAATCAGAAAGCATAGCATTGGCTGACCTCAGGGCTTCCCTGCAGGGTATAATGGGTGCTTCCCCGGGCGTTTATCAATACCAATGGTGTTCAAATCTCTCAAAGACCACCCTACAAACTAATATAGAGCATCTTTTAAGGCATTCTTTTTTTTAACAATTATCTTTTTTTCTTTTTCTCCCAATTTAGTCGTTATGCCAATTCCCTGTGTATTCTAGTCCCATGTCACTGCTAACTCCTAAAGTTGGTCCTAGTGACGGCACAGACAACCACTTGTCTCCTCTGATAGGCGTGATATCAATGCCACTTATTTTCACATGACAGTGAGGAGTTTAACCAGGAGGGGCGCTCGTAACGGTCATAACGCGCTTGAAGGTGCATGGAATCCCTCCTAGTTCCACACCCCACTGAACAGGCGCCCTAAACACACCTGTAGGAGTCGCTAGTGCAGTGACAGATCACCCACCTTGCTTCCCTCCCACAAACATGGCCAATTGTGGTGGCTGGTGTGCCCAGCCAAGCTGGATGCACCACAGAGGATTCCAACCCCTAGTCCCTGCGGTGGTGCGCCAGGAACTTTACTCATGCACCTCCCGAGTCCGAGTGCCCCCCCCCATTTCAGTGTAGGATGGTGAAGAAAGACAGGACAGTGAGGCCACACACACACAGGAGGTATAACATGCAACACAAGTCCTTAAAGGCCAGATTAAAGCTACGATATTGTGGTTATGTGGTTTGAGCTAGGACTGAGCAATAGCCTATATCGATATGAGTTGTTTTATCAACTATCATGGGCTGGGCAGTATATCTATATTATATGAGCCGTGTAATATGAGACTAGAAATCGTCCATATTGAATTGTTCTACAAGCTGTGCGGCTAATTGTTAGCTTGTAGATCTGTTCATACTGCGAGCGACATCGTGGCATGATGGCGCTTAAGTTACGCTCTCCCTGGTGGTGGAAGGTGTGTTAATCAGTGAAATCTGCTGGTGTCGTGTTTAGCTGGAATAGAAATACACATGACTGGACATATATAATAATGTCTCAGTCAGCCTTATGGGTTGGGGGTGAGTTTGTTTTTAAGTTGTAAGTTGGTCATGGTCTCACGTTGGAGTTTCCTCTGTCCTGCGTGTATTTGTGTTGGCATGCGTGCAAACATCTGCGCGTTTGTTTGTCTGCATGTATATATGTACGTACGCATGTGTCTGTATGTGTGTATCATCTGTCTATGTGTGTATATATGTGTGTGTGTGTGTGTGTGTCTCCGTGTATATATGTATATATATATATATATATATATATATATATATATATATATATATATATATATATATATATATATATATATATATATATATATATATATATATGTGCGTGTGTGTGTCTCCTCCACCTGTCCTTGTTGGGTCTCTATTTCTGGTTGTTACACTGAACCTGACTCCATCTCGCCTGGCAACAGCACCACTCTGTGTGCGTGCGTGCGTGCGTGTGTGAGTGTGTGTGTGTGTGTGTGTGTGTGTGTGTGTGTGTGTGTGTGTGTGTGTGTGTGTGTGTGTGTGTGTGTGTGTGTGTGTGTGTGTGTGTGTGTGTGTGTGTGTGTGTGTGTGTGTGTGTGTGTGTGTGTGTGTGTGTGTGTGCGTGCGTGCGTGTGTGTGTGTGTTGGGGGGTGTCTGTCTGTCTGCTCCATGTCTATATGTCTTCCAGCTGGTTCAGAGTCGTATATGACACAGTTGTACCACCAGAATAGTCAGTAAGCCCCGCCCCTTCGCTGTGACAGCTCCAGGAACATAATGTTGCCTGGCAACAATGTTTCAGGAAGTATATGTAGTGTCAAGAGACCCACAAACCATCTCAACCAGTGTGGTCCTAAAACAAATTTACGTTTTTATGTATTCATTTGTTTTGCACCATATCTGTTGTCATCCTGGCTTAAATACCAGCCATATCATACACTGAAGTCCAAGGTTCGAATCTGACCCAGCACCTAGGACAGTATATATTCCTCCTCATCTCTCTTCCCTGTCTCTCTCTACTAGCAAAAAAAAACTTTGAATAAAATAAGAAATAATTGTATCTATCATGACAAAGACGTAGTTATTCTATTAATAATCCCATCATCTCTTCTTAAAAGATTTTCGCTGTTGTATTTGAGCTACAGGTGTGAAACCGATTGTGGTGTTTGTTTTTATGTCAGGCTGTTTCCCATGGGAGCTGGTGTGAAGTTTTTAACCTGTTGGTCACGCAGCCAAACAGCACGGGGCAGGATACTGTTTTTGGAACTGAGGGGGGGGATGGGGGTCTCCAGTGACAGCTTAGTTAACTTTATGGAGCAGACGGATGTGACCGGGTTGCTGGGTAGATTCCAGCCTGTGTGTGAGTAAGTGCATACATACACCCCTGTGTGTGTGTGTGTGTGTGTGTGTGTGTGTGTGTGTGTGTGTGTGTGTGCGTGTGCGTGCGACCATATGTATGTGCATGTGCCCATGTTTGTATTTATGTGTGTGTTACCTCTCAGTGACTCATTGCTGAATGAAAGACATGATGCAGTAATGGATTCCTCAACACAAGTGGGAAATGACACAAAACTAGTGAGGCTTGTGTTGTGTCTGTCCGGACTCTCCAGAACACAAGAAAAAAGGGCACACAACGTCATCAAAACCATCACACTACAAAGGTCCCACCAGTTTGTACCACTAGCTAATTTTGTATCTACATTGAAATACATAGTTGCTCTGGGCCACTGGTGAGGCCAGACAAGGAAACAATGATTACAATTAGACATCGGTCCATTTTTGTTACAACCTTGTAGGATTGCAACTATCTATAACTTTTTTGATTAATCAAATAATCAAGGAATGCCCTTTTATCATTATTGTTTTTATCAACGTGAATAGATTTATTTAATTTTTTTATAATCAACTAAATTGATTAGTCTTCACCACTTAAGCCCTATTTCATACTTTGTCTTACAAAATTATTGTGAGGTAATGAGTTGCAATGTGACGCGTTGTTAGCATGTAGATCAGCTACAGTATTTACGCTATTTTTATGAACATTTTTGCCTTTATTGACATGCCCAAATATGGATGCCAGGTTGAAAGTGGTTAACTGTTGCAGCCCTATTGGACTTCATGGTCCATTTATATTATTGATTAATCAATTAGTTGGTTAAAATATTTTTTTTTACCCCCCCTACAACTTTGCCATAGAAAGCCATGGTCAATGGAACATACATACAGTATAAAAGGCTTGCAAACACTGAATAATCAACTGAGGCTGAACAGTGAGGCATACAGCCAAGTGGAAGTTCTACTGTAGGTTGCCACATTGCCGTCGGGACTTCTATCAGGCTTCTGAAGCAGAAGGTTGCACAGGACAACAATTGGAGAGATCTTAACCACTTGAACCCCAGCATCACTATTCCGGGGGTTTAACATTCATAATAGACATTCAATAACGGATCTAAAAGCTCACAACGAGTGCGTGTTGTTGACGCATTGTGAGCTTGTAGATCGTCTATTATCTTCAAGAGATTTGGTGTACACTGTAGATGGGAAAAAAGGTGCTCCAAGTAGTAACACCGGTCTAATAATATAGGGAATAACCACCTTAAGTGGTTAAGGTATAATATTAGATATGATATATGATATGAGTCATCACTGTGGAAGTAGAAGTGACTGGTGTAGCTGCTTTTACTTCTGTTTGAAGGATTGCTTGCTAATATAATGCACTTTCTGAATGGTTGAGTTTGCTGTTTTTAGGCTAGGAGGGTCAGTTTTTTTTGTTTTTTTTAGCCTTTAGTTGTTGCCTCAATGTGGTTTTTGAACTGCTGAATGGGGTCATTCAATTCAGAAGGGTCAGTTGTCCATTTAGACTGGTTCTCAGTACACAGTGCTTTCAGAACTGCTGTGTGGCTCAATTCAAGCCAAGATGGGCAGCCGTTAGGTTAGCCTGTTGCTAAGACTATTAGAGAGCGTGTGCGTGTGCGTGTGCGTGTGTGCGTGTGCGTGTGCGTGTGCGTGTGTGCGTGTGCGTGTGCGTGTGTGTGTGTGTGTGTGTGTGTGTGTGTGTGTGTTCGCATGCTCCGGGGTGTCTGAATTCCCAGTTAATCCTGTTGGTAAGTGTTGTGGATCTAATTGAACCAAACATTAGGCATGGGAGGTCACACGAGTTGATAATCTGCTCTCAACGACAGCCCTCTCCTTTTAATTAGCCAGTTACGTTTCTATGTGGCCACTCACTCGTAAAATCACAAGAATAGTTACATCATCAGACCGCACATGTCTTGGTGCTTTTTCCTTATGAAACTCTTCCCTGTGTATGAAATGCACCGTAAAGGTTGACTTTGACTTTTGTCTGGGTGTATTGGTGAAGTAGAGAGACCAGACATGTGACTTCTTTTAATAGTAAGGGGCTGCCTGAAGGTGCATTGCGCTAGAGGCCAGCAAAATACTCACCTGTTGACTCTGACCAATAAGGTGTCACTGAGCAAGACATGCCCAGTGTCCCTCAAGTGCCCAGCCTTAACCACTTTAAACCTGGCATCCCTATGTTGGACGTGTCATTATGAGTGAAACCAGTTTTTTTTATATGGGACCAACGATTTGAAACTCAGTGTTAAAACGTAGATAAAACCACAAATCCCCATATATGGAGTTCCGCTTCATAGACTGGTCTAGTATATTTGGGCATGCCTGACACAGAACTCAATATATGGGCATAAAAGGGACACAGACAGACAGGTACAGCAGGATTTTTTTTCCTGTAAAGCACCTTGAGCTACAGTTCATGTCATGAAAGGTGCTATACAAATAAAGATTATTGTTATTATTATTAACGGGTACAACCGTGTGGGGCCTGCATTTCCAACTTGCATCGTTCCTGAGTAGGCCAGTGCCCAGCGAGCACCGGTCTAGTTTAGTCTAGCTAATTACCTCTGAAGTAACAACAGTTCATTACAGTAAGGACACTATCGGACATGGTTAGTGCGTGTATTCTTATTATTGTCTCCGCCAGGCCGAAGGAGTGGCCGAGACTGTTTTCGCCCCTGTCCGTCCGTGTGTCAGCCCGTGTGTCCGTCTGTCCGTGAGCAGCTAATCTCCGGCACCGTTGGACCGATCGGCGTGAAACTGAACGCACACTCCTTGGAGGCCAAGTAAAAACCTCACAATTTCTCACATCGGCCTGTTATAGCGCCACCAGGAGGCCGATTTTTGCTCAACACGTTTTGTGTGATATTACTCCGACAGATTATGTCCAAACATCACGCAAATCAGTACACATTACCTATATAGTCATGTGATCAAGATGTTTCTGTCCGATTTTTCATATTCCATCCTGATTGGCTAAGATTGGCTTCTAAAGTTTGCAGGAGTGGCCCGTTTTGAACAAAATGCCTCAAATCATGAACGCAGCGTCCGATTGCCGTGAAACTTTGCACGCACATTCCCACTAGGCCAAGGAAGAAACGTAGGTCGTACAATCAACATATTTTTTTCCCCCTGGATTCCTTATATCATGACGTAACATATAGGCCCTGTTTGTGCCATATTACATTTTCTGCCATAGTGCATTTTCTTAAAAATACACTTTTTGCTTCGACTCCTACAGATTTTGTCCAAAACGTACACAAATGTGTACACATTATCTCCAGGGTGAGTTGATCAAGATGTATAAGCTTGATTTTTCAGATACCATTCCAAGTGGCTATGACCAAAGTTTGTGGGCCCTGGGTAGGCAACCCGGCCTGGCGGAGACCTGTGCACAGTCACTTTTCTAGTTATCGAGTGATGTGTGATTGTGTGATGTCTTTACCCTGCTGTATATAAAGTACTTTTTTCTTTCCCTGTAACTGTATCTTAACTGCTATGCTGCCATTTGTGATGGATTTCCCTAACGTTATCAAAAAAGGTCTTATCTTTGGCAAAAATAGCAGATATACAAGCCTTTGTAACACGTGGACTTGTAGATAGGCAATTTCGGGCAAAGAGATACGGTGTAGAGGGGAAAAAGGTGCTGACCAAGTATGGAGTGGTTAAACCTTTAGTTTGTTGTTTGACATGGAGGACCTCTTCTGAGAAGTAGGTAGTTCTGTTTTGATCTTTCTTCCTTTTTCCCTTACCGGAACATCTCATGTGTTGTCCTGTTGTCCAACCACACTGATCTTAACTCCTGCTTTTTCTTCCTGTTAACCCATTAAGACCTGAGGCCGATTCTACGAATGTCTTCTAAACCAGTATGTTCTTTCAAGATTTTTCAAAGAAAGCAGATGTACAAGCTCGCAGCGTGGCACAACTTTTTTTAAATTCCAAAAATAGCAGATCTACAAGCTTACCATAGTTGCTATTTTGATGCTACACTGTTGTAAACCAAATAAAATAGGGTTTAAGTGGTTAATCAGACTAAACGATTAAGTTGATTATAAAAAATCGAAAAAGTAATCTATAGAAAAATTGCCACGAAGATAATTGATAGTTGCAGCCCTCGTTTCCAGGATCCTATGTTTCCAGGGTTCTATGTTCCTAGCGTCAAGCCACGACCCCATCGCTGTGATTTGTGCATCACTTGATAGCAATTCAGGTATGCCAACGGCAAGGCCTTGAGGCCCGTGAGGCACGCGGGAGTGAGCCAGTGATTTGGCAATCCATGGTGGACCACTACCACCGGAACGGGGTTGCAGCAAGATTTGTTTTTGTCAGGTCACCTCCATTGTGCACACCAATGTTTGTGTATTGGCCCCTCTCACCGATCTGAGCACACCCTCTGTGATTGTCTTGTTAACTGTTGCGCCTCACCAGCAGATTGGTGTGTAGGCTACAGAACAATAGACGGCCACTACCCGCTTTACATGAAGACCACTGACCTCGACTCCATTCTCAGACAGAGTATCTATCCTGCATGAAAATGAATGGGGGCGTGTTCTCTCCTCCGCGTCATCAGTGCCCATACCCTAGGTGGGGTTGGTGAAAGGGCCTTTCTGTGTGGAGTTTGCATGTTCTCCCCGTGTCTCCTAGGGTAGTTAATACCCTCACAAAAACATGCAGTAATCCTGGTCACTATACTGCCTCCCCCTGGTCAGCCAGGGCGCCTGATGGAAAGGAACTGGTTGGAATAACGTGTTCCTTCCACGTGCTACGTCTAACCAGGGAATCTCCCCCCTGTCGGGTGATAAGAAGCGGCCTGCTTGCTCCTCATGCATTGAGGGAGGCATGAGCTTCAGCTTGGGCTCTCCCTAGGCTGGCAGAGGGAGAGTAGCGCCCAGGATTACATAGGCAATTGGCACTGGGTGAAAAAATATGGGTTACAAAATCATGGGATACAAATTATTAAAAAAAAAAAAAAAAGTGAATGAGCCACAAAAAAAGAGAAATATATAAAAGCAAATATATTATTATTTTCATGGTGTTTCCCTGGGTTTTAAAGAACAGTCCTTGGTTTTGACACTGTTACACAAGTAGTGTATCACATCTGTGACTGTCATATCCTAATATAATATTATTAAGAGATTTCAATTGAAATGTTTGATTTTGTGTCATTATTAAAATAATAGAAACTAGTTGCTGTTGTGGATACACCAACAGGACAATTAGCTGGGCAATAGCAAATGAACCAGCAATCTCTCCCATGGTGACATAGATTATGCGACGATGAGTGATTGAGTGTTTTGACTAATAAAAGAAGTGCTTCCTTGCTCTCCAAGATGCAAATGTCTTTTTAACTCTGCACTACGGAGTAAAGGCCTGTTCAAAGTCCCTAGATGGGTCTGAAACGTGCGTCACGGGGTGAGGGATTCCGTCCGTTCTTTACGGACACATGCATAGTCGCTCACGTTATTTAGGGGTTATTTTATTTATTTTAAAGTGTACAGGGCGTAATACACCTATTCATCCACTAGATGGCAGTTGCAAGACTATGTACGTACCCATAATGTTGCCATGTCTGCTTATTATAAGCGACTTTGGGCTTATTTTTCTGTAAAGTTGCTTGTAAACAAACAAGCAATTTTTTATTGGTGGTTGCGGTTTTATTTGGGCTTGTTTCTAAAATGTAGTTGCTTATTTGGGCCAATTATTATTTAAACCAGTGATTCTCAAACATATATTGTAGATCTGCTATTTTCATGTGATGTGGCATAGTCGATTCTTTTGGGCTTGTTTTCATAGACCTGGTTTCTTATTTCTCTCACAAAACCTGGCAACAGCGCAGCGCAGCTAACAACATGAAGCTACCATTGTAGCATCTAGCCAAAACAACGCAATAAAAGTTTCAGAGCTGTCCACAAACTAGACAAAAACAATGGTTGTCTACAAAACGTGAGTTTCGACCCCTACTGCACTGTGCTCTATATTATTTGTGTGTGTGTGTGTGTGTGTGTTTAACTTTAGGGAATGGCTGGGTTCATTTTGTCACAGACCATGGATCGACGGCATTTTTGTAATTAAGTACATTTACTCAAGTACTTCCACCAACGTGGAGAAAGAGGGGCAGAGGGAAACTTTTTTCCCCTTATACTGCCAACGGGCGCCAGTGGTACTACAGTCAACGTGCACGTCGGCCTGACGGTGAATGTCGACTGCACGGAAGGAAATCCTGGAGCCGTAAGTGACGGAGGGGGAGACAAAAACGACAACGTAAGGAGCGCCGGCGCTCGTTACGTATCCTTACGTCCGACTATGAATGATACTTAACTCCCCATCTCTACACGTACCAAGCTCTATTTTGTAAACAAATCCCCCTTTCCAGAAACTAAATAGACTCAACATAAAACTAAAACTCAACATATGCATATTTATTATCTTCCTTTTCTGTGTATGTTTTATTATTTAAAGGAGAAGCAGTGGACCAGCTTAATACTTTAATAAGAAGACATAATCATAGATTCAATTATAATTAAGGATAATTACACGTAATGCTTTGCTAAAGGGACATGTTTTCCCGCAGGCCAGGCCCACTTCACAAAGGGCCCAGGTCTCTTACATTTCTGTTACTGTCCCTCCACTTCTTGGTCCAATCCGGCACCCCTGTGGTGGGTGGAATAGGTTATACTGTAGCTCCTTTTGAAATTGCACATAGCATTTGACAATGACGTGCCATAGCTAACGTTAGTGGACTAGTTACTAGCTAGCTAGCTAGCTACATGATGTAAACTAGAATGCGTGCAACTGCTGCAACACAAGAATTGACCTGGAACATAGGAAACATAGGACCCTACAAACATAGTTATGCTCTCTCGCAAAAAAAATACAGAGAAAAACAAGTGTAACAAAAAAAAAACGCTATAGGCCTTTAGTCCTTTTTTAAAAGCATCTACAGATTGCGGTGCTCTCAGACCAATCATAGCTCAGCTGACGCTGCTACAACAATCACAGCTCAGCAACATTAGTACACAAACTCACATTAGCATGTTAGCTCATGATTACCAGTGATGATGTTACTAGTGGATGCCAAAAACTTCAAATTTGAATATTCAACTGTTTTGATGAAGATTTGTTTTTATAATTCGAAAATGTCTAAATAATTACCGGTAACCCTAATGATTTTAGTGAACCCATGGCTTTTCCTTAATATCAAATTTCTACTTGTTTTCTGTTATGAAGGCACTTCATAGCTTTTTAATTATTTAGTTTAACAGTAAAGCTTTTGGGACTCGCTATTGGTCAGTTCAACCCATTTTGATTTGGTTGGGTGTGGAGCAGCACACCATCTAGGGGTAGCTAGCGAAGCCTTTAGACTCTTAGTCTTGTTATGACTTTAAGAAATCTATTAATAAAGGTAGATAGATTTCTGTAGCACAGCCAGCACAGAGTTAAACATATAACTGTGGCAGCTGCAGAGAGGTAAGCAGAACAAAGTTTGTTATTCACAACTGATAGTGACATAGGCTTTTTGTCTGCTAGCAAAGTTGCTGCATGTGGGCTGGTTGTCTCATCCTATCAGACGGGCATAATGCCTGCAATGGGGCTGGTAGTTCTTTGCAGGCCTTGATACATCCAATAAGAATGAGTTAATAAAATCAGTCCCACAGTATGGTGAACTAGAGTAGACCACAAAGGCCTGGTCCAGCTCTGCATTTTTATATTTAGGTTGGGTGATATCAAAGACAATATAATAGAGAGGATCAGAGCACTCTATAAGTTCAGAATGGGAAAACTTAAAACACTAAAGAAGATGGTAGCACCAACAACATGAGATTAGACCGTCAGCAAAGCTGGACGATCTCAGAATAGCATTAAAAACATCCGCCAATCATAGACTTGTATTGAATGTTTAAAAATCTCATTTATGGCTCATGTATACAAGCATATTTGTCTTCAGAAACTGTGTCCTTTGGAACAGCCTTTAACCTTGTTGTATACATTTCACCAATATTTAAGATGTAAATAATATGCTTGTCAGAACTTTTGATTTAGATTCCCTGTTCAAAGACAAAGGAGTCTTGACTAAGTTGTTAGTCACAATTCACTGGCCGAGGGCATTTCCAATACTTTTTTGTCTTTACTGCATAATGATAATAATAAATAAAACAAAATAATGTAATTTGAGAAGTCTAAAGTATTCAAACATTATAGCCATTTTCTACCTAGTTTTGTGGTTTACATTTGCTATAGTTATATTTACACATGAACAGGCGAATACTAAATTGTAATTTATACAACCTGTTATTTTTTCCTGTAACAATTAAACTTCAATACAATTTTGTCATAATACAGAAATCTTAGAATATCTTATTTTCCATTAGATACATAGTGTGCCACTGTAGAATTAATATTTCAAACACAAGGCACCCCAAACTGTATCTGAAGCCTTTAGAAGACACACATGGTAGTCTGATAAAAAATACTTAATAAGTTAACACATACAGGCGATGTAACTTGGTGGGTTGCTTCCAGAGAGCACATACTGTAGACATGATGAGAACATAGAAGTGGTAAAGATTTAATGGAAATAAAAATAAAATACATTATTTAATTGAAGAGCAAAAACAGGAAAAATATTATGTCACTTTTGTATAATACATGGTCTCTAGATAATAGTGTAATTTAATGTATTTTACTACATGTTTGTATAGTCTTTCAAAGCAAATTCTACCTATTTTAAATGACTATTGAATTTACAAAAATCAAGTTATTTGGGAGTCTTGTGAAGAATGCTGAACAAATGCAAATAGCTTATCTTCTTATTTCTTAATATTAAAACTGTCGTGAGTGTTCCCTGGATATTCCAGTGTTATTGATTAGCGTTTGAAGCATGGGTAATCGGTTGCTGTATGAGGATTATATTTTGAAAGCAACTTCCCCAGCTCGGGTTGTTGTCTCTATGTATATTTGGCTGTTCTGCCTGTAGATAGCAGTGAAACCACGCCAGCAGCCTATCTCTGAGCAGCCCTGTAAAGCAACATTCCTGCCTGTATACCCAGTCCAAACTGGGAAGACGAAACGGGAAGAGTTGTCGATATATTCCCCCCTTCCCCCCCTTCCCTTTCCTTCCCTTCCCTTCCCCTCCCCTTGCTCTTTGTCTCTGTCCCCTCTTTCTACTTTCTCTGTATCTCTGTCTTTCTCTCTCTCTCTGGCTCCGCTGAGTGGCGAAAAGGAGCAGTCCCCCCTTCTGCCGGTTAGTCGAAGACACCTTCTCCAACACTCCTGCCCACCGTTTCCCTCTCTCTCTTTCTCTCTCTCTCTCTCTCTCCCTCCCTCCCTTTCCCCCCACCCCTTCTCTCTCTCTGTCTCTCTCTCTCCGCCTTGCTGTAAGCACCCTGCAGTGGCAGCATGGTAATTCGGCTCCCCTATCTTCCCACCGCATCATGTTTACCTAGCAACAAGCATCACCCGCGGCCGGCCCTCCCATTGGTCATTTGAAAACGCACCCGGGACCAATGGCAGGGCTGTTGCCATGGTACAGTGTGTAGTTGCCGGGTGGAATTTTGCTGCAAGGCACGTGAGTCCCGGAGTCTGTTCGCCTCCTCGCGCTGCCGTTGTAATCTCCGCTGTCTGGGCGCGAGCTAAACGTGATTTACTGGAACCCAGTCACTTTCTCTCTCCAGAGAGAGAGAGAGATGGTTGGTATTTATTCCCATTTATCCATACGTTTGTGCGTTTGAACACAATAACAATAGAGTGTTTCCTATGTGAGCAGAGAAGCTGCTCAGCGGCAGAGGAAGGGAACTAGAAAGAGGGGCTGCGTCTCTAACGAGGCCAGTTTTAAACCATGCAGCGTTTGAAGCCGCTATTCTGAATTTACAATATGCTGTGTCACTATAGAACTTAAGCTATGGAATCTTTATTGTAGGAGCAATTTAAAAACTGGAAGGCAAATCCCAGGCATTTTACAACTAAAATGTTTTCAGTTGAATAAGCCAAGTGAATAAACAAATGAGTTGTTAAGTGCAGTAAATTCTGTGTATCTGCAGCTGATACCAATTGTCAGTTTAATGTTGTTAGTATCATCTGATACAGTCTGTTTTTAATGTGGATTCTTGTGGAACTTTTTAACTGCAACACGTTTTAAAATGTGACCATGAAGTAGACATGTGGAAATTAAATTGTATACTCATAGTATACTTGAAATTACTGTCAACCATTCTCCAGTGTTTCTTGGGGGGGGGGGGGGGGGGTGGGGGTAGTCATTAGATTGCATTCATTTTAGTATAGTATGAAAATCAATTTACAGTGACATGAAACCTTCTTGGGATAGTAATCCAACACACTAAATATCACTGCAGTTTTTTTTTGTCAAATTATATTTTGGTGGCATTGTAAATCTAGCCGTTTATTCAATGTGCAATGATTTTTAGCCAACATTGATTCAAGTATTCAAGTATGTTCTGTAACATTTTAATGATGGAAAAATCTAAAACTAAAGCCATTAACAGGAAAATTGTCTGTTTATGTACAGTATGATTGACAAAGGTGTGAATAGATAATTATTGGCATTGTTATTTAAGACAAGGAAATTCATCTATTGAGAACCAACCCTCATAGTGTTACATGTATTTGTTAAAATAATAAAGAGTTAGGGTTTTGTTTTTTAATACACACTTTGGTGAGAGTAAACATGACTTGTCTGTCTATCTTTTCCAGTTTGGACACCATCCATTGTAATCAGTGTTATTAAGCTGTATAGGCTATAGAAGAAAAGGTGAAGAAAACTACAAACCCGGGCTAGCCTAGCCTGTTGTGTGTTAGGTGCAGGATGTAATCATATTTCCTTTAGCCTGTGAAATGCCCAACACAAAGATATGCTGTGCTCTCGCTTAAGCTGCTATTAAACATAGGTTTTAATTTTAATGATTATTTCATTTACCTGAATAAACTCATTTCATGATACTCCTCCCTCTGCCTCTTACTCATATCTGACAAATACTGCTTTTCCCATTTAAAGTCTCCACGCTAAATAGGTATACGCTTTATGAACTGCAGGACTTTTGACACTTTTTCTTAGATCAAACAAAAAGCCATTGATTTAATGTATAACGAATATACCACCATGTATCAGCCAAATCATTGGAACAGTGCTTGTGGACTTCTTTTAAAAATGACAGTGATTGGGCATTCTGCCAAATGCTTTTAAAATTAATGTCATAAGTCACCAAAGATGCAAATAAATGGTGCACTTTGGCTGACTTTGTGTCACTCGGTGCAACTGCTTGTCCAATCTTTGTTACTGAACACCAACACAATCACACTGTGAGAGAAAGTGCAGAGCAATTGTAGGTCAGCCAGTCCTTTTTGTGTGCTGTACTGTATGCAAATCCCCTGTCACCCCCCCCTTCTCCCACTGTTCACCTCCTCTCCCCACCCCTCCCCCCACCTGTTACCTGTAGATCAACTCTCAACTCGGTGTACACACACACTCTCTCTCTCTCTCTCTCTCTCTCTCTCTCTCTCTCTCTCTCTCTCTCTCTCTCTCTCTCTCTCTCTCTCTCTCTCTCTCTCTCTCTCTCTCTCTCTCTCTCTCTCTCTCTCTCTCTCTGGCATAGTTCGGAGCTGAAATCTATCTGGGGTTTGCATGATCTGCAGTTAGCTCAACTTGATTTTCCTCAAAGAGAACACACATACACACAATGCACACGCAAGAGGCTACAGAAGAGGATGAATGATGGCGTAGTTATCCTCTACTTAACCCTCTCCATCTCTCCCTCTCTTTCTGTTACTGTCTTTTTCTCTCCATCCATTCATCCTTTACCTTTGCCCACTCCTCCTACCTTTGTCTCGTTATCTCCGCCAGGCCGCAGCGGCCAGGGTTGGGATTATGTTTTCACCTCTGTTCATCCGTCTGTGTGTCTGTCTGTGAACAGTAAATCTTCAAATCTTCAATCTTTTCAAATGGGCTATAACGGGCCGCTTAACGTTTAGAATGTGTGACTTACCGTCACACATTGTTTCTGGAGTCATGTGATCAAGATGTATCAGTCACATTTCATTTATTTATTTATTTATTCTATTCCGATTGGCTACAATTGGCTTCCAAAGTTTGCGGCAGGGACCCGGTTTGCCAAAAAGGCCACAAATCATTATCATGATCCGATCTGCACCAAATTTGAATCAAACATTGAGGGGCCTCTAAACAACAGAGCCAAAACCACTTCCATTCATAGGGGGGATTTAACCTGTGTTTTCCACAGTGCTGTCAAAGTCAAAACTGCATGGATTTTGGACCGTTTTTTTCCTGTTATTCTACCATATATTATTTTTTCATTTGCCAAAGCAAAGCATGCAATGCTGTGTGATATGTGATGTAGCTTATCCAAATTATGTGATCGGAAAAAAAGACCATGTGGTTGTCTGCAGACAGTGTTCTTAGCTGTGTTATGTTCAGTGTAGTGTACACTACTCTCATTCTCTGACTGTGTTCAGCATTATGTTGGGGCAACATAAGGTTAATTTGGCACATATTCTACTGCACTACTTATATTATACTCTCGACATTCATATTGTATTATTGATCAGTGATTGACATGTTGGCAGCAATTGAAATAACTACTCTAGTAGTCAACAAAGAAACAAACCTGATCCAAGGACATATTTATCCCTCCCTGGGAAAGGAAATTAGTAGTTTATTTCGGTCTTTAGCCAAAAAGTGAACGAGTTACTGTATGAATGAATAGAAGAAAAAAACTAGTAACCCTAGGCACAGTCTGTTGAGATATATTGGTGAGATATAACAGTGATACTACTCCCTGCTATTTTATGTATTATTATTCTATGTAGCATATATATATATATATATCACTTGAGCATATGTAAATTAGACGTTTTATTTTCCCCATGAAATTCATTTGTTGGCTTCTAAAGCAAACACAAATAATACAGTAGCGTAATAATACGGACAAAATAATGAATAAAAGGAAACAAAAAGTATATCTCTTTGGAAGTAAATATAGCTACATCTTCAAACATCCATGTAAGCTGCAGGACATCTGTCTGTAAGGCTCTTCAACTGCATTACAAAATAATATTTTCAGTTCTACATTTCTTTCGGACCCAAGTAGAGAAGTTTTTCACGATTATACTGAGCCTCTATGATTAATTAATTGTGACATTTTAAACCATGGTTAATAGTCCGATTTTTGTGTACTGTGCCACTAGGCCACGGAAGGAATGTAAATTTTCAAATTGGCTTCATGACGTCGCATACCAGACTGCTTTACGTTTTGGCCCCTAACTCTTCAACAGTGGGTCATATAATCAAATTTTCCCCCCTGGATTCCTTGGATCATGACGCAACTCTGTACATAAGAGTTGAGTTGGTTTCCACCTAACTAGATTTTCTACCATTTTGCATTTTCTTCAAAACACACTTTTTGCTACTATTCTTCCATACTTTGTCCACAAATCATACACATATCTCTGGAGTCATGTGATAAACATGTATCATACAGATATTTGACAAGAGTGAGTTTCTTTTATTTCTCCATGTCTTTACAAAGACAAGTCTTGTAATTCTTGTCACTCTGAGCCCTATGTGTTACCACTTTCGCACCTTATGTTTAACCTCATGTACATACTATATCTGTTGGTCTTTTACTATTTGTATATATGTAGATATTTAGATTTTTATTCATTTATTTTTTTCCACAAAAAAAGTACCCACTCTGTTTACACTGTTTGTCTATAATTGGCTTTTAAAATTAGTGGGAGGGCCCATTTCTTACCAAAAACACCAATATAATGAACGTATCATCCCATCGACCCCAAACTGGAATTGTTATGGGGCCTCTATAGAGTGCACCTTCAAAGCATTTTCACTTAAGCCCATAGGGGGTGACTGTATGTCAATATAAATGCTATTTCCCTCTGTGGCTTCCTCAGGTCCCACTCCTGACAGCTGCAATCCACGATTTTACACAGCCCTATACGCAACCCGGCCTGGCAGAGATATGCACTCCGCAGAGCGCCCCTTTATATTTATTATTATTATTACATACCTATGTAATAGAACTATTTGTCAGGCTGGTTTATTTGATGAAATAGGAGTAATTGAGTCTAATGACCAGACTATTACAGTCTTTGTAAACAGTGATAGTATATCAGTATGACTATACACTGCTGTGTTTACATCAGTTGGTGTGACACTCAGCTGGCAACACTCAATTATGTTGCAATTCTGTCTCCTATGTGACACAGTAATGTAGTTGATATGGATACTACATTAGAAGCAGCTCACAACACGCAGAAGGAAATAAATTGTATCCTGGAATAATATGTCCTGCATTAACAATAGTAAAACAGTCTACTTGTTTCAAAGAAGGATGTTGTCAGGGGAATATTAACATTAGATTAGGATTATCAGGGGACTAAAAACAGTAGGTAAATTGTAGTGCAATTTCCACCTTGTAAGTTATAGACATGACAAGTTTGCATTTGATTAAACCCCTGACAACCTTGGCAACACATCCCCAAACCCCAGGTAATATTAACACCATGCAATTATAGGGCTTAATAAGTAGGGTGTTTGCACTTTTTGCTTAGTTACAGTGGGAATTCAGATATAGCGTGAATTCTTTATTTTTTTTGCTTTCTTCCTTTAAGTTGGAACGAGCTGCCCACTGGTTTATATCTGTGCGCGCGAGGGCGCGTGTGCCGAGCTGTTCCCAGGCAGCCTTGTTCCTGATTTAGCCCAGTAACGGTCGGATAGCAACAGCCGAACAACTTTTTTGTGTGTGTGTGTGTGTGTGTGTGTGTGTGTGTGTGTGTGTGTGTGTGTGTGTGTGTGTGTGTGTGTGTGTGTGTGTGTGTGTGTGTGTGTGTGTGTGTGTGTGTGTGTGTGTGCGCGCGTGTGTGTGCGTCACCCATCTCAGCTGTGGAATGCCACTCTATAGGCATGTGCTTATGGAAGCCCTTTTCCTTCTCTCTCTCTCTCTCTCTCCTCGGCCATCTCTTTCTCTCCGTCCTCTCCCTCTCCTTTCTTTCTCTAACTCGCTTTTTCTGCTCACTCCCCCCCTCTCTCTCTCTCTCTGCCTGCCCTCCTCTTCTCTACCTGACATCTTCAAACTATTTCCGCGTCATTCCTGCCTCGCGCCGTTTGAAGAGACACGGGGAAACCAACCCAGAGCCCCGCCTTTGGACCCGGCCCCCTGGCCAATCGCAGCGAGGGACGGGACTCGCTCGGACCAATCGCGTTGTGGCTGCCGTGGCGTTGGATAGCAACAGAGTGTAGGAGCGCGGCAGCGCGCGCATGCTGGGGGAGGATAGAGAGAAAGAGAGAGGAGCTCACGACGAGGAGGAGAAGACAGGAGGGAGGAGGTGTGTGTGTGTGTGTGTGTGTGTGTGTGTGTGTGTGTGTGTGTGTGTGTGTGTGTGTGTGTGTGTGTGTGTGTGTGTGCGCGCGCACGCGCTTTAGCACAGAAAAGTTGAAATGATTTTCAAGGACTGAGAGGAGCGAAATGAACCTCACTGTGTCTTTTGGGAGGGCAGCAGAAACTGGTTTTAAACTGCAAATAATAAACCCTCTGCCTATGGAAGTATACATTCAGATGCAAGTTGAACAGAAACAATGCACTGGCACTGTGACTGATTGATGTGAAGTTTCTTCATTGATTCTTTAGTGAAAGCATGTAAACCTAACGTTGCGTGCTGTTGCAGTGTGCAGCCATTTAGTTGCCACAGTGACCTCAAACATTGGCATAGATGATAATAGACGTTATGTCCGGTGCCTCCACGTCTCTTGTTTTGTTTGCTTTGATTAGGGGGAGATTAGATTGTGTTGATTCATTGGTCATCATGACAGTTTCACTTCAAGCCTGCATTTTATTTAGATGTAAACATACAGAACAATATCTGTGAATAATTCTATCTTTCATTCTATGCTAATGTTCTCTACATTACAGCTTCTGGAATGCATACATTTTTACTATACTATCCCAACACTGGACATTTATGGGCCTTGTTTGAACATAAAATACAAAAAATATCTTATAGATTCCAAACGGTGATTAATACGTTAAAATATTGTTTGATAATAAACATGTAATAACGTTTAATAAATTATATTATACATACATATTTTTAAACTTTCAGAAAAAAGAAAAATTGTGTTTTATCAGATTTGAATCAGTTGTTGACATCCGGTCCTTATATATAATTAATAACATTTAGAGCAACAATAGTAATAACAATAATATGCATTTTATTTAATCTGGTTTTAGAAATATATAATATTCTCTTTTGTCTTGTATGATGTATCTATCAATTACACATGCATTACACTGTACTATGAATAGCTATTGACCTATAAAGTTGTTGTCAGTGTACCTAAATATACATTTCTATCTAAGTTTTTAGCATATACGTAATTTCAATAGTTTAAAAGTACGTCGGTGTGTCTATTTATGTGTGTGTATAAAGTTCCAGTATATATATCCTGCTGTTACTATAAATGGACAGGACAGGAGCGGCCTGCTTGGGACAAACCACTGCAACCAGGGGAGAGGGGAGCGCAGTGCCGTTTAACCACCTCGCTAAATGACACACATCCCCTGGTTTTATACCTGTGCACTAAAAACAACCACACAGAAGACTGTGATTTATATACTTCTCCGTGGTGTGTTAATAATGTGACGGCAGGATTCTGATTGTATTTGTCGGGCTGGCCACCCCCCGCCTGGGGTGAATGGTACGGTCCTGTAGGGCAGGGTGGGGAGAGAGAGAGGAGCCAGGCAGAGAACCAGTGAATAACGGGGAACTACCGACAGGGGATACGGGCGAGAAACATGAGCTGAAGTCGCCCCTGCGAAGGTTTCCACCTCGGAGGATTATTAAAAATTAAAAACAAAAACTTACAAAAAAAAAACTGGAAAGAAGAGGAAGAACTGAAGGACGGAGAGAGAGAGAAAGAGAGAAGAAACGAGCCCATCCTATCCAACTTGGCGGAAGCTTTCAGGGAGTCGTCCGTCCGTCTTGACAGGCAGTTCACAAACTTCCAACGGGATTCTGCTTTTTAATGTGAACACGCCGTTAATCGTTGTTGGTTTCATGAATGTTTTTTAATCGTCGGGTTCGTGTTCTTTTTTTTTTTCTTCAGTAGTTTTGGTTGGATTTGCGCCTCAAAACGGCGGTTCTCTACGTGCTGCGGAGCGACTGAATATTTTTGATAAACAGTGAAAGTGTCAGTTGAGTTGGAAAGTGGGAATTACTGCTGCTGCTTGTTGTCAACCTGCAAAAAAAAAAGAAGAAAAAAAACATTCACCCGGAGACTACACCTGAAAATAGATCGGATGGGATACAAACACACGTGATAAGGTTTATTTTGTCCTCTTATTTAACGGACGAAGAGGCGGCTCGTCGAGTTGCGCTGTAACTGCGTGTGGTGCGCACGTCGCTGTGCTCCTGCATAAAGCCTTCTCTGTGACAGACGGAGAGTTTTGGATAAACCAACCGGAGGAACTAGTTTCATTCCAACTATCGGAAGTCGCTATTTGGGCTTGGCATCAGCACTTTGACCGGACCCCCCCTCCCTCCCCCCGCTCAGTGACAGGGGGACACCATTTCTCATTGTGAAATCCAGGTTTGAGGTTATTATTGTCGGGCTTTTCTCAACTCTCCGGCCCCCCTCTCCCCCTCCTAGCGGCAGCTAGTGTTTAGCTCAGGCCAGCAGCTGACATCTGTAGGCGGGGGAAGGGGAGCTGAACAACAAGAGAGCAGCTCCCACGGGCCGTGGAACCTCGGGGCCGTGCAGGTTGTGTGTGTCAGTGGATTAAGCAGCCAACAGATCACATTGCTCTCTTACCCTGCCCTACTCTGCCCAGTGCCCAGGCCAGTTCACCCTCGCAGAAAGCGCCTGTAATTGGATCTATTTTTAGGGTTAGGCATGGGGTAAAGGCAGGCGGCTGGAAACTCTAACCCCCCCTCCACCTCCTCCTCCTCTTCTACCCCCCTACCACCACCCGCCTCGCCCAGCCGCCCATGGTCAGCATGCGTACACTAGCCTGGTGAGCAGTGCCAGGTTAGCAGCCACTACCGTTAGTCTTCATACCAACAGCGAGCTAACTTGGACAAAGTGAGCCAGCCGAAGCGGTTGAAGAAGGCTAGGCTGGAACTGCTCTGAAATTGCTGGCTATCATGGAGTACTAATGACTAAGGAATACTTGCTGCACTGGAGTCTACTTGTTAAGACTTAACCTGTGGACTGCTAGTTGGGACTACTGCTGTGTCAAAGTCCGCCCTACTCCAGTCCAAACCAGTGAGTTCTACCAAACTACTAGTTATCTTATAGTTCTGGTACCGCTCGCTGTTAATCGGAGCAGCTTCTAGTTAAGAAACTAGGATTCTTGTTAGGCCCTAGCTTAGACTACCTAAATCTGAGTCACCAGCGACCTGGAGACCTAGAAACCTCCAGTACTCAAAAAAACAATGCATGAAACTACAAGGAATTTAGAAAGAAGCTAACTTAACTAACCAAATATTCTATCTCCCCCTACATCCCCAATACACAGAAACAGAATATATATGTAGAAAGAGAGATCTATATCTATAGTGTTATACCACAGAAAAAAAGACAGAGTTTAAATCCTTTATATTTTTTACTGCAGAAAGAGAGACAGACAAGCTGCCTGAACGCCGGTCGGTTGCCTTAGAAACCACAGTAATAAAACAAAAAAAGAAGCCAGAGGAGACGGTGCCTTTCGATTGGTTGGTTTGTTCCCCACCACTTCAGGACTGAGTGATTTGATTGGATGTAAGCTTTGTCAGAGTGTGACTTAAGGATTGCAAAAAAACAGAACCGCTACAGCACGCCTAAATGACCCCTACCTGAACCCCTCGGCTCTGCCCAACCCATCAACACACAGCGCTTTGATTGACAGCATTTCCCTGTCGGATCGACCAACCACCAAACGTTACCATGGTGATCACGTCGTCGTCGGTGGAGGAGAAGACCACACCCTCCAGCAGGCTGGTCCAATCGGATCTGTGGTCCAGCTCGGCCCTGCTCCGCAAGAACAACAAAAGTCAGTTCATGCGCGTGCGCACATACATACACACACTCACTCACAACTCAAACATCCTCATATCCTCACACACAGGTGGTGGTCAGACTGATATAGATGGAATCAGAAGCACTTGACTTCACTTCAAGTTTAGTTTTCCTCGCTTTTCTTTGGCACATGTTGGTGAAAGCCAAACACAAAACAATTAGCCTAATTTATAATGCAGGATTACCGCCATGGTACATGGGCATACGGGACCCTCAAACAGCACAGCAAAATGCAGATTTATACATTAAAGTATACATTGGACTTCTCTAGTGATTGTTGTCGTGGCTGAGAGGGGATCAGCGATCCCATTGGCGATAACTGTAAATGTGTATTTACAGCTTGATGGGTGGTCAATGTGTCCTCCAGAATGGCAACATTTAGGTGAATTGTCAACACAGAGTCCATGGGCCTCATGGATGGACCCATCAGCGCAGCGGCCTGAATTGGAGTTCTCTATCTGAGTGCTTTTGGCCATGTTTGTGCCTCAGCATTGTGTTGGAGTGTTAGTATGTGGCAGTAGCTGTCAGAATCACCTTATTGGTTAAGTAAAGGTTTGCAAATACGAGTTTGAATTAGTGGGTTGTTCCCATACACTTCACCTGATGAAGATCCACACAGGATGAAAACAGTGTCATGTTGAATGGTGGAACAGCAGGTGTAATATGCAGGCAGTTACAGTATGTTAGCCATGCTCCTGTGGTGGTATGTGTTGAGCTATAGAAGTGGTGTGTGTCAGTAAGTGATGGTGGCAGTGGGTGTATATGCAAGAACAGGCTGTGAATGTTAAGACAAGAGTTACTGTGTGTGTGTGTGTGTGTGTGTCAAATTGCAATAGCATGGGGCTTGTGTGTGTGCGTGCGTGCGTGCGTGTAAATTATGATTTTACAAGTGAACAAGTAAAACTGGCTTATTGTTCCAGTGTTTGTAGTTCATCGTGTTAATCAGTGGCATCACTAGTGTACTAACTACAGCCAATAGTAGCCACAGCAGTACAGTGTCTGTGTGAGTGCAGTGCAAGCGTGGTAGATGTGTTTGAATATTATTATGACATTTATAATAACAACATACGTTTGAGTAAATATATTCTAATTTAAACTGTTGCATTGTATTTAAGAATTTTGCCAACTTTCGGACTGTAGTCATTCTCTTCGTGTAAGCCTCTTGTATTAAATTCCCCACTCAAATATTTTGTTCTTTCTTACAATTTGATTAGCGTTCGAATATCGAACCAACATTTAACATCCCTAGTCTATAAATGTGGTAGTGCAGATACCAGGGTATCATTGCAAACAATAGATGTTAATATGCCAGCACTGTTGCATGCAAGCATTGTATATGGTGTGTGTATGTAGTATGTGTGCGCGGCTGTTTTCCCATAAGTACCTGCCAAGCTACTTTTCTTTTCTATGTTTGCATTTAGCCATCATCTTAAAAAACGTACTGGCACAGATTTCAATCACTTAAACTGTTGGACTGCAGACTGCACCTTCTTCAGGTTTCTGACCATCTCTGACCATTCAAATATAGAACTGTCAAGTAGTTCTATTTAGCACTAGCACCCATGTAAAAACATGTTACATGGGTGCTTTTCCTAAAAAAAAGTTAAGAATAATGATCATTGGTTTGTCCTTTGTCTGGTCTAACACTGTCCACTTGCTAGTTCTGAGTAGAAATATGACCAGGAAAATACCTCTCTTTCTGTGCTGTGGAGGTCCTACAAGGGCCATGGAACAAAGGACTCACTGGCTAATTCTCTCATAGCCAGACAATCGGAGATCTCTGCCTACCTACCGATATGTCTGGTGACATCTAAATTCACTCTAAGCTAAGGGATAAAACCAAGTGGATACTGGATAGTCTGGATACAATTCAGAGATTTAAAAAAATAAACAAAAAAACGACATTGCAAAGACTTTAGGGTGGTCCTTTATATTGGGATGGTGATATCTCTGACAGTCACACAAGACTAATTGATGGTTTCAGTCAAGAGCCACTGGTAACTAACTGGCTGGGCTCTGTCAAACTAGCGTGGATAATGAACAGTATGGATGAGCCAAACTAACACTGTTGGCTGTTGAATAAGGAGCGAAACATAATTGATGATAATAATTCATATAATATTGTCTGACAAAAACTGAAATTTCTATTGAAATCTGTGACCCCTGACCTGTACAGAATCAGATCAGTCGGAAAAATCTAATGAAGAACAATGCTAACGACAGGCTTGTTATATACACACAACTTTACGATGGTATTTGAGAACACTACAGTGTTCTGGAACCCCAAAGCTGCAAATGATGGTTCTTCAAGAACCTTTGATCGTGCTAGTTGGACAGCAATGCTTTTGGGAAATTCATTCACCCCATATCTAGTAAACCCATTATATTCATACTGCAGCCTATAGTTATACTTTCACGTAGTGTATGACATGGTACATATGCAAAATAAATATATTGAGATGAGAACATTGGCAGTTGGTAGACCTTTATGTGTACCACAGTGTTAAGTAACACACCTTTACAATCTGTTGTCTGTCACATCAGCAACATCAACCTGTATGGTTTGCTGTCTCATGTATAGTCTACTAAGTGAATGGATTCATACTGAGTCGTGGCTGTGTGTTCAGGTACTGTGTTGGTAGTCCAGTGTGTTAACTGTGAAATGTTGAGTTGAGCTTACTGGCCTGCTGCTTTGGCAGTCTATTTATGTAGGTAATGCCTGTTAGTGGATGGAGATCTGTCTGTCCAAAGACAATCTCTGACTTTAAGCTCCAGTTCAATAAGAACTACCTGACCATTATTGCCATTACATGTGGTGTGTGCGCAGTGGTGGTGGGTGGGATGAGGGGATGTTGGGGGTTTACATAAGACATGTGCTACATACAGGGAATGGGTTGTGTCAGTGACTTGACGAAATTGAGAGAAGTTCAATGAATAAATGAATGGTAATCAGATGAATGGAGGTTTTCTTTTGTAGCTTAGGACTTGACAAAAAAAGATGTACTCTATCTCTCTTGTCCAGGTTGTAACATTAAATGTGAGCACCACATAAACATAAATACAAGCTGAAATTGCATTGTAGAAACGTTCTGAAAGAGTATGAAGTGGCTGCTCTTCTCTGGTTTGATAGACCCCTGAATTGTTTGGGCCTGTCATATTGAAAAGTATGTAGGTTCGCAGGTCCCACCCAGGCTAACCTGACAGGTGAACTTGCCGGTACTTAAAGGGGAATTTTGGACCACGGTTTTCTTACCTTTTCTATGACGTTATGATATCTTAGGATGAATGGTACAGTAGACAAATGTCATAACTTATCCCGGGTCCGTCACAGCTTAAAACGTGCGCCAATAGGCCTTGCGCTAGATCGCGTTTTTTTTTTGTTGGTGAGATCTGACGTTCATAGTGACAGAACACTATGCAACCGGGAAAAAAAAGAAGAAAAAAAAAGTCTCGCTAGACGAGATTGAAATCTCGTCTAGCGAGACATCGTTTTTTTTGCATAGTGTTCTGTCACTATGAAGATCTCACCAAGCTATCATCCTAAGATATCATAACATCATAGAATAGGTAAGAAAACCGTGGTCCAAAATTCCCCTTTAAATAAATAGACTGCCAAAGTACCGGTACTAATTTTACACTTTTAATTTTACAATTGTAATAAAAATAAATAAGAAAGTACATAATTTCTATATTGTTGGATGTTGACCACATTTACAGCTGAAAAGGTTTGTGGCACTGGTACCAGGTCAAAAAAAAGTGGTATTGAGGCCAAATGGCTGCAGTAGGAACACTGTGAGGGACAGACAGACAGACTGATTGACACAATCGTCTCATACTGAGTAGTGATGTCTGAAATTGAATGCTGCATGGACAACGTGTCCTTTGAACCGCTTTCTAAGAAGCAGGAGTAAATGGACATGCATGGGTCTTGTGTTTGTGTGTGTGTGCGCGCATGTGTATGGATGGGCAGGTGGGTGGGTGAGCGATATAGCGATATGAGACTGATCTTTGCTCCTTCACTGTTTTTCTAGTTGTTGATCTCACCCAGCCTTCCTGTCTGTCTCCCTGTCTCCCTGTCTCCCTGTCTACCTGTCTGTCTGCCTTTGTTTCTGTGTGATCTGTTAGCCTGCTGTGTGAAAGAGCTTGATATATCAGGTGTTCTATCCCTTTAAAACAGCTGGGGTCAAGGTTCAGTCATGTGACATAGTACCGTATGTTTGGTATCTCTTACTCAGTCATGTAACCCATGTAACAGAGATGAGACAGTTTATGAGCAACCTTCAGCTTTTCATGATGTTAGTGTTGCTGAAGTGTTGCTGTGTTGCCTGATGAAAGTTTGCCAGGTATTCCATGGCAGTGTTGCTCTATTGTCCACTATCTAGGGAACAGGCAGTGCTGCTTAATGCAATATGAGAAGGATTGTCACCAGAAGGTTGGCAGTCTGCATCCTCAGCCCAGCTGGGAACATCTGTATGGGGAAAATAAAAGTGAAAACCTGAGGTAAAGTTTTGTTCAAACCATGCAGATGGTGTTCTGAGTTTGAATCGGCTGTACTGTATCTTCTTAGTACATACAGAAGAAGGAAAGTTAAGTAATAGATAGCACATCTGTAAAACAAATGAACTTACGTTAGTTAGGCCAGGTTTTCTGTTCTATCCAACCCACCCCTCTCTTCTGTACACACATACTGTACACAGATACTCACCTGCCCCTGTCTCTCTCCTCCCAAGGAGTTTCCTGGTAGGATGTGTTACCTGAAATCGTGTAGAGTATAAAAACAGCATATCACACTGGAAGATCAGAAAATTAAACATCAGTCAATCAACTATGGCTTTTCTTTGATGGTCGCAGTCAGATTCCAGCGTCCCAGGAATCTTCCGAACAGTTTTATAATTGTTGTTTGGAGCAGATGTGACTTAAATGCTAGCTGCATGTTGAAGGACTAGATTAGAAGAATCGGTGATGTGTTTCCATGCTGCTCACCACCTGTGTGAGTGAACAACACACGCACGCACGCACACGCACACTCAGTGTTTCTATGACCCAAAGAGAGAGACAGTTCATCAGTGTGTCAATCAGCAAGGTTCTACTGCCCTCATTCTGACCTGAACCAGAACCAGAACCTTGTGGGTCTGAATCCTTTCTGTTACCCGCCTCCACTGTCCTGTTGGGGTTTCCCCTAAATAATATGGTCTAATGATGTATGATGTCCCCAGCTTGTTGGGTGTTACATTATGATATTATTATAAGATGCTGACCGAAGCCTGACTGCCGAGACATGGATAGACTTTTAGCACCACTATGATAGACATCACAGGTTTCACAGCTGTGTGTGTGTGTGTGTGTGTGTGTGTGTGTGTGTGTGTGTGTGTGTGTGTGTGTGTGTGTGTGTGTGTGTGTGTGTGTGTGTGTGTGTGTGTGTGTGTGTGTGTGTGTGTGTGTGTGTGTGTGTGTGTGTGTGTGTGTGTGTGTGTGTGTGTGTGTGTGTGTGTGTGTGTGTGTGTGTGTGTGACTGACCCACATGATGTTTATTAATAGATTTGATCTGACCCAGCCTGGTGGGTTCACTGGGGGCGTTGGCACGCGTGTGTGCACATATGTGTGTGCAGGCCAGGGAACAAACTTTTTGGCTTGCCGGCCAAAGTGGCCGGTGGATTTTAAAAACTACCACTCAGGCCGATTCTTTACCAGGCAATTTTCAATATCATAAGATGACCATAATGAGTTATTTGCAAAATTCTGAGTGGACTGAAGGCAGACCTGCAAACTCATGGCTGAAAAAGGCTGAAAAATAAGTTACAAAATTTGTTGAGGGGGTCCAGGGATGATCCACGCTGGCAAATGTATAGCAGCCTATCAGAGTGAAACTGTTTACATTTAATGCCATACACTACTGCAGTTCAATCTACACACGTCTCAGCTAACACTGTCAGCTGCTCACCCCAAGTATGAAAACGCTTTTTTTGTAGGCGACATGATTGTTGAAATGCTAGAGCTGACATCTTCTATTATATTTTTTACATGTTGTAGTCATGGATAACATTTTGCACCATGGTACTGATAAGAGCTCCACAGTTACACAGGTATAAGTATATTCTGACCTTAGTAATGATAACCAATAACCATATGATTAAAATAATTAGATAAACATGGCCAGATTGTACGATGTAGGCTTCCGCTACATTTTGACAGTTTTTTGGTCAGCAATTGGTGGCTATAGTCCTATACCTCCCTGTCTATACTCAGTAGTACAATGGTGTCCTTGTAGATCTTGTAGATCTGTTCTTTTTTAGCATTCGACACCCTCTCTTACATCTGCTGATGGTCCCACAACTCCCTTCATCCCTGACAACTTCTTTGATTCTTGGACATTAATTGCACACTTGCTGACTCCATACCATATGGTGAGATATCTTGACTTTACCCGTTTGATTTGTCCCAACTCCAACTGTGCACGTATCTCATGCTACGAATAGACACGCGCACACACGTTGGTTGCACAGCTTTTTAAAAAAAAGTATGGCTTTAGTTTAGGCAGAATCACGAACCGACGACAGAAGTTAATTCTTTCTATGGAATTGTCCTCCAAATATTTTTACACGCCAGAGTGGCTGGTTAGTCTCCGTAATTTCCCAGCCAAAGAGGAAATCTACACGCCGTTGGCAGGTGCACATTCTGTTCTCTGTGTTGGTAAGGGTACACCGTGTATTATGTACACTTTATTTTTAAATTAGTTTATTTGCATTAAAAGTGTGCATGTTTTCACTGTTATGCTCAGTCTGCTGACATTTGTCATTGAATAAACTGTGGTTTAAATAAAGCTTGAATGCAAAAATAGGCAGTGTACTGCACACACACACAGCCAAATAAAGTGGTGTCGAGGCTGGTGTTAAAGAGATGCACATGTGACAGCTGAGACTGTCTCAGAGAGGTGTGTGTGCATGCGTGTGTGTGCGCGCACGTGTCTAGTACCTGCTGATCAGTTCACTGGTGCTTAAATACTTTGTGCGACAAATAGCTAAAATAGCCAATCTAAAAGCTCACAACACATTGCATTGCGACACGTGAGCTTGTAGATCTGTTATTTTTGTAAATTGAATAAAAAGACGTTTAGAAGATCTGCCCAAAATAGGGACACCAGAGTTAATGTGGGCGACTATATTGACACTGAGAAAAGTTTAGTTGTTCAGGTTTGAGAATGACAGGATTCAGCTTGGAGACTCAAAGCAGCTATTCAGCACTTTAATTAAAGCTACACTAAATACAATTGAGCCTGTACTTAACAAATTGACCCACCGTCGATTCAATACACCAAGCAGTTTCGCGGCAAGACCCTCAAGTCAAGTGGCCTGGTTTGACCAGCCATCTCGGTCGGGACTTTCTTGACCTGAATTTAGCCTCTCAGGCAAGTTCTTACTCTGAGGTTGTGTATTGCCCACTCCAATCAAACGGTTTTGTTGAGGTGAGAGGTTGTTCAGGTGAGGTTTAGGTGCGGTTAGGTGGTTAGGGTTTACCAAGGCTAGACAGGAACTACTGCCAAACGTGTCCAACCGGAAGTGCAGGGCTACAGGAAGTTCTGGCAGGCTGTACATGTTAGCCCTGTACTTCGGGTCAGAACCTTGCGGCAGTAGTTATTTTCCAGGCTTCATCTCTTTGTGAGATGGAGGTAAAACTGGGAACGAGGTTAAGGTTTGCCAATCCTACCAAAGGAGTCGGTATGAGAGGAAATAATGCCCAAGTTACCACAGTGCAAAAAAATTCTCACCCACTCAGTGGCAACTTACAGTATCATTTTTAAGTCAGTTTTAAATCACTTTTAAGTCTTGCAGTGTTTCTCGATGATGGAGTTGTGTTGATTTTGTTTCCTTGCACTTGCTGCGATGGAAGGGGATTGATTGGAAATGGATTCAAAGCTGATTGAAAGCACAGAGGAAGTAGCCTACTGCTCGTGGCCAACAAGATCCGCTACTGCCACACACCCACACTTGTATAGTATCGACTTCCAAGTAGTGTCTGCTTTCCTTTTAACAAACTCAAACTAATGTCTGTTAATGCACAATAATCGGCCAATAATTACTTTAAAATGCAATATAGTATTGGATAGATCGGCTATTGTTGAATTATTATTATTATTATTATTATTTTGTTTATTATTGTTAATTTGTTATTATTTCCCCCCCGTCTATAGTGAAATGTCCAAGATAGGGATGGCAGGGTGAAATGTATTAATGGCCAAATCGATTACAGCCAAATCTAACGGTATGGCTAACTGACTGGTTAGTGCATCATAACCACAACATCACAGGTTCAATCCTGTTTGGAGGCCTTTATTGCATGTCTTTAGGTTCCTGTCTAAATGAATGAAAAATGCCTCAAAAAAGGATGATCCGAAATGCATGGTGCGTTAAAGGCTCTGAGAGTCACCTTGAATGTGTGTCGGAAGACGTGGACATCTTTATGGATTATTTACACAACACACATCACACAGGAAAGGCTGCCTACTTCTTTATTAAAGGACGACGTCACCCATTTTCAGCCCATCTTCATATGATTGGTCCTCACTAATACTCATTATAAAATGACACCATTTTTGTCTACTCACTCTGTGTGTGTCAGAGGAGAGCTGTGGACAGTTCAGAAACCCGCCTACCAGTGACATCATCGATGGGGAATCCAAGCTAATAGAAACCGCAGGCTTTCTATTCCTGGAAAGTTAGCATGCTATAATGGAAGCCATTGTTCTCGCGTTAATAAAAATCGATTTTGTTTTATTTTAATCTTGTAAAAAAGAAGAAAAAAAAGCCTAACGATGATGTCACTGGTAGGTGGGTTTTCCATTTTATCGGGAGCATTAGTGAGGGCCAATTACATACAGATAGTTTGAAACTGGGTGAAGTCGTCCTTTAACTGTTATGGATTATTGATGGAGGGGAATACAGTTGACTACTTGTATGATTATCTAATGAAGTTTAGTTGACTCAAATATCTACTTTTTCACAGTGGTTTTTCACAGCTTATTTGAGCTGGAGTTTTACTGTTAGCTGGATTAGATTGATAGTTAGACAGATAGATCCATCCATCCCCAAGAGGAAACTGCAATGTACCTAATGTACTGGTCATGAGATGTTCTGACACTTAAGCCCTATATACTTTGTTGTACAAGGAATAGTGAAAATAGACGATCTAGAAGCTCAGAACGTGTCAGATCACAGCGCATTGTGAGCTTGTAGAACTATTTTCTTTATTCATGTTATTGTGATGAACATACTGTAACTCTATTGAAAATAGGGGGTAAAAGAATGGCTAATTTTTTGATGAAAGATTCTGAAACCTTTGGAACGTTTTGCCTATAATGACATGTCCAAAATAGGGATTCCAGGGTTAGAGTAGTTAATGTAGGATTACTCCTGACTCCTGACTACAGCTGCATGACTTGTGGCAAAACTATTACAATCGTAATAGTAACAAACACAGCTTCCATATCACAAAAACAGTGTTTTATAGAAGTAAAAATGTTGTGCATGTATGGGTGTGTGGCCATAAGTGTCCGCATGTCAACCTGGTACAATGATTCTTGGCTTGAGCACAGTGATCCTCAAGCTTTTGATCCCAGTTTTATTTGATTTGCATTAAGCCACGTCCATTTGGATCCCAACTATCAATCATTTAGTTGGGGACCCCCCCCCCCCCCTCCTGGGGATGAACTACCACCATGTTGAGAACCACAGACCTAGCTGGACGCAGAGATGGAAGGGCTAAGTGAAGACTGGCTGGTGATTTGCTGTGGGTTTGGATTGGAGCTAATGGTTGGTGATTTGGTCTCCACTTCTAGGGGGTCAGTGCCCCCCCAGCCCCCTCCCTCTCCTACTGGCTTAGAGACAGACAAATGGCACAGCTGTTGCTATAGTGATTCTGTGATTGGCAGCTGTGAGCTGTACTTGATGAGCTGTGTGTTTTGTATATGCCTCTCATAATGCAGTGATTCTCAACCTTTGTAATGTAAGGACCCCCAAGGTTGATATGCATTAGGCCAGTGGTTCTCAAAGTGGGGTTCGGGGACCCTCAGGGTTCCTTGAGGGGGTTCTAAATGAACCCTTACAGGTCTGTAACTCTTGAGTGTGTACCAATGGAACCAAATGGATCCGTTATAGGGGTCTTTGAAATTTAAAAGTTTGAGAACAGTTTGAGCCACAGTTTTCAAGTTTCAAATGGTTTCAAGTGGTTTTAAAAATGTAATTTCTTGGACCACGGTCTCTACTGTAAAATCATTGGTGTTTGTTTAACTCGCAATGTAATATCATTATTGTTATTATCAGTTGTAGTGTTATTATAGTATGTCGGCAGACTGGCCATCTGGCAGTTAAACTGACATATTATAAACCACTACATGGATATTGGAAACTCCTCAGCATCCTAACATAACATCAGCACATCCTGTGTGTTGATGAACGGTAGAGTGAACTAAAAATACACAATTGGGAAAGCCATTGTCTGGGTACGTACGTAGCCTGTTAAGGCAGTAATATAGACAGGACACATTAGACACACACACACACACACACACACACACACACACACACACACACACACACACACACACACACACACACACACACACACACACACACACACACACACACACACACACACACACAATATATGAATATATTAACCCAAAGAGATGACTCAGCATTGTTGCTTTAACCACTTAAGACCTATGTAAGATGTGTACTGAAAATGGCCGATCTACAAGCTCACGGTGTGTCGCATTGCATCGTGTTCTAAGTTTGTAGATATAGCTATTTTTTAAGATTTTGGAAAAGTTTGGAACATTGCACTGGTGTCCAGGCACTTCTTCCAACCAAAGACGGCAACAGATGATTTCATTCATTGATGAATATTTCTAGTTGAGGGTGTGCTCCCTACTGGGTACCTACTGGGTTTGTCACCTGTTGCTGGGACCACTGGATCTTTAGGTAGACCAAAGCCGTTCCCAGTGGACTGGGAAAGGGAAGCGATGGAGAGAAATGGAGAGAGACAGGAAAGAAAGAGAGAGTGTGCTGTACTTTTTGGGGGCAAAATGACAGAAAAAGATGGACAATAAATAACTGAATAGCTAGAAAAAGAGAGTGGTGGAAGAGAAGAGGACTGGTGCCTGGGGAGGTGGACGGAAGCAGAAAGAGAAAAAGGTGCAAGGAAAAGAAAGGAAAGATGAAGGGGTGGTAGAGAGAGACGGATAAAGGGAGAGAGAATGCAGGTACAGAGGAAAGGTGTGATGAAGCGGAATGAATGGAGGAACGGACTAGTTTTGAGAGAAGAGAGGTTAGGCAGACAGAGAGGTGCTCTTCATTCATACCGCAATGGATACTTAGCAGCATTTATCAAACAATATCGCGCATGAAGCAGGGTGTCTCTTGAGGGCCCATGGATTCTCTTTAACCTTTGACCCCTGCTCGGTGCCATTGGACGGAGATGTGTCTGGCCTGGGATTGGTGGTGGAGCTGGTTTGTGTTGCTGAGGGAGAGACACAGGGAGAGGGAGAAAGAGTATTTTGGGCTGGTTGCTGAGAGATAGATAGAGTATTGTAGGCCAGCTGCTGAGAGCTCGATAGAGCGAAGGAGAGAGAGAAAGAGAGAGAGCGAGAAGAAGGAGAGGGCGAGAGAGAGAGAGAGGGAGAGAGAAGTAGCTGTATCTAACTAGTATTGTGGGCTGGTTGCTGAGAGAGAGGGGGGTAGACGGAGAGAGAGAGAGAGGGAGCAGGGCTGGTTGCTGAGACAGCACAGGTTTATTTATAGAGTGCTGGCCGGCCAGCCCTTGGATACCGGCAGCCAATCAGCTGATGAAGAGGGAGGGGCCCTGGCCAATGGCAGCGCAGGAAAGGGGGTGTCAGAGTGAGGAAGTGCTGTGAGTGCCTCTCAGCCTCTTAAAGAGACGGCGGCGCATTTCTCAGTGCCAGGCAAATATTCTCTTTCTCTCTCCCTTGCTCTGGCTCTCTCTTCCCCTATCTCTCTCTCCATTTCTCTCTCTCCCTCTTCCCCTCTCTCTCACCCCACCTCTCACTCTCTCGGTTTCTCTCTCTCTGTTTCTCTCTCTAGCAGTGTCATCTCTCTGAGCAGGGCAGAACTCAGTGCCTCATAACAACAGAGTCCTCAGACACACACACACACACACACACACACACACACACACACACACACACACACACACACACACACACACACACACACACACACACACACACACACACACACACACACAGTGACAGAGTGACTAGCCTCTGCTCTAGTTTCCATCCTATCTCGTTGCTGTCCTCGCTAGGAGAACACGCAGTATGAAAGCAGTAGACGCCAGCAGCAGAATCCAGTTCCAGTGGCTTGTGACACCAGTAGAGCCAGTAAGAGCCCCTAGGGACACCAGTAGACCCACTTCAGGGGTTTTACAGACACAGCCATGGAGGGCAGGGGGACCATATTCAGTTCCAACTTGGGTCATTGTCGGCACTCTGTAAGTGTTTAACACATGAATTCTAGTTTCTTCTCCCCTATTGATTTGGATAAATCACAAACAGAAATCAGCAACAACTTTAATGCCAAGTATGAAATATGGCTTGGCAACTCAATGCAAAAACAGCAACAGCAAGACTACTGACAAAGTACAGTAACTAACGGACGGAAGTCGCGCCCTATAGACACTTTCAGGGTGTATCGCTTTTCTAGGCTTTTCTCCCCATGAGATGAGAAAAGGCTGGGAACGAGGTTAACAGGACTCAAATACAGGGCATATGTCCAGCACTCGCGTACCGGACTTGGATACAGAGCACACATCCAGGACTTGCATAGGACTCACATCCAGTGCTCACATACAGGGCTCAAGTCCAGAACTCGCATTCAGGACTTGCATACAGGGCTCAAGTCCAGAACTCACATTCAGGACTTGCATACAGGGCTCAAGTCCAGAACTCACATCCAGGACTTGCATACAGGGCTCAAGTCCAGAACTCACATTCAGGACTTGCATACAGGGCTCAAGTCCAGAACTCGCATACACAGGACTCGTATACAGAGCTTTACATCCAGGACTCGCATAGGACTCACATTCAGGAATCACATACAGCAGTGGTTTTCAACCTGATTCCCAAATTGACACATTATTAGCTCACGGACCCCCATTTGAAAAGTTATTCCAGGGACTCAACCATTTTGTTTTCTTGGGGGTCCCAATCTACACTGTATCATCATCATCATTAGTGTTCATTTAACTCTGAGAGTGTACAAAATGGAACCAAATGGACCCGTTAGGGTCCATTTGTACACTCTCAGAGTTACAGACACATAAGGGTCAATTTGGTTACTAACTATTAATTTGGCTGGGGACCCCCTGGAACCCCCTCAAGGACCACTGGTGGTCCCCGGACCACTGGTTGAGAACCACTGACATACAGGACTCGCATTCAGGGCTCACAGTTAGTGAGAACTGACCCTTATCCACAAAAAAACACCTGAACACAGAAAGCACCAGAAAGCATATTTTTATGATTTGTTCTATTCTTGAGGACATTTAGATGAGAATTGACGTGTCACTTCTGTTACTTAAATTAATTTACAGTTTTTAAATGTATATTGGGGTCCAATTCTAAAATGGCTGCCTCTCCAAGACCCCTGGTCCACCTTTTACGGGTAATTATTATCAGTTCTTCAAAACCTGTCCAGTCCGTTTGTCCAGAGGTCAACGAGAGCATTTATGTAATAAACACATTTTTGTCACTCTAGTCGAGCTACAGGAACAATGAAGTTGGATATACAATATTATGAAAACAAGATGCAAGTGGTCTTGCTTGATTGAACTGCTATGTTGGACTCATTCTCGTTGCCACTAAAGCAACATAGTTGCAGCTTTCTTTCAAAGAATTTAAAACTATCACCAAAGTCATAGAATAATTACGCAATAAGCGGAAAATGAGAAAGCTTTACTTGTTTTTTACAAACTGAACTTCAGTTTGTCTGCAACTTCTAGCATAATACTGTGTACTGTATGTACTATGAAAGAACAGGGACGGGAGGGTTCGGGGAGATTTTCCACTAGTTAATCGATCACGGATGGCGCCATCTTCAACCCTAACCCTAGAAAATTGTTCAAATAGGTCTCCAAACAGATATAACTTGGCATACCCCATACAATGGAGTGTTTTGCGAAGTTGTTGTTTATGCAATAGGCCTCTTAGTCTTAAGACTGACAAAATGTAAACTTCATGACTGATGAAGCAGCATCAAAGCACATCATATTTGTGTCAAGATTCAATACTGTAAGTGACCTGATATTGCACCTGTGTGCTCCAGAGTTTTGTTTGCCGTATGCATTGGATTGTCCTGTATCTGGACTGTTCCTACTGACTGACTGACGTGCGGTGATGTTACTAGTTTTCACAGCTATTACGGTTTTTTATTTAGCCTCATCCTGTATCAGTACTTCCAACGATCATATCTTCTCTTCAGTTCCATGGCCGTGGCAAGACAATTCACCAGACATGAGCTTTCCGTATTTGTGTGAATTTTAATCGTTTTATGATTATCTACATACTAATATGTACTTAATGTTAATACTTAATTTCAAGGCGGGAAGAAATAAAACCAATGTAAGACCACACTTCTTAAATTCATTCACACATTATTGGCCACATCCCCAAGTGCACATTATCTTAACATTCTCTTGAATGACTCCAAAAGTATTATTGGGTTTTTTGTTTTTTTATAACGACGCTGTGGCGCTTCACAGAAAAAATCATTGTAAAATAGTATTAAAGATGCACTATGTAACTTTCCTCTTCTACCCCGGATTTGAACCCGGTTTTCCTGCGCTAGTGCTGACATTTTTACCATTGAGCTAACAGAGCCTGCCTGCTTGCTCAGGGGATAAATTGAATCTTGACCATCAGGTCAAAATTCGTGTCAGATCCCGTGTCTAGGTGAGACACGACCTTTGACGCGATCTAAATGTCTCGATTGACGAGCAGGGAGACAAAATACAACCACCCCAATTCTGTATAAGTTATATTGTATTAACATACTCTACCGTACAGATTGGACAAAATGACATTTTATTCATGAAAAAAAGCTAAGCTTAGCCCTAAATACAGTTAATTAATTTGCAATATGTTGCAAAGTAAGTAATTATTCCCATTATTTTCATCTCTAGTCAGCTCAACATCAACATGATATTCATCCATCGCCTCTTCAACTCGCCAAGCACAGGAGTTTTAACACTATTTAGATAGAGGCATATATTTACTCTACTGACTACAGCAACTACTGCTTTATACCCATTCAATCTGGGAACGCATCTCTGTCATTCAAAAATAGCAGATATACAAGCTCATAGTGCGGCACCGAGTGCCGCGCTATGAGGTTGTATATCTGCTATTTTTGAAAAGAATCATGAAAATGTGTGCAAATTTTTTAATATGTATCTTTAAGCGAACATTTGTAACTCAAATCTTTGCTTCTGGGGGGGGGTCCCTGGAACAAAATGTTTTACACATTTTCGCTTTAAAAATATATATATTAAAAGATTTGCACAAATTGCCAATTTTTTCTCTCTCACTTGAATGGGAGATTGAATGGGTTAAAACTTGCCTGCTTTCCATTGGAATGCCAATACCTGTGTATCTCTCTAAAGGCGGTTACACACCGGCGAATGTGCGAATATACGCAAAACTCGTTCCGAATAATTAAAAGACGCTTTTTCGCTTCGCTTTTCCGCTTTTTCGCGCCATGTACGCTTGCATTGACTTTATAAGGTTTTTAAAAAAGCGTATTATTCGCACGAAAAAATCGCCCGGTGTGTAAGGACCTTAAGAGTTGTGTTGATTCCACATTGACAGCCTGTCTGACTGCTTCACTGTCTGTCTGTCTGTCTGTCTGTCTGTCTGTCTGTCTGTCTGTCTGTCTGACTGACTGACTGACTGACTGACTGACTGACTGACTGACTGACTGACTTCTGGGACAGGAAACCAGGGCTTGGCTGTGTTACCATGGTTACAGAGGTTGCTACAGCCTGTTACCATGGTGACTGGGGCTAGACTGTATGTGGCTGTGTGTAGTGTGATGTGATCCCTCCCTGCCACTGGTTCAGCAGCTCAGCTGAACAGCTGGATGTAGTCATTTTATGTGGCTGTTGTCGGGTGGAAACCTTGTAAGTCCAAAAAACGGTTTGGTATTATTATATTATATTATTATTATATAAAACCCCCGATTTTAAAATGGGGAAAATAGCCAATCTACAAGCTCACAACGCGTTGTGAGCTTGTAGATCAGCTATTTTCACTACTCTTGTGCAGCTCTTTTGCATGATGAAGACATGAAGTAGGGCATTGATTTATGAAAAAACATTAAAAAATATGAAGATATTTATGAGGTTTCTGCCCGACAGCTCGTTTGGTGTCTTGTTGGATGTGGGACATTGTCTTGTTGTGCAGTTGCGGAATGTAATCTAAGTACATTTACTCTACTCGAAGAACTCTTCAGTACTCTTTAACATAAGAAAATCCACTACATCTAAGAGGCACATCTTGTACTTTTTTACTCCGCTGCAGATATTTGAAAACTTCAGTTACTAGATTAAATTATTTTATACTTTGTGTGTTCGAAAATTGCCGATCTACAAGCTCACACTGCGTCGCATCGCGTGTGCATGTGTGGTCAGCTGTCCGGTCCAACTGGCAGATAGATATTTAATTAATTCTCAACGATACCAGTGACCGTTAGACTCCATAGTCACGTTACATGATGTTCATATTTAAAGGTGCAGTAAGTGATTTTTGTTTGTTAAAATAAGTTGTAATAAGTGTTAAATCGCTCTGTATTCTGCAATGTTCGCTTATAGCGTTTATTCAGTAACAGTCTCTCCAGCTCTTTGGTAATACCAATTTTGTCCAATCAGGAGAGAGAACTCATACAACAGGACACAGGATAAACACGTGAAATTGGAAGTGATGACACAAAGAAGTGAGCAGACACAATTTGAACTGGAACACTATAAAAACTGAAGCTGATAAATGGGTACTCTCTCTTGATTGGCTGAAATTGGCAACCCACCTGAAAATGTACTTTCTGTTCATTAAAGAGCCGGAGAGATGGGGAAACCCCTGTTATTGAACAAACGCTATACAGCAATGATTACTATCCGAATATAGAGCGTAAGTTAAAAAAGAAAAACCTACGTTTTTCACTTAAACTATCTTGTTCGGGCAAAGTCCAACAAGGTTGAACTGCAGTGTTAGAGAGCTAAATCAATTTCCAACTGCTAGTGATCGTTTTTATTCGTCCTTAGCGAGGGGTTCCAACTGATGTGCATGGGGAACGCAACGCATCACCGCGAGGCTTTGTGCTAATGTGACCACCGGCGCTAATCCAGTTGTAATGATTCTCCTCAGACTAGATAGTAGGTGTATGTGGAGCGACACTTTTGTTCTAAAAGTGGGGTTCCCTCACAGGTCTGTAAGTCTGAGAGTGTACGAATGGAACCAAATGGACCCTTACGGGTCCATTTGGTTCCATTTCGTACACTCTCAGAGTCATGGGGGTCCTTGAAATCAAAAAAGTTTGAGAACCACTGGAGTAGAGGGCTTTGAAAAGTGAGTGTGTTCTCTGAGCTGTTTGGAGGTGTTGTTTTGGACCTAATAGTTTGGGTCCATGAATCACAGTTGGGAGAAGCTGGTCGACTAGCAGTACAGTGTGGGTCTCTAGGACAGAGTTGAGAGCAGTAAACCAGCTGGGAGTCACCCAGTTAACCAGCAGTGTGAGTATACCTGGTGAACATGATCACAACCAGAGGACAGCAATCAGCAAATCTCTCTCTCTCTTTCTTTCTCTCTCTCTCTCTCTCTCTCTCTCTCTCTCTCATTGCTCACTTCCCGAGTTGTGGGACAACAATCCCCTTTCTTTCCCTCTCTCTCTCTCTCTCTCTCTCTCTCTCCCTTCCGCTCTCTTCCTGCCAGTTAAATTCAAATCAAAGGGTTGCCTTATTGACGACACAAAATTCGCTGACACCACGACCAAAACCATTACTCATTTCCTGTATTGTCTGACAACAATTGACTTTTTTTCTCTTCTCCTCTCTCCTTCCTCTATCTCTTTCTGTATCCTACTCTCTCCCCCCCTCTCTCTCTCTCTCTCTCTCTCTTTCTCTCTCTCTCTCTCTCTAGGTGGAAGTAGCTCAGGATGTCCCCCCTCCACCTCCTCCTCTTCCTCTGCCGCCCAGGGCTTCTCCCCCGCTGAGCCAGCCATGACCAGCCAGCACACACACTCACACACACACCCCTCCTTCAGCTCCATCCACTCCATGGCCGAGCAGCAGCAGGTAACCCGCACGCACTGTACATACACACACATACATACACACACATACATACAGTAGTTCCAGTGCAGTAGGAAGGGTTGCAGGTTCATGTGCTTCTTTAACCATTAACCCTTTAAGACCTGGAACGCATCTGTGTCACTTCTTGATTGGAGCTAAAAAAAGCATTATTTTACACATTGGCTATTCAAAAATAGCAGATATACAAGCTCGCGGTGCCGCGCTACCAGCTTGTAGATCTGCATTTTTTTTTTTAAATCGTGAAAATGTGTGCAAATCTTTGAATATATATCGTTTTAAAGCGAACATTTTTAACTCCAATCTTTGCTTCTGGGGGGGTCCCTGGAACAAAATATTTTGAGATAGGGGGCCAGCGGCCAAATACATATACGTTTTTGACATGAAAAGGTTTGAGCACCCCCTGACATAGAAACATACGTTCTTCAGAAATATTGTTGGGATTTAGAAGACATTTGTAGAATCGGCTGCAGGTCTTAAAGGGGTTAAGCCCTATATACTACAGCTATTAATGCATTATTATGTATGCATGTATGGCACAAAATGCCCCAAAAATAACTTCATACTAATTTATATGATCAAATATCGGCCCTAGCCTACACTGAACATCTCCCCGAGTTCATTATTGGTAAGCTGCCTACAGCGACCTCTAGCTGTGGGGCGGTGTGGAGCACCTCCCCTAACCACCCCACTGCTCTGTCAAATAACATCACTAGACATTTTCAAACACTTGAGTTACACTATATGCAACAACCTGGTGAGAATACAAGCATTTTGACTCGGTAGACTGATCTGTTTAGTTATATTAATTGAACCATCACAATCTGAATTTATATTAATTTAACAGCCTGGTTAGGTATTCATTTAACAACTTTCAACCTAGCATCCCTATTTTGGGGTAATGTAATTGTAATATGTAATTATTGGCAATTCATGTTTTATTATTTAGATGTGTTGGTGACTCTAGGGCTCTGTTGCAAGGTTCTTTCTTACATAGGGTGTATTTTGAGGAAATATGATCGTTTATGAGTGTGTCATTATAGTACGGATAAGGATGGGATACATCTTAGTTAGGTACCTCGAGTCAGCAAAAAAGATAAATAAAGATAATAAGATATCCCAAAAGGCCATGGGGTGAGGCCCACGACTCTTAACATTTTGACAATTTTAACAGTTTTTTCATTTCATTTGAACGTCCTCATCCTCCACTTCCTCTTCCAAATAAAACCTTCATCACATGACGTTGCATAACTAGGTTGTCTCAATACCTTTTGGAGAGGTAACGAATAATGTGGCACGATGTGCCATATGGTGATAGAATGTATGCTTCCACATGAGACCGAGCATGGGTTTCCATTGGTTACCTTTAGTTTATCCTCATGAACTATCAGTAGTCTTGTGTTCACAGACCACATGACAAATCCTAAATGCTTTCGTATCTTTCTGTGTGTGTGTGTGTGTGTGTGTGTGTGTGTGTGTAGGTGCTGTCTGATATGACCATACTCCAGCGGAGGATTCCCCCTAGTTTCAGAGACCCGGCCAGCGCTCCACTGAGGAAACTCTCTGTAGACCTCATCAAGACTTACAAGCACATCAATGAGGTAAGAAGAACGCACAAACGCACAAGGGCATACACACACACACACACACACACACACACACACACACACACACACACACACACACACACACACCTCATAAAGACTTACAACTGATGATCAATGAGGTAAAAACATGCACCTCATCAAGACTTGCATCCTATGAATGTGGTATAACGCACAGGGCTGTGTATTGACAAGAATCTGGCGATGCGATGCGTATCACAATGGGGTTCACGATTCAGTACATCGCCATATATTGCAACACTGTAAGCAAGGCTATATAGTGTGATTTTATTTTTAATCAAATTTGAGGTAAAATGTAATAGCCATATGCATATAATCTGCTTCATTGAAGGCTATTCACGGAAACCATCATTCTCTACAGCAATG
Organism: Gymnoscopelus braueri; assembly: GCF_963280865.1. Classification (NCBI taxonomy): domain Eukaryota; kingdom Metazoa; phylum Chordata; class Actinopteri; order Myctophiformes; family Myctophidae; genus Gymnoscopelus; species Gymnoscopelus braueri. Next base: position 17,503,387 of record NC_137605.1, read on the forward strand.
ACGGGGCTCATATGTTTGCAAATGAAATTAAGTATTGACTCATTTATTTATAATTTATATGCTTGCCAAAACAGAGCGGATCTACAAGCTAAAGCGACGGTGTCGTGCGCCAACACTGTCATTATAACTGAGCATAAATGAAGCATAAGAACGTGTTTCATCGCAACATGTTAAATTATAGATCTACTGTTAGCTATTGTCCGCTTGTAGCTCTCAGACCTGATATACAGGTGTCGTGTCACGATGCGACTCGTTGTTACCTTGTAGATTCGTTCTTTTAGGAAAGCACATTAATGAAGTAAAAACACACGCTTACAAATAAGTCAATACGGTAAACACATACACCCCTGCAAGAATGACAAGCACATCCATGAGGTAACACAGACAAACACACTCACACACCTCTTGAAGACATACAAGCACATCAGTGGGGTAAATCATGTTTTGGGGCACTATGCTCTTTGGATAGAAACTTTGTGTTGGCACCATATTTTTCAATCTTGGAATAAATGTTACCTTGCTACAGTCAGTTGACAATGGTCATGTCTTCCCAAAATATCAACACATAGACAACAATCCATGTTCGTTCAATGATAATTTTAGCTTAAATAATCGTTAATACAGTCAAATTTAAGATGTCTTTAGGCATTTCTTAGCCTTTATTGACAGTAGAGTGAGACAGGAAATGCGGAGTGAGAGTGTAGGGGAAGACATTCAGCAAAACGGTCCGGCTGGCGGAGAATTGAACCGGGAACTCTCTGATCAGACCATTGCACCCATGTGTTTCTACCAGGTGTATTATACTAATATAAAAACTCTGTCTCTACCAGGTGTATTATACTAATACAATAACCCTTTGTCTACCAGGTGTATTATACTAAGAAGAAGCGGCGGGCGCAGCAGGTCCCTCCAGAGGACAGCAGTACCAAGAAGGAGAGGAAGGTTTACAACGATGGATACGATGATGACAACTACGATTACATCGTCAAGAACGGAGAGAAGTGGCTGGACCGCTACGAGATCGACTCTCTGATCGGAAAGGGCTCATTCGGACAGGTGGGGAGAGGAGGAGAGAGAGAGAGAGAGAGAGAGAGAGAGAGAGGGGAGAGAAGTAGGATGGTGAAGGAGGGAAGAGAGAGGACAATAGAGATGAAGTGAAAATGAAATAGAAGTGAAGTGTTAAATTTATGGTACAGACGGCAACATTATCCACTTAAGCCCTATATACAGACTATCTACAAGCTCACAATGCATAGCGATGAGAGGCATTGTGAGCTTGTAGATCCGCTTTTTTCACAATTTTAGAAAATGCTGATTGTTTTTATATTTTTTTATGTTTTGCTTATAATGTGTAATAATGTAACAATTGAATTAGAGGCACCAGGGTAAAAGTGGGTTTAACCTGAGAGGTTTTCAGGACCGTTCTAGTTCATTCAATAAATATAATAAAATCTCTATATTGTTCCTGGCAAAAACGAAACCTGGTGGCTCAACATGAGGTAAAGGAGTGTTGTGACCTTTTGACATGTGTTTTACCTGCAGGTGGTGAAGGCCTACGACCATCACGAACAGGAATGGGTGGCCATTAAGATCATTAAGAACAAGAAGGCCTTTCTGAACCAGGCGCAGATCGAACTACGGCTGCTGGAACTCATGAACAAGCACGACACCGAGATGAAATATTATATAGGTGAGGCACGCACGCACACACACACACTCGCACACATACACACACACACACACAGCCAGTGCAGTGTAAATGAAGCTTCATTCTGACCCGGGTTCTCTCCTCTTATAGCTCACTGCTAATATAGGCCATCGACCTACTTCTGCTCAAGAGCATTTTGATATGACACATGGCTGAAGTGGGGATCAAACCTGACACCTTTTTATGTTACAGAATGGAAGCTAAACTATTTTAAAAAGTGTCTACACCCCTAATGAAAATAATAATACACTTTATTAGCCTGCATGCATGGCAGGGTATTGTAATGGGTGATGTCTGTGTGTCAATCTGTCTTTGACCAAAATAACTCCACGATGAACGGGGTGGGTTCTCATGAAACTTGGTGGGAATGACCCAGTATGCCTCCCCGAACAGTTGATTCACTTCAGGGGTGAAAAGGTCAAAGGTCAAGGTCACACTGAATGTCAATGTTGAAAGTGAGAATAAATGGAAAGAATATTAATCCTACTTGTTTGTAATCAATTGTAGGCTCTCCCAAAGAGATTATTAACTTTTTAGTCAAAAAGGTCAAAGGCCAAGGTCACAATCAAGGTCAAGGTTGAAATTACATAACACCTGAGGTTTTGTTTGAGAGGTTGGTGCAGATGGGTGGGCTTCTACCAGTCATATACATACCATACTAGGACATGTACTACACATGTTGAAACAGTTTTTTTTACCCTGATCCCAAATAATGTAACATTGAGGATTTGCCAATACCTAGCACCTATCCTAACCTATCCCAATCCAATAATCATATTTTCTTAGATAATACAACTGCACTTTAAAGTTAGTAAAAAATCAAGCCAATTTAGGTACAATATGCTTGATGCCTCTCCAAACGCTCACATTGCAGACATCACAAGTGGCTTTTAGACTGCTTTTTATGTTTGATCACTATATCACCAAAACATATTTTTCAATCTGACATGCTCCTCCGTGACATTGTAAGTAAAATACTTATGTTTGTTTTGTGTATGGAATACCAGATCGATGCCACTCTGAACTGATTATTATGGTTGGCGATGATAGGAATATTATGTGTGTTCATATGACAGCTGTTACAGACAGAGTGCAATGGGGGTAAAATATACAAAGGAATGGGATTTGATACCAATCAATTCAAATATGCCATAATCATCTCTGATCCAGAACTTTCACTTTGGATGCTTGAACCTTGATGAGGACATCGCTATGGCTGGAGTTAAAAAACCACCTACACCCTATATACTTCATGTTGGATTGAGACAACCCTAACCCTATTTTGTGTCATTTTTTTTAGAAAACCTTTGACTATAATGACATGCCCAATGCCAGGTTGAAAGTGTTTAATTGGAGTCAGATGTACACAGGGCTTGCGGTATACTCGCCTGTCTCTACTCACTTCCTTTCCCCCTATTTCTTGTCTCTTTCTCTCGCTCTCTCTCTCCCTCTATAGTCCACCTGAAGCGTCACTTTATGTTCAGGAACCACCTGTGTTTGGTGTTTGAGTTGTTGAGTTACAACCTGTACGACCTGCTGAGGAACACCAACTTCAGAGGGGTCTCCCTCAACCTAACCAGGAAATTTGCACAGCAGCTCTGCACAGGTAAGCACACGGCTCCCATCTACAGCCATCAGCCACTTAAACCCTCTATACTTAGTAAATTGGACATGAGTTACCCCTATACTTGGTGCGCTCCTATTCCCTATACAACGAATCTCTTTGCCAAAAAATAGCAGATCTACAAGCTCACAACATGTCGCAGCGATGTGTTGTGAGCTTATAGATCTGCTATTTTTTGCCTAACGTTCCCCCCCAGAGTTATGATGCTGGGGTTCAGCCCAACGTGTACTTCATCGTACAGCGTTATTTTCGGCAGGCAACACCGTCCTAGAACGAAGTCGTACATTAAGCATGAGTGGAGGATACGAATTTGGAGCAAACCAATTTGACAAGTGCAGCCATACAGTGAGCTTCAATTCAGACATTCCAAGCCAGCAATACAAGGCTCAATCCACAGAGAACAGGATCAGATAATGGAGAAGTGACACTGAAATAACAGGGTAGGACCTGTGAGAAGAGGCACAGGGATTTGTTTATTTATTCAGAGGTTGGAGCGCCATCTCCTGGACAGACTTTGACTGACGACAATTAAAATGTCCTTGATAGTCCAATCCAAGTCTCATTTTCAGGAATCCTGATGAGTTTACAGCGCTTTTTGAGATGATACCAGCACCAGTTCAGAAGCCATGATGTATTAATTATTATAATAATAATAATCATTTTGTTGGTTTTTGCCCACAGCATTATTATTCCTGGCCACTCCAGAGCTGTCAATAATCCACTGCGATCTGAAACCAGAGAACATCTTACTGTGTAACCCTAAAAGATCTGCCATCAAAATAGTTGACTTTGGATCATCCTGTCAGCTGGGACAGAGGGTGAGCAACACACACACGCATGCACACGCATGCACACGCATGCACGCGCGCACACACACACACACACACACACACACACACACACACACACACACACACACACACACACACACACACACACACACACACACACACACCCACACACACCCATGTGTATTACTGTGTGAACCTATACTGTAGGTCAAATAGCTTTAAAGTATGTACTTGGCCAAAAAATAATTCTGATTCTGAATATAAACTGTCAGGCCACAGCGCCTCACTGTGGTCAACAGCTTAAATTGCAGCAATGTTGACTCACACCAGAGTCAATTCACGCTTTCACTCTACAGTCAATAAAAAATGTAAATGGAAGTTGAGGTTCATTTTAAGATATTCTCTAATAGTTTATATTGGTATTAAAACTTTTTATGTGTGTACAGCAGGACTGCACGAAATTGAAAACATACAACATGCAATAATAGCATTTGTTATATTGATTAGCAGCAAGCTGCTGCATCAGAGCCTATATGTGGTATGCGCCCCGACTACTAGGCCATTGGCGCCCCTGAAGTAAACACTTTTTGCCTTAGGTTTGCTGCTAACATTAGAACCCAGACAATGATGAAAAAAAAGAAGAAGAAAGAAAGAAATGGATTACTGTATATTTCCATCCTAATAACTTGGTTTTATTGAAAACATTGCACCTGACTACAGCTGCTATTGATCATGAAACCAGAAACTTCCTTTAAAACTGGATTGTTGAAATAGATAACAAAGTTAAATAATTAGTAGTTCCAGTGTGATTGACTAAACGTATTGATCATTTATTGCATTTCAAGCATGTATATTGTGCATGTTGATATTGCGATGATGGTACATTTTCTAGATATTTTGCAGCCCTAGTGTACAGTATATATCTGTGTATGTATACATAAACACACACACACACACACACACACACGCACACGCGCACACACACACACAGGCACATTCAAGGTCCCAGTGGTTTCAGGATGAGATTGGAATCATGTATTGCCTCTTAGCCTCCTGCGTGCTGAAAATAGCAGATCTACAAGCTCACAACGTGTTGCGTCACGACGCGTTGTGAGCTTGGGAATCTGCTTTTTTCGGAACGGAACACTGGCATACAATAGACCATATTCACACGGCGGCCATATTGCTATAATTAAGTTAAGGAAGTGCCACCCCGGTTGCCACAGCAACGGGTGGCACTTTCAATGTAAAATTCCAAAATGGCCGCCGTGTGAATCTGGTCAATGGAGTATGAGTTAAGTATTATTGTGTTTTAATTGTCACTACATCAATAGAGACTCACTTAACATATTTTATGACTCAGTTTGGTTGGTTATGTTGTTGAAAAGCTGTGGTATAAATCACTGTTTAGCAACATTGGGTCGAGGGACCACCAGTGGTCCAAATGGACCCTTACAGGTCTGTAAGGGTCCAAGGTAGCCTGGCTCCACCCCCTGAATCCTTTGCCTAGCATTCAGGGTCTGGTGACGCTTTCGAAGGCGGGTGGTTCTCGGTTGAAAATCTGTACGACGAATCGGGATCGGGACAATCCAGTATGAACCAATCGCGTTGGTTCATAGTGGAGTCCCACTTTGGCCACGCCCCCATCTCAGAACTCCGCTGCATTGAGAGGGCTTTCAGACTGAATAATGGAGTGAAACGAAATGAAAATTCAGGCTGAGTGTCAGGCTAGGTCCAAGGTGTACGTGTACAAATGGAACCAAATGGACTCTCACGGGTTCCATTTGCTTCCATTTGTACACTCAGTGTTATCATTTTACAGTGTAGATTGGGGTCCCAGAGGTGTATATATATTTTTTAAAGGTATCAAATGCAGCTCTCTAATGCATATCACATTGGGGGTCCTTGAATGAAACAGGTTCAGAATCACTGGTATAAATGAAGGCTTAATCTCTCTCTCCCTCTCTCTCTCCCTCTCAGATCTACCAGTACATCCAGAGCAGGTTCTATCGTTCTCCTGAGGTTTTGTTGGGGATGCCGTACGACCTGGCCATTGACATGTGGTCGCTGGGTTGTATCCTGGTGGAAATGCACACTGGAGAGCCCCTCTTCAGTGGGTCCAATGAGGTACCCATGCCACTACACACACACACACACACACACACACACACACACACACACACACACACACACACACACACACACACACACACACACACACACACACACACACACACACACACACACACAGACACGCACGCACGCACGCACACGCACGCGCGCGCACACACACTCCCACACACAACTCAGACAACAGGGGTCCATACCAGCTAGTGTTGTGAGACTCCTGACAGTGTGGAATATGACACATGTATGCATTATTATGTGTTAACACATTGCGTGCCAGTCGCGTAGTTCTACGCGAAGTGGTCTTTTTTTTTTTTTTCTCGCAGGTTCACATTTCATTGTAGGCCTCCCTCGCAGTGACACATTTCATTGTAGCACACCCGGATATGGAAATATCCGTATCCGGAGATTTTCGTTGCCACCCGCCGTCGCTCTAAATCTTCCCCTAATCCGCCATTATCTCGGACTTTTTTTGTCTAACATAAACCGCGACTACTGCAAAATGGAATGTCGCCGATCGAAACGGTCTTCTCTGGGCCACTCACACAGCTACCCTGTGTGTCTACAAACAGTTTAACGTGCGTCTTAAGGTATTTAGCGAGGTCTGTGGCGACGTGAAAAAAACTAAAAAAACAACAATAAATCGCTGGCACTGGTGAGTACATTATGATATTAAACTCTGGCGTGGAATGTGTTAATATTAATCATGTAATTGGATGTTTAATTAAGTCAGTTAAGGTTGTTTAATCTATGTATTATATTATCATCATCTGGTCGAGTTAGAGCAAATTAATAAGAAAGTAGAATTCTCTGGTGCGCTAATCAACTTCCCTGTCTTTCCACCTGTGTGTGTGTGTGTGTGTGTGTGTGTGTGTGTGTGTGTGTGTGTGTGTGTGTGTGTGTGTGTGTGTGTGTGTGTGTGTGTGTGTGTGTGTGTGTGTGTGTGTGTGTGTGTGTGTGTGTGTGTGTGTGTGTGTGTGTGTGTGTGGTTGTTTGTGGGGTGTGTGTGTGTAGGTGGACCAGATGAATAAGATCGTAGAGGTTCTGGGCGTTCCCCCGAGTCACATGTTGGACGCTGCTCCTAAAGCCAGGAAGTATTTTGACAAGTTGTCAGACGGGCTGTGGACGGTTAAGAAGAACAAGGACGTTAAGAAGGTACCTTCACCTCAACATAACCTTCAGCCAACACTCACCAGGAAGTCACCTGATCAACACAACCACAGTTTGAGATTAAGCAGACGCTCTTATCCAGAGCAGTGGTCCTTAACCTTTTCAGGCCATGACCCTCCCCAAAATAATCGTATTTAAACTGGGGACCCCCCAAAATAATCATATTTGAACTGGGGACCCCCCAAATTAATCATATTTGAGCTGTGGCCCCCCCAAAATAATTATGTTAACTGGGGACCTCCCACCCTGACAAGCACTTGTAATTGTAGGCATTAGATTTAGTTTGACTCTGTTCCACAGATAAATATTGTGAAAATAGCCGATCTACAACCTCTCAACCTGTAAGCTTGTAGATCAGCTATTTTCACAATTTTTGCCTCTTTCTGATATTATTTGACAATTTGGCCAATGTTTGACCAGTTTTTATAGTATAGTTTGTTGATTACTTTGATGCAGTAAATGGTCTTTTTTCATTTCATTTCTTTTTTTTTAAGGTATTAAAAAGGTCTTAAAAGTCCTTAAATTGTCACTTTACTGTCATGTGGGGACCCCCCCCCCCCCCAAATCATGTGGGGACCCCCCTGGGGGTCCCGACCCACAAGTTGAGAACCACTGATCCATAGAGACTTACAAGTGTAAAATCGGAATGAGAGGCATGAACCCTGTCATAAGTAGAGTGCAAACCAGCATACTGTAGATCTGCACAATTAGCATGTCTAAAAAAAAAATCACACCCTGTGTGAAGTGGGCGGTGTCTTGCTAGCTAATCACAATACTGAATGGAGTCAACCAATCATGTACAAAAAATAAATACATTTATTGAAACACTCTTTATGATGGACGAAACCATAACTTAAAAAAAAACAATTAATGGGTTTTTTTAAAGTTATGGTTTCTTATATAGGGCTATGCACATGTGTCATGTGACACTGGCCAATCACAGTCCTGAATAGATTGTGATTGGCCAATCACGGTGCAGGGTTAGGCGGGATAATTTTGCCAATCACAGCGCAGGATAATTGTACAAATTTCCAAACCTCACTTATAGGGGCGGTTTCACCGCCCAAAAAAGGTGACCCTCAACAGGAAGTCAGGACAACTTGATACTTTATCATCCATTAACATTGTGTGTGTGTGTGTGTGTGTGTGGCAGGAGTACAAGCCCCCAGCCACGCGGCGTCTCCATGAGATCTTGGGGGTGGAGACAGGAGGGCCAGGGGGGAGGCGGGCAGGTGAAGCAGGCCATGCCCCCTGTGACTATCTGAAGTTCAAAGGTAAGTTGCCCATAGCGGTTGTATTAGTGACAGTAGTGGCAGCAGTAGTAAAGACTGATGTATGCTTCATTACACCAGTGGTTCTCAAACATTTTCATGTGAAGGACCCATCAAGTTAATATGTATTTGGCCAGGGATCCCCATAAAAGAAGATGTAAAAATAGCAGACCTACAAGCGCTCAACACGTCGCACCCGTTGTGAGCTTGTGGGTCTGCTATTTTTGAACTATAAAATAGGGTTAAAGTGGTTAAACTGATTTTGAACTCATTTAGCTGGGGACCCCTGGAACCCTCCTTTGAGAACCACTGCATTAGACGATGGTGGGTGAGTGGCTCGCTGGAAATAGCCCATGTGACAGCCTTGTGAGCTTATAGATCTGCTATTTCCGGCGAACGACACCGTTGTACGACGGGAGTATAAGTTAAACACTTGAACCCCAGCATTGATTGATTAATGGAGGGAACATTAGCCAAAAGTAGCAGATCTACAAGCTCACAACGCGTTGCAGATCGGCTCTATTTGGCGAAGAGATTTCATGTAGACGGAAAATCATCATAGTAACAGCGCCAGGAGCGGTGTTAGCAATAGCATTAACCCATTCAATCCGGGGACGCATCTGTGTCATTTTTTATTTTAGCTATCCACGAGTTTCCTAGGGCGTTGTGGGCATCGCTTCCTGTCAATTTCATCCCTGATACCTGATCAAACCGACAGGAAGTGATGCCCACAACGCCCTGGGAAACTTGTGGATAGCCATTATTTTATACTTTGGCTATTCAAAAAAAAAAAAAATAGCTGCTATTAAAAATCATGAAAATGTATGCAAATCTTTTTTTTGTAACTCAAATCTTTGCTTTTGGGGGTCCCTGGAACAAAATATTTTGTTATATTAAATATTTTAAGATCCTTTTACACGTCCTTTGACATGTAAAAGTTTGAGAACCACTGATATTATAAGCAACATACGGTTTTCAGAAAACCGTTAGGATTTAGAAGACATTTGTAGAAGCGTTCCCGGATTGAACGGGTTAACATAATGTCTTTGTGTGTCCAGACCTGATCCTGCGCATGCTGGACTACGACCCTAAGAGCCGCATCACGCCCTTCTACGCTCTGCAGCACAACTTCTTTAAAAAGACAACAGATGAAGGAACCAACACCAGTTCATCTACATCCACCTCTCCTGCCATGGACCACTCCCACTCCACCTCCACCACCAGCTCTGTGTCCAGCTCTGGTACATATACACACACACACACACACACACACACACACACACACACACACACACACACACACACACACACACACACACACACACACACACACACACACACACACACACACACACACACACACACACACACACACACACACACACACTTCTAGCATGAACATATCCTAATATTTTAGCAAAAATTAACCTTAACCCTTAAAGCTGAAGGTAGCCGATCACGCTTATAGGATATTATCGGTGCACAACTAAGTATAAATCAGCCATAGTAACACCAACCCTAACCCCTAAACCTAACCTCTAAATGCCTGTTAATAACCTCAATCTTTTCATTATTGTAATCCTAAAGTATTTTTTTCACTATAAAACAACCATTTCTCTTGTGAGGACCTGGACAATTCTCCTGACAATATCTTGTCGGGGCATTTGACCCTCATAAGTGTAGTAATATATGCGCGCGCGCGCGCGCGCGCGCGCGCACACACACACACACACACACACACACACACACACACACACACACACACACACACACACACACACGCACACACACACACACATTCTCTCTCTCTCTCTCTCGCTCTCTCTCTCTCAGTTCTGCAGCCAGTTCTCTCTCCCTCTCCAGTCTACAGTTAAACAACAGTTACCATGGCAACAGCTCATCAGCACAGCTACAGCTGCTAGTCACCCTGGCAACAGCTGACTGGGAGCGGTCGCCGTGGTAACAGCGCAATGTTGGTACAGCCAGCGAGTGTAGGGTGCGAGTAATCTGTCAGCTCGCCAGCTGAATGGTTTTGAATAAAAGTATTGATACATTAAATCTTTATGAAATGAAGTAACATGCATTTTTATATTTATAAATTCAATAAATATTAGAAAATTCAATGCAATTCTGTGCAGTGGTTTATGTTAATAATTGATAGGGACAGTGCAGGCATACGACACCAAAGGTAACACACTAACAAACACTGGTAATAAGTACAGATACAATGATTTATAGCTAGCAAGTCAAACTTTGTTTGTACAGTAAATCGTCGCTGTCTCGCAGAAACCTGTTATTCTCCATACTTTTTTTTTTCTTCCGTAAATGAATATGTATAGTATGCTTCCTCATACTACACTGTCACACACAAGTAGCAAAAATAGCCCATCTACAAGCTCAAAACGCGACGCGTTTTGAGCTTGTAGATCTGCTATTTTTGTTATTTTTACATTTGGATCCTGAAAAGTGACTGTTTTGGACATAACAGGTTTCCACCTGACAGCGATGATATTTGATACACAGGGGGAAAACACAACAACGTGTTTCACACACCGGAAATGCATACAAATATTCCTGAAAATATACAACAATTGTACATTTTGAAGAAGTTAAAGAGTTATTGGTTTTCATCATTTTCTTCTAGGTGGTTCCAGCGGTTCTTCCAACGACAACCGAAACTACCGCTACAGTAACCGCTACTACAACTCTGCTGTCACACACTCAGACTACGATATGACCAGCCCTCAGGTTAGTAACACACATGTGACCCCTGACCTCTAGCTCACTAATGGCTCTCCGTTCAATTACAAGAACTAAGTGAACCGTGTTGTACCAGTAGAACATGTTTCACAGGTTCTGGACTTGTTTCCGTACGGCCCAGTGGTACTCAAAGTGGGGTCCAGAGAGACCCTCAGGGTTCCTTGAGGGGGTTTCCAAATGGACCCCTTACGGGGTCTGTAACTCTGAGAGTTATGGGGTCCTTGAAATTAACCCATTAAGACCTGAGGCGATTCTTAAAAATGTTTTCTAAATCCTAACGTTTTTTTTTAAAGAAATACGTTTTCAAGATTTTTCAAAAAATAGCAGATCTACAAGCTCATAGCGCGGCACTTTTATGAGCTTGTATATCTGCTATTTTTGAATAGCCAAAGAAATCTAAAGTGACACCGATGCGTTCCAGGTCGTCATGGGTTAAGAACTCTGCCCTACGCTATGGCTCAGTTTCAGATAATGTTCTCGGAGCCTAATTTGGTCCCCTACTCAGGAGGTAGCACTAACCCTGAGTTATTTTAAAACAAAACAACAACAACAAAAAGAAAGATAGAAAAAAGGTAAAATAGCCATCTATTTTTCCTTTTTTATTTGTTTCTTTTTTGTTGTTGTTTTTAGGACATACCTCTCCCTTCAGGGGTGGTTCTGATTTTAATGGAAATTTGAAAAAAATAAAATTAAAAACATCACAGGCTCTGGAAAGTTTCGGGAAGGTTATGGGGGTTACTGTTCATAACAAAACAGTCCTGGGGACTGTTTTGTTTACATAGTTTACCACAATAGAAACAAGTCCCCAGGACCTTTTTTTTGTGTCGTCCTTTCAGCCCAAGTGTTACTGTACTTCCTTGCTGTTTACATCTTTGACTAAAAAAAAGTATTCAATCAATCAATTGTAGTTGAAAAATGCCAGAAACACATACAGTATGACCTGACCTCAGGTCACTGACACACTCTGTGATATGACCATCCCACAGGCCAGTAACATAATCGTGGCTGTCGGGGCAAAAACCTTGTATGTCCAAAACCATTACTTTTCTGGAAATGGAATAAAGAACCCTGTGTTTCCAATGGATCCGATTAATACTTTTCATTGGTTCAATATCGATAAAACCCACTTTTACCACTTTCACTTTTATCGTTTTTCAGAAATAGTGAAAATGGCCTTGCGTTGAGCTTGTAGATCGTCTGTTTCTGCTACTTTTGTGCAACACTCTTGCACGACAAAGCAGGGCATTAATTTACAATAAAACAATATTTAAAAAAAGTCATAAATATGGTGACACAAGGTTTCTGGCCGACAGCAACGATATGACCTGACTTCAGTAACACAGTAACACACACACTTGATGGAGTAACTGTCTGCGTTTTGTGTGTTAAAGTGAGCTACTGTGTCATCTTGGTTGTGCAAATCAATGCTTGCAGTGCCACATGTCAGCATTACTGTCATTTCCACTCTCTTTGGTAGAAGAAGCAGTGTGCATTCTATACTAGACCTAATATACATGTGCAGTCTCTTTGAAAAACAACAACAGACAACACTTGTGCTGCACAATTAGAGCACTTCAGCATTGTACTAGGAACAATTGTTTTATAATATTCAAATTAATTAGTCATTTAAAAGTTCGGTTAAACGGCGCACAACCCTATCCTAATGACCTGACCTCAGGTTAGTAACACACTTCAGCTTGCAGTACATATACTTTAAATTCAATTGTATGTGGTTCTGCAAGCAAATGTCTGTATGCTCACTGCTGTGACTTGGGGTATGTTCGTTAGCTAGCTTGCGAAATGAAGGAAATGGCAGCGGTTTACTGGCGGGCTTTGAACGAGGCTCCGACTAGTTCAGTAGGCCAGCCTTCGACCACTACGGCAACTGAAGCTAAACATAGTGCTTTGTTTTGGTCGCAAACCTGCCATTTTGCCCGTGTGAACACGCCACATTCAATGTGGGCCTTCAGACCACAATATGAGCATTCCTCAAGTCCAGTGGTTCTCAAAGTGGTGTCCAGGGACCCCCAGGGGTCCTTGAGGCGGTTCCAGGGGGTCCCCAGCAAAATTATTGATAGTTGGGAACTGAATGACACTTGCGGGTCTGTACGTGTGAGAGTGTGGAACCAAATGGAACCAAATGGACCCTTGGGGGTCCGAGGCCTAATTCATACCAAACTGGGGGCCCTTGAAATGAAAATGTTTGAGAACCACTGTTCAAGTCAAGGTGGCAGGAAGAATCTCTCTCCTTCCTCACTAAATACTCACATTCGTCTCTCCCTTTCCTTTCTCTCTCACCATCCATCCATCCATCCATCCATCCATCCATGCACAGGCTCCCTCCCAGCAGCAGATGAGGTTGTGGACAGGTGGAGAGGGTGGAGGTGGTGGTCAGGACCCAGCATACACCCAGCTGCTGCTCCACAAGCCGGCCGCCTCCCAGCAGCACCAGCGCCACTTCCTGGACGCGCCCCACCACCCCCACCCCGTCTACAGTCACCACGGCAACGGCGGGCGGGGCCTGCGGCAGAGCGGGCAGACCGGCGTCGGAGGGGGTGGGCCCCAGCAGGGAACCTCCCCCCAGATGGGTGACAGCATGGATGTGGGCGTGTCCCTGGGGCTGCACCACCTGGGGGGGGCGGTGTCTTCCATGGAGGCCTCGCAGTTCGGCTCCGCCTCCCTGCCCTTGGCTCTGCCAATCGGACTGTCCGCCTTCCGGACTCGGACGGCCCCCGGCGCCCCGGGGCCGCAAGCCCCGCCCCCCGAGGACTATTACCCCGCCTCCAACAACAACAACCCGGCGGGGGGCGGCAGGGGGAGGCCGGACTCAGACGAAGGGGCGGCCAACTCTTGATAAACCCTGAACCACGCCCTAAAGCCATACGACTTTAACAACGACAACTACTACAGCATACACACCACCTACACGCGCACACACACACACACACACACACACACACACACACACACACACACACACACACACACACACAACACGAGTTGGAACAGACATATAGCCCACACACACAGCCAGAGTTCAGAGACTTGAAGAGGTGAACTTTGAGCTGAAGGAGACGGTTTTTTCTGCATGAGAGGAGGAAGAAGAGGAGGACGAAGAGGAAGGAGGAGGCGAGGGAGGGGAGGGGGGGGGTCTCCTTTTTATCCTTTTTCATTGAGTTAGTTTTTTTCTTTCTTTGAAGGCAGAGGGAGAGGGGGGGAGGGGCGTGTGACTGTAATTTGAACAGAACAATTCAAGACAAGTTTGTTTTTATTAATATTATTGTTATTATTATTATTACTGTTGTTGTTTAATATTATTATTTGATTTGTTTTTTTTTGTGGTTTGAGGAGTTGTGTGTTGTACTTGGTTGTTTGTTCACGCCTTGAGAGGAGGAGAGAAGGAGAGAAGGAGGGAGGGAAGGGCTGTGAAGGACAGATTGTGATGAAAGGAGAGAGAGAGAAATGTTTTTAAATTCAGCCAGTTATGGAGTTATCTGGGAGTTTGGACTGAAAATTATTTAATTTATTCAGACATACACACACACATATATATATACACATACTGCCATCCTGTTCCGTTGACGGCTATTTATAGCTTTGACTTCTGCTGGGACAAGATGTACCGCTACACACACACATGTTTTGTTACATAGTGGTTTTAATGTACTGAGCCTTTTGGGGGACTAGCAGTCAGTGTGGCAGCTAGCCACGGCTAACGCGCACACACACACACACACACACACACACACACACACACACACACACACACACACACACACTGAAAGGCAGGAATTTCTCCCGGTTTTATTGGAAGGAAAAAACAAAACACTTCTCTGCTCTTGTTGTCTCCTTATCTCCCTCTGCTCTCTCTCTCTCTCTCTTCAGAAACAGGACTGAGGTTTGGATTCAGTCACTTCCCTCTGTCTCTCGGTTTTATAATTTTTATTTTATTTTATTTCTCCCTCCCTCCTTCCCTGTTCAGGAGCACGAAGAGAGGGAAGGATGGAGGAGACGCGGGGGTGTGGTGGTGGGGGGGTGAAGGGACGTGATGGGACACTCTGAAGCCCTCCTGCCCCCCACTAACCCCCACTCTCCCTCTTCATCCTTCTCTCCTCTCCTCTCCTCCAGATATCTCCTCCTCTCTGCGCTGCTAATCACCATGACAACTGGTCCGGATTGCTGCTAAAGAAACCAACACAGATCAATAAAGAGATAAATAAAATAAAAAAAATAAAAAAAAAGAAATAAAAAAAACAAAACAAAACCCAGAAATGAGAACTTTTTAACCCTCCTGCTTCAGAGAAAAAGGATCAAGTTAAGACCCACTGCATCTCCATGTATTTATTACTATTTAACAAGAAAAAGAAAAAACAAACTGAAAAATGACCCTCTTTTTTCTGCTCTACTTTGTTCGGTTGCCTTCTCTCAGCAGGTGAGCTCCGATTGGCTATTGTAACAGTGACGGCGACCGGTGGCGGGCAGCATTGACCAATGGCGTCAGTCTGCCACTGGGTTGGGGGGGGGGGGGGTCGGGGTGCGGGAGGGGGCCGGGGCAAAATAAAAGTTGGATATATAATAAGAATAAAGAATATACTTTTGCACACCAAGGTCAAACAACCATCAGATCTCTGCTTTCCTTCCTGTACATGACCCATGACCCTGCCAGTGGTGGAAAGTAACTAAGTACATTTACTCAAGTATGGTATAATTTATTTATTTATTTTTACTTTACTTGAGTATTTCCCATTTTCAGTAGTACTACTCCGTTTCAGCTCAGAGGCAAATATTGTGCTTTTACTCCACTACAATTATTTGTAAATTTACTTTGCAATTATTAAAAAAAAATTATATTAAATACAAAACATGCGTTAACCACTTAAGCCCTATTTTATACTTAGGCTATTTGAGCTTGTAGATAGGATATTTTTTCGTCCTGTAAGCATATTTTGATACCAATACTTTTGTACTTCTACTCAAGCCAAATTTGAATACAGGACTTTTACTTGTAACAGAGTACTTTTATACAGGTACTGCATTGGTAGTGTTACTACTTTTACTTAAGTAAAAAAAAAATCTAATCTGAGTACTTCTTCCACCACTGGACCCTGCCAGTGCTGAAGGTCACACACAGGTCACGTATGACGCTGGGAACGGGTGCTTATGGCAGCAAGGCCCCTTCTGAATGGTTTCTTCATAGAGACCGATTGTAGGAAACGTTGAAATGGGGACAGTGTATTTGAAGAGAGAAGGCTCTAGTGGGATTCAAGCCTTTGCCAGCAGGTGTATCTGAATATGGATGTTAGGAGTGTTCATGTAACTCTTGACAGTGAACATGGACCTGGTGACATGTTTTCACTCAGACTTTAACCCATTAAGACCTGAGGCGATTCTTTAAAAAAATCTAAATCTCAACAGTTTTTTGAAAAAAAATTGGAAAATATGTTTTCAAGATTTTTCAAAAATAGCAGATCTACAAGCTCGTAGCGCGGCACTCGGTGCCGCGCTATGAGCTTGTAGATCTGCTATTTTTGAATAGCCCAAAGAAATCTTAAAATGAGACGCAGATGCGTCCCCGGTCACATTGAACTTTGGTTGGACATTGGGTTGTGCAGCTACTGTTTCAGGCCACGATATACGTAGGTCCAAACAGATGTCATCGTATGGAAACGGGGGGGCTCATTGTATGGATAAACAGGTTTTGTACGGTTAAGCGGTGTCATTATATGGTGAGACGTCTCAAAATCACAGTTTTTAGCACATGAACGCAAACAAAGCAGATAATATTTATTGCCAGAATCAGTTAGTGTTCGCTTGTGCTAAGTGTGATTTTGAGACCCGTTTTAACCATGCGGTGAGACTGAGTGAATGGAATCGCTTCTTCCAGTTTGCTAGAAACGGAAGCAACAGATATTGAGATGCATTTGTTGGACAATATTTAGACTTACAGTAGGCTATATCATGACCAGACCAGGTTCAACCCAACCAAAGGTTCTACCAAAATTCTACACGGTTTTTCCTACAGGAAAGTGAAATTGAGGCAAATGATACATCCTGCTGTACATTTACATTTCTGTTTAGAATGCTTTCAACTCTTAAATTGTTAAAGAGAAAACAAGAGGCACCCTAACTGCAACCAGGTGTATTTTGATGTATTCAAGATCATCTGGGACCTGCAAATCTTATCCCCAACTCCATGCCCAAAGAAGAGTTAAATACTGTCGCCAGCATAGTCTGAAACTTTACCTTATGGGACCATTTGTACACTTTGACACTTCAGTTCTACTAAACACAGGATTGTGTACCAAAGAGGGCCTATATGCCAGGTATTCTTTGACTGATGGGACACCACGGCTGTAAGGTGATTTGAATCTGTTCCTGTGTCAGAGTAGCTGTTACTGTTTAGGGTCAGCCTGTGTAAAAGCTGTTTCAAGTTAAAAAGTTGGTTTGCACTACAGACCAAGAGCCATGTCCCTAGTCTCTGTGCAAAAGATAAAACTACTTCTCTGTGACACCTGGGGGTCCCTGCTAGACAGACAGGTTGTGTGTGTGCATGTGCGTGTGTGTATGTGTGTGAGTGAGAATTCGATTGTTATGATAAATTGACTGTTGAATGCGTGTTCTAGCAGGATTATCCAATCATTCATTAATCATGTTAGAATATATACCTTAAACATTACTGTGGTAACTGTTGAGAGGCTGATGGTTTGGAGTACAAGGTTAAGGCATTACTCTATTATTATTATTATTTTCGTCTTTGAGAGACAGTAGGATATTCATTGTATATTGGATACAGTAGCAGATGGAAGGCTCTGGTAGAAAGTGATCCTATACTCCGTAAAGGATGTGATATCTGAATCAGAAAAGCTTTGGTGTCACAACTTAAAAAATACTTTGGCCATGGGCATGCTCACATTTACCTAGCCTTGGATGAAGACTATCATCTATGTATTTTATCGATTTTGACTTTTGCATATAGATACGAAAGTAAAAGTCAGACTCGATAAAATTCTTCTATGATAGTCTTGAGTGTGGGTTGAGTTGTCTATAATTAAGGATATTTACAGGAGAAATTACAATTCAGAAGCACTCAAAGGGTAAACATTCAGGAGTCTCTTGCTAAATTCAATTCAGGAGTGTTGGTACTTCGCAGGTATGGAATCAAATGTGGGTCCGTGGCCTCTTCAAACTGGGGGTCTTTCAAATGAAAAGGGTTGAGAATCACTGGTTTCATTCGTTAAAGTAGGCCTATGCCCATTAGGCTATAGTTTAGTCTAGGTATAGTAGGCTAGCCTTAGGTCTGGTCAGGTGCGGTTAAGGATCTGGGGAAGTTAGTTCAGAGCGCCTGACTACTAGCCTGGAATCCAGACTGATTAGAACGGAGCGGATCAGTCTGGATCTGGGTCTGGATCCCAGGCTACCTGACTACTTAATAGAGGTTTTCTTTTTTTACCAATTGATATCCGTTGACCTTCTGTTTCTTATATCGGCGATCATTATTATGAATGAGCAACCTGAACTACCTTAACACTGAGTAGGCTACAGTTTTTCCGACATCAGAAGAACTAATAATAGCTACATATAGGATTTGTTTATCCTACATTTTAACACGTAAAACTAGCCTAGGATAATTCTATTAGGCTACACCCAGAAAATAAAAGCAACATAATAATGTAGGTTATACCTAACAATGGGCCAATAACGAAAATATGCAGATTTTGGATTTATAACCAAATATCTCATGAAACTGTTGTCAACAACAGTGTCAAACGTGTTTATCTGAAGGATGCTCAGTTTGACTACAAAACATGCTTCACTGGTATCACTCTAGAGCAGGGGTCTTCAACCGGGGGTTCGTGACCCCTAAGGTGTCCTCAGAGTTACTAAAGGGGGGCTGCCAAATCTTTGTGTGATAGGAAAAAAAAATTCCTTCTTTTTTACATGAACCACTTGAACCCTAGCATCCATACTCTGAGGAGAGATCCACAGATCGGCTATTTTCGGCAAAGAGGTTTGGTGTAGAGGGAAAAAAGAGCAGACTAGTGAAAGGTCAAGTTTATTAAGTATTGACAGTTTAAGTGGTTACATATCAGAAAATATACATTAATGTGAATCCAAATGACACTGATGTCAAACATTGAAATATGGAATCTACGAAAAAGTTGTAAGGGTCCCTGCTTTATTTATTTCTCTCTCTCTCTAAACCAAGGTCTGGTCTGAAAACATTGAAGACCCCCTGCTCTAGTGGTTGCCGTCAGCCTCAACTCATTAGCCTAATTACTGTTAATTGGCTCCACTTCCCAGTGCAGGTGTGTCACCTGCGGTTTGACCAGCCAGACTTAGGTCTTGTAGCGTTGCCCCCTCGCAGGGACTCCAGGTTCTACCACCTCGTCCATCATGGCTCCACTAGTCGCGTGGCTGTTGTCCGTCTCCTTGTGGACGGGTTCCGCTGTTGGCCAACAGTCTCCTGTTGCCTCTCCCCTGTGGAGAAGCAGTGGTCCGTCGCACGGTGCCATACAGCAGCAGCAGACACATGGCCTCCTCCAGGTCCCTGGGTACCACCCCGAACACCATGTGGAACTGGAGCAGGAGCCCTGGTACCAACAGCAGCAGGTAGGAGTAGGACAGTCATATTTTAGTTGAATATTCAATTAAATGCTGCCTTAATTGACATACAAATAGGCCTAGCCTTAGATCAACGATTTTGACATTTCTATAACTACGAGTTTTCGCGAACACCACCCCCCCCCCCCCCCCCAGTTTGCCCTGGAATGTCACGAGTGAAGTCCGTATTTCTCCGAACATGTACAAATGCAAAATATAAGGTGCTTACCCGCTTGCCCCAAATGTTAACTAGGTGTACGGAGTATTTGTGCAATGTATTAGTCCATATCTTTCAATAAAGAAGTGTTTTAATCCCGTCTGTGGCCGAACGCCATTCCCCCCTCGTTTACTTCCTACGTTGAGTGTAATTCCGGCTTTCACCAGATGCGCTCCGTTAGTACCGCCCATTGGGAACTTCCGACAGAATCGGCCACAGACGGGATTAAAACACTTTTTATTGAAAGATCTGGACTGACTAATTGCACAAATACTCGGGACATCTAGTTAACATTTGGGGCAAGCGGGTAAGCACCTAATATTTTTTAGAAACGGGCATAAAGCAGATACATGCTAGCCTTATTATCAGCTTCAAGAGAGTCAGTCCACTCAGAGAGAGGGCGGAGTCTTAGTCTGGAACCAAGCTAGATACATGCCCCACCGTACAGTATGCAGCAATTCTCCCATCCCGTCCCTCCTTCCACCCCCACCCACTGACAAACAAATAACAAATGAAGAAAACTGAACAATATAGTTAAGAAAATGGAAAATAAATAAATAATAACAATAACAATCATGACTATACAATAACAGCGACAAATGAACAATAATTATTCATTTCATAGTATGCTAAAGTAGCAGACCAATTGCGGGCAGTGAATTTTGTCCACACACCGTCCGTCACCAACCATATCATTTAGTAGGTCCGAGACCAAAGGTCTTGGAATATCTGTCCCCAGTTATGCTTTTCTTTTTCTTTTTTTAGTTAAAACAAAGTTTTTTGTTAAAAAGTTAAAGCTATATTCTGATAGTAAGCCTAATAATTGCTATAGGGTGTATTGTTCAATATCAGGGGTCTGGTCTCCCCGTCTCTCAGCTTTAAAAATAAATAAAAAACATTTTCAGATGGGTTGCCAGTTTCAGCCAATATAAGGATCGAGAGTACCCATTTATCAGCTTTAATTTCAACTTTGTCTGCTCATTTCTTTGTGTCATCACTTCTATCCTACTTCTATCATGTATGAGTTCTCTCTCCTGATTGGATACAATTGGTATCCTGACCTGAAAATGCATTTTCTGTCTACTAAAGAGCTGGAGAGACGGGCCCTGTTACTGAACACTCGATAGCAATGATTACTATCAGACTTTAGAGCTATTTAACACTAATTTAGCCCAAAAATATAACTTAACCTTTAATCGTTTCTGGCATTGAACATTTAAGTCAAAATTACATTTCTGTACACCATTTATAGCCTGGGATCCAGCCTGCTTCGCTACGTTCGGCTGACTTTTTTTTCTCTCTCCGCTTCTCAGTCTGGAAAGCCTCCCATTGGTAGGTTTTGCAGAACTACACTGGAACTACATATGTTACGTTGGGCAACGTCGTTGCTGATTGGATGTTGTTCAAACAAATGACGAATCACAACGATCACACTGTTTTTTTGGTCCCGCCCCGCACCACAGACCAATCAGAAGCCACGTTAGGTTTCGAAGCTTTTGGCATGTCCCGCCTCCCTTGGAGATAGGAGGCTTTCCAGACTGAGAAGCGGAGAGAGAAAAAAAAGTCAGCCGAACGTAGCGAAGCAGGCTGGATCCCAGGCTACACCATTTAGGCTTTGTAAACAAAAATTGCACAGGGCAGATATGACAAATAACTTACATAGTAGGCAAGAAATGACTGGCAATGACCAGTACCAATAATCAAAATAAATAATGCATTTAATAATTTTATACTTGGAATTCTTTTCAAAAATCAACAGATTAATTTATACAGATGAATGGAAACTATTATGCAAAAATAATTCAGATATCTCAAATAATTGCAATAATTGTGACGGCACCACCAGCAGGTGAAACCGGAGCAGGATGGACCCCCACCGGGCGACGCCACCTTCCAGTTCCACCGGCTCCCCATGTTCCGACACGTCCCCAGGCCGGTGGTACCGCCGGGCCTGTTCCGTCCGGTCCCCGGTAAGAGGCTGTTTCCCAACGCCTTGAACAGCCTGCTGTTCCCGCCGGAGGCACTGCCCACCCCGCCACCTGCGAGAAAACCTCAGCAGCCCACCGTGGAGGTGTGGTGCGGCGATGACACGGTCTCCGTGCGCGTGGACCGGTTCAGGTTGGGCTCGTGGGCCTCGCCGGCCCTGTTCCGGCTGGGCTCGTGCTCGTGCAGTGAGGTCACCCCTCGGTTCCTTTACTTCCACTACAAACTGGCTGAGTGCCAGGGGACATTCACAGTAGGTCATTCATTATGGTTCATATCATCAGTGGTGCTCAAACCTTTTCATTCCAAGGACCCCCTGTTTGATGTGCATTAGGCCACAGAACCCCATAACTCTTGAGAGTGTACAAATGAAACCAAATTAGTTATAGACCCATAAGGGTCCCATTTGGTTACAAACTATTATTCATTTAGCTGGGGACCCCCTGGAAACCCTTCAAGGAGTCCTGGGGGTCCCAGGACCCGACTTCCGCTTCAGGCAAGACGGAACAGCCTGTCCCGGGGAGCAGCAGGTGTCCTAACCGACACCACCTCCAACCACTGCAGATGTACTCGTTATATTGCATTAACATACTCTACCACACAGATTGGTTAAAGTAACGTTTTATTCATTAAAATAAGTTCTGGATTGCAGCTTTAACCAATGCCTAATTATTGGGAGCAGAGGGCACTGGGGGGTGGGGAGCCGTTTGGGGTTCAATGTCTTGCTCAAGGACACATGATGCCAGGATCGACCAGGGATACTTCTGATTCCCACCCATGCTCTACCACTGCCGCCCAATGCTTGAAAATGCAATACACTGGTTAGCTAAACACAGAACATGAAAGGATCGCATTTCTACAATGTGTTTGTTAGATGTGCGTAATTGCTCAGTTAAAATGTTAGCTTCTACTTGTGTGTAAAGCTTCTTCTAGGAAGTGTATAGCAGCTGATACTAAACACACAGTTTGGAGTTATCACCCCCATCTTGCTTCTCTTTCTCCCCCTCACCCATATTCTCTCTCTCAGACTGTTAATGGTCCGTTGGAATATAGAAACTCTCTGGTCTTCACCCCTCCTCCTCAAGACCGCGTAGTCCGAGCTGTCCCCCTTGACCTGCCAATCTACTGTTACTACAACAGGTAGTCCTACTGTCCTATACATCTAAAGGTACAAGTAGTCCTATTGTCCCATACATGTACAGGTAGCCCTACTGATACAGGTTGTCCTACTGTTTCAGACATCTACATGTGTATGGATGTACCTGTATGCTTCTTGTTCTGGCATGTCTGTCTCTTTTACATTTCAGATTCCACTACTCATACAAAGTGGGTTACAGACCTCAGGCCGACCCCAAAGCCTACATGAAGAGCATCAGGACCAAACGTAGCTTCAGCCTCACTGTCTGTGATGGTAAAACACGCACACACAAAAATCCACACATGCCACATGTACTGTATGTACACGTGTGCAGAATTTTAACGTTCCGTCATGTATTCAGCTCAGTGGCAGCCGCTGCTTCCAGACCAGAGCTTCACTCTGGGGGGGTCAGTGAACTTTGTGGCCCAGACTGGATCTCTCTTGGCTGGGGAGAGGTTGTACGTGGACTCCTGCTACATCTCAGCCTCCAGAGACCCAAACAACACTCCTAGACTGCACGTCATCACTCAATTTGGGTGGGTTGTTACGCACAAACGTACATACATACACAGAGGAACAGACCAACATCTGGTTCTCACAAAAAAGCTTAAGGGTCATTGAATATTTATGGGGATGTTTTTTTCAGTGATTGGCTTGACACATTTTAATTTGTTTCATTTTTACATGAATTTGTGCTTTAGCTGCATGGGCGACAGTATGAGACAGGGCAGTAATTCCCGCTTTTGGCCAGGAGAGGGCAGTATGGTGATGTTCTCGGTGGATGCCTTTATGTTCCCTGGATTCACTCAGCAGGTAAGAGTTGAACACAAACAACTCACTCTGGATGTTTAACTCTTGTTTTCCATAAACTATTTCAGCAAAGACACTTCTAAAAAAGGCATGTGAATTAAAAAAGTTAAATGATGCATATGGAGTTGCCCCTCATGACCTGTATGTCAGTATAAAAGAATAGCAGTATAAAATGCAGAGAAAATGAATGTCTAGTTCGCTCCCTGCTTTCAAGGATTAGCTTAATTTGTGTGTGTGTGTGTGTGTGTGTGTGTTCTGTGTAGCTCCTCTACCTCCACTGTTCCATGTCGGTAGGCTCAGCCCCCTCCGCCAGCTCAAAGTTGTGTACTTTCAACACGTATACCAGCAGGTAAACAATCAGTTTTTTTGAACAGTTTGACTGTACAGAGGAGATGATTATTATTATATAAAACAATTCAACTTTCAGATCAGGATGAGAAAAACAATATTGTGGCTTTTATTCAAACTGCCTTCATCAAATCAGAAGGTCTGTCAGTCTGAACAGCTATTTTGACAATAATATCAATAATATTCTTCACCTAAATCTGATACTCATGCTGCAGGTATGAATTGAAATGCATTCTATCATTACTAGGGGTAGGTGGGATGGACTTAACAAACCGGGGGGCCTGTATAGAGCGTCGCAGTTCCCGCCCACTTCCTGTTTTTTTTGGTGCCGGAAGAAAAAACTCAATGCATTTTTCCATTGACATTTCCAAAAATATTTATATCTATTAATTTAAGCCTCGAATCAAGCCATCATGAGAGCACATGAATCATGACCATAAAAGGTTTTTTTCTGTGATTTTTTTTTTTGAAAACGGCAAAACAAAGGGTATTTATTAAATATAGTATATCATATAATTAAATATAAAATACAAAAAAATCACAGAAAAAAACGTTTTATGGTCATGATTCATGTCCTCTCATGATGGCTTGATTCGAGGCTTAAATTAATAGATATAAATATTTTTGGAAATGTCAATGGAAAAATGCATTGAGTTTTTTCTTCCGGCACCAAAAAAAACAGGAAGTGGGCGGGAACTGCGACGCTCTATAGGTGTATCAGCTAAATGAGTAAAATGTAAATTTACTGTAATCAAGTTCTTAATTGACTGGAGCTGCCGAATGGCCAGCCATCTGATAAGCTGACTCTGATTGGCTTGTGTTTAGGTGGGAAGAGCTGGAGGCCCCTCCCTCTGTGTGTTCCTGCTGCGACTCAGTGTGTAGAGAGAAGCAAACCTGTAAGTCCAACACACATACACACTCACATACACACTCAAAGAAATTAGCCCAAAGTACACCAACCTAACAATTTAGTTCTATATAATGGTGACAACAATAGTAATATGAATACTTTTTTTATTTTTTATTTTATGTAATTGTATATAATGTTATGGTGTAATATGTCATCTTGCATTGCTGTGTCACTATATGATGAAACCTACTGGTTAATGCAATGATTGATATAGGACCCCCCCCCCCCCTCTCTCTCTCTCAGGGCCATCCTCTGTCTCTCCAGCTGTAAGGAGTCTAATCAGCAGCATGGGTTGGACAGTCAAAGAGGAGACGGCAGACGGACAGAGTGGAGACACAACCAGGACGAGGACGCCGTCTCACCAGGCAGAGGATCCCTGGAGAGCCGAGACGACGGGAGAGAAGGACATGATGAATATTCCACTGGAGTCAGATCTTATCCCCAAAGAGGAGGTGATTTCTGGGGCGAGTTCTCTGCTTCATTCTGTTGGGGAGGAGGAGGAATGGAAGAAGATTAGAAGAGGAGGTGCAGAGGAGGAGACGACCAGACCGTTCGAAGTCGACAACGCTGCCCATGACAAAATGGCTGCAATGTCCCTGGACAACAGACGAGGAGACGGACACCCTGGGCTGATGAACCAGGATGCGGAGGCTACTGGTACGAGTGCTGGTCTGTCCAGTCATACCAGTGATGCCACTCCTACAGCTACTAGTACAGGTGGATATGCACCTGCTTTTAAGGCTATTGAGTTAGTACACCGCTTTGACACTAGCAGTGTTACTAGCACACATGGTTTGAATTCTACCAGTGATATCGCTCCTACTACTGCTAGTACAGTTGAATATGCACCTGCTTTTAAGGCTACTGAGTCAGTACACCGCTTTGACACTAGCAGTGTTACTAGCACACCTGGTTTGATTTCTACCAGTGATACCACTCCTACTACTGCTAGTACAGTTAGATATGCACCTGCTTATAAGGCTACGGAGTTAGTACACCGCTTTGACACTAGCAGTGTTAGTAGCACACCTGGTTTGAGTTCTACCAGCGCATCTAGTGTAATTCCTACCAGTACACCTAGTTTTGCCAACAGTAATGTCTCTACAGCCGTGACTGCTATTGCTGGATCTAGTTCTACTAGCCACAGCACTCCTAGTACAATTAGTTCCAGTACCAGTGATGGGACAAAGGGTTTTAGTAGCAGGAATAGTAATGGTACCAGGTTTGATAATGGAGTTATTATTGGTACTGTTAATGTTGGAAATACTTTGGTTCCTAATGTCACTCTGGGAGCCCAGAGTGACCCAGCTACCACTGTCCTAGGTTCTGAACAGGCCTCAGAGGGCCATATGAGTGAAGCTGTCAGTGGACTGGAGCTGTTGGCTAATAGTACTGGTTCCAAGACCATTAAAACTGGTAGAATAGATGCAGATGACATCGGAGAACCAGCCGAGACCAGGGGGAGTTCAGGATCTGAGGATTTGGACTGGGCCAGCTTGTTGGAACAGGGCCCATCTGGACCAGTGGAGGGCATACCAGACAATGCACCAGGGCTACAACTGGGCAGGTCTGGTACCAGAGCAGGTCCAGATGGTTTTGATGTGTCTGAGAGTCTATGGACTAAAGAATCTGAATGGTCTACTGGTCCAACAGAGACCAGTTCTAGTACCAGTAGATTTAAAGTAGCCAGTTCCGATTCAGTATGGACCAGGTGGCCAGAATCGGATGAGGTGAGCAGTGAAGAAGCTGTATCAGAGGTTCTAGTGTACGGTACAGGACCAGTCGACACCGATCTCGTTTCTGACCAGATGAATCACCAGAACTTCAGCCACTCATCTGCCACCGTCATAGTTACCACAAATGTTTCTCAGACTGGTGGGAAGTGGGCAGGGTTCGAGTCAGAGCAGGATGCGCAGGGGGCGGGGTCTGTGGCGGAGAACCCACTGCTCTGGTTGGACGGGGAGTTGTTACGGAACCAATTGGGGATTGAGCCATTGGCTGTAGAGAAGATGGGTGGAAGCAGCTTGGTGGAGGAAAAGATGGAGATAATTGGAGATGTTAGGTTTTCTGATGAGGAGAAGGTTCCGGCCAAGAGAAGGGAAGGTGGTGAGATAATGGACAGTGAGGAGGTTGAGAGGAGAGAAAATGAGTCGGGCAGAGGCTTGTGGTTCAAGGGCATGAGGAGAGGAAGAGCGAAGGTTTTAGAGCAGGAGAGGTTTAGGAGCGGTCCGGTGTCACAGTGGGGAGGTCACAGGAGACCAGAGCAACAGGAGGAGGTGAGACGGTTCCTCCTGAGAAGCAAGGAGCCTGAGCTCTGGAGAGAAGACTCTGAGTTTGGAACGCCAGCAGCAGATTTAACTGTAAACCTCTGGAATGATCCTGGAATGCCAGAAAACCAAGACCAAGTGGTCTCCGGAGTCCTCCTGGAACACACAGACGCCAAATCCTGGAACCTGGAATGAAGAACGTCATAAGTAACTCTGAAAGCATTCACATGGAAAATCTGCTGTTCTAGAACTGAAGACTCCTTACCTCCGGGGGAACACCTCAACAGTCAGACCACCAGGAGTTGTTATGGAAGAACCTCTGTGAGTCCAGAGAAAACTATCCAATTCTGTGACTGTCACTTAATTTGGTTTTGCTACAGACATGCCAGGCTTTTGTTTCTGAATATTAGCAAAGTATTTGTGCATCTGTCTAGCCTAGCAAGACGGCATATATGAAAACATCTTGAATGTTTTGATCCTTCTGAAATTCAGAGAAAATTATTTTGTTCTAATGAACATCAAAAGACTTGCAACAAGAATAAATCACGGGGAGTTTTGCATGCTTTGAGTATTGTCAAATAGGCTTCTATGACAATCTTCATAGTCTTTTTGTTCCTATAACAATTTTCATAAAATCTAATTTTTACGTTTATTTTCTACATATTGATTTTAGTCATCACCTCACCGAAATCATAAAGTAGAAAATATTATACAGCGCCAACTCCACCCAAGACCACACTTCATGTTTGCTGTTGTATTTAACTCATGTAGTGGGTTGATTTGTAGCTCTGTCAGGGTTCATAGTAAGGGATTATTTTCAAGTATATGTAATCTAAGATTAACCCCATATATTGATGTCTGTAACCGTTGTAATTTTGATAGTGTGGCTGATCCTGGATCTGTTCTTCTCTAGGACAAGCCTGTGGTATGGACCAATGTTTCCTCTTAGAATGTGGAGATTGAAATAAACATTTTCAATGTGGATATTTGAATAAAATATTTTGATATTTAAACTAGTGAAGTGAATCTTTTACTTATGTACCTAATGACTCCCATCCCCTATTGCACAAGCAATACTTTTAGCCTACCAGGGTTATCCTGCGTATATTCATCTGGTTTCCAGTCTAGGGTTGTGGTTTAACATTATTTAGCCATAATGCTTCCTTGGGGTAGCTGTGTCCACATTGATAGTAAACTAGTTGTATCACCTCATTTCATACAAAAGTGGTATTTTAATCCATTTTTATTTTATTTATTGTAAACTTTACAACTTTTTTTGCAAATGAGCCACTGGCCAAGTCAGGACTTGCCTTCAACACCAAGCACAAACTTATTGTTCACCACTGTTATCTTTGTAGTTGTAAGCTGCCATCCACTTGAGAATCAGTTTATATTGCTGTTTATAAACTCAAACACAAGTGTGGAAGCAAACAATTGACATACATCCCATCATCCTCCTCAGTTCTTAACCACTTGGAATATTTCACATTTAAGAGTACACACAAAAGCCAGCCAGAGTACATAGACATTAAAATGACCTCAAAATGGTGAAGTGGCTTGATTCAATATTTTGATATTCATTTGATCAGACACACCCCAACTATAAGCTCATTCAACTTCAAACTCCATGTTAAAGGTAGGGTAAGTGATAAACAAAAGGTTAAAGCACTATTGTGATCATTGCAATAGTTTGTTCAGTAACGGAGTGGATGTGAACGTGGAGCCGAGGCGGTCCAATGGTCGGCCGCCAACAACTGCACTGTGTTCCCTGGCAGAACGCTCATGCATAGCTCACACAATATGTTTTTCAGAAGAGTTGTTTTTATCTATTACTGGCAGTGGCAACAGATATTGACTATACATTACACAAGGTGTATTTCTGTTTCCATGAAAGATGTTGAGGTAAGTCCATACCAATGCAACTAGTCGCAAATGGTTGGGGAAATGGTTGCAAGTAGTTGCAAGTATTGCAGTTGCACAATTGCGTTGCGAATCATTAGAGTGGACTGGCTTACACAAAGGTTTCCACTGTAAATAACCAAAAGATTTAATAACATGTTTAGCCTACATGATTCTAAAGAAATTATGAATTATGAAATTCAATAAACAAAATGTTGGTGTGTAATGTATAGGATAACTTTTTACTTTACCATTACATACATGAATATCACCTTTGCAGCAGGTGCTTTTTCCACAACAGTTGCGAAGCACCTCTATGGCTTGCAGAATGGCTAATTCATTAATTCATTCATTTTTTGACCTACAGAAAGTGGGACAAATTGAATATCATGCTGGTTCCACCCTCAGTTCATGTAGTCTGTAAGCTAGGACCCCAAATTTACCATCTAGGGGGAATAATTCTCATAGTGATTTTTAGGATATTGCAGCGGTGGTAGCTTTCTGTGTTATCAATTTAAGCAATATTACACGAGAGGGTGTGCTTTACCGTCATTATTGTCACGCCTGTGATGCGGTTCAGGAACGAGGCGCAGCCGAGTTCCGCGTCCGCATCACAGAAGTGACAATAATGTAAGGTAAAGCACACCCTCGAGTGTAATATTGCGATTATACAACAGTTACCAACAAAACACATCCAAATGTATTCATATTGTGGAGCAATTCATAATAAAAATGTTTCGCTATAATCCGTTTCCCTGTAAAGAGAAGAGTTTTTCACTGAGACATTAAATAGTCCCAGTAGCAGCGCTTTGAGTTAGAGGCACCGTCTCATCAACACAGCCGAGCTATCAAGTGCGCAGTGGAATGAAATTCCAGTGGGCTATATGCTCCGTCGTACGACCGTGTCACGCGGCCAAAATAACTGATCTACAAGCTGACAAAGCGTCGCGATGGCGACGTGTTGTGAACTTGTAGATCGGCTATTTTCGAACATACACTGGACTGTTAACGAAATGGGAGTAATTTTACTTGAACACAGGAGGATATTTATAACCTTCTAACCATTGATCAACCGTAAGTCCACCAAATAAGTCAAAATTAACAACATAGTCCATTTTGCAAAGCTGTTTGTTCTCCGGTGGTGGCGGTGGGTCAGGCTATGCAGGCTTAAACTGACGCTTCCAGATCCAAAGAAGCTTTCGTCACACACATTTGTTTCTCAGCTTATTTGGAAACTAGTTACTCAATACCGCCCCCATCTGGCAGAGTCAGGTTAATGCAGGCTACTGTCTGTTTGTTTTCCTACCGTGGGACAGCGTGACTTCACAGCACAGCTGTGCGCTATATGGTCTAATCAGGTGCGGACTGCAGTGCGGAGTGATTTATTAATGTGATTAGGCCCGTGATATGATGCTGGTTTGAATCACGGCTAGAAAGCTATTTCAACCAATCAGATTGCTTGGTCGGAACTACCTGTTGTATAACCATTCATAACCCCATGCCAAAACACACATTTCAATTTAGCCTGTACCTGTACATGGTACCGAAGCATTCTATTTCAAACTGATGATTCTCTCTTATTATTGGCCTCTTTTTGAAAAACGGTGGGCATAGCTCAGACTAAAACCTTGAAGATGGTTCCACAGGAGAGGACCCTGCTGAAAAAAACAGCACAAACCAGCTTATGGTGGTTGCTGGTTTTAGCTGGTTTTAGCTGGTATTAGCTGGTCTTAGCTGGTCTTAAGCTGGTTTAGATGGCATACCAGGCTGGACAAGCTGGTCAGGCTGGTCAGGCTGGTTTGCCAGTGTAGTTGGTTAGCTGGTCACTAAGCTGGATTCTGCTGGTCTTTGCTGGTCAGCCAGCTGGCTGGCTGGACTGACCAGCAAAGCCAAGCTGGTAGCTGGTCTTTGCTGGTCAAATGGGTGGACTGCCCAGCAAAGACCAGCTTACCAGCTAGACTTAGCTGGTCAGATGGCTGGACACTGGACAGACCAGCAAAGACCAGCTTAGCAGCTGGTCAAGTTTGGTTAGATCAGTGGTTCTCAACATGTGGATCGGGACTCCCAGGGGGGTCCCCACGTGATTTGGGGGTGGTCCCCAGATGACAGTGAAGTGATAATTTAAGGACCTTTAAGACCTTTTTAGTACCTAAAAAAACCACCATTACTGCATCAAAAGTAATCAACAAACTATACTATAAAAAAATGTCAAACATTGGCCAAATTGTCTAACAATAATAATAATATAAGAAAACATTTTGAAAATAGCAGATCTACAAGCTCACAACACCTTCCTTGCGAGGCGTTGTGAGCTTGAAGATCTGCTATTTTCACAATAGAGTCAAACTAAACGTAATGCATCAACTCCTACATTCCAAGTGCTTTAAGGGTGGGGGGTCCCCAGTTCAAATATGATTATTTTGGGACGTCGCGGCCTGAAAGGGTTGAGGACCACTGGGTTAGATCACGTGTGTGTTTCCCAAAACAGTGGGTCGGGGCCCATTTGTGGGTCATGTACACATCACGAGGAAAGATCCTTTTTTTTGTTTCCTACAAAAATATATTACTATATTATTTCAAAACATTTCCCACCCAAAAATCTAAAATCTTCATCAATAAAAAAACAAATAAATACAAAATCTAAGAAATTCCATCAATTAATAAAAAAAAGCATGCAGTGAAAATAGCAGATCTACAAGCGTTGTGAGCTTGCAGATCTGCTATTTTAACTAGTTTGGATCCCGGGGAGACATCATACCTGCCATTAGACTGTGAAGATTTTCTTCTGTTACAATTGCCCCCCCCCCCCCCCCAGTATATACAGTATATTTTATTGTATTGTATTGTATTGTATTGTATTGTATTGTATTGTATTGTATTGTATTGCATTGTATTTTACTTTACATTTCTTGTCCTTTGCTTGTGATGTGACATAAATATTATATTTAATAATAATAATAATAATAATAATAATAATAATAATAATAATAATGTATTATTATTATCATGACAACATTCATCCAAACTTATTTACTTAATTTCGCAATTGGCAAATAATATGCTAGTTTGATTCTAAATAACACTTTTTTTGCTATGGTTACCAAAATGAACAGATCTACAGATCTACATCTTGTCGCAATTTCACGTGTTGTGAGCTTGTACATCTGTTTTTACAGAGAAGTGGGCCCTTTATGGGCCCTGAGCAGTGTTGCCATATCTGCTTATTATAAGTGACTTTGGTCTTGTTTTTCTGTAAAGTTGCTTGTAAATATTAGTGAAATATTTCACTTATTATTTTTGAAAATAGCAGATCTACAAGCTCACAATGTGTTGCAAATGCGACGCACTGTGAGCTTGTAGATCGGCTATTTTCAAATAGGTTTAAAGTGCAAATGTCGCTTCTTTTGGGCTTAATTTTTTTCACAGACCTGGCTGCTTATTTCTCTCACAAAATCTGGCAACACTGTCTCAGCAGGCTCGCGACCCTTGAACTCTATGCCCGCGACCGCTCGAGATGCGCGGGGAGAACGAATGCTGTCTGACAGTCGAGCTGCCTCCCTGCAGGCTGGAGCTCTCACTTCAATAGAAAGTTAGATAAATTGCGTTGCTTTGGATTCATCAAAAATAATTATAAACCGGCTTCAGAGAAGATAAAAGAAAGAAGAAGAAGCGGCGGACATTTTAGGTGAGTGTTGACTCACAGAAATACTATTTATGTAGGCGTTTTAGGCTACTATTACTGTATTGATAAGTGCGTAGGCTGCTGTGTTCGAAGTCAATCACAAGTGACTCATGTCATGACCCAACTCTACACATTTAGTTATTTAATTTGTCTTGATAAAGGGATTATGACAATAATTACAATAAATTATTGTGGGAATATACAATATAATTTATACTATAGGCCACTACTGCTTGCCTGTGTGCCGCTCAAAACTAAATTCAGAATATGACGTCTGTGTGTGTGTGTGTGTGTGTGTGTGTGTGTGTGTGTGTGTGTGTGTGTGGACACATGCTTTCAGTGATGAAGCTACAGAGTGTTTTAATATCCCGTGAACTCTGAACATTAATGATTCCCTTGTCTGTCTGTCTGTCTGTGTGTGTGTGTGTGTGTGTGTGTGTGTGTGTGTGTGTGTGTGTGTGTGTGTGTTATTATTACACATTTCTTTGGCTGCAGTGGCCAAAATGAATGGTTTGCAGCCCTACTAAAAGAGAAAAAGGAAGAGAGAACCATTATGTGTTATGCCCCCCCCCTCCCACAAAGAGAAGAAAACAGTTTGAAGGTAAAGTGATATTGTTTTGTTAAATGTTAAAGTAATCATTGCTTGTTCAGTAACAGGGGTCTCCCAGACTCTCCACCTCTTTAGTAAGCCGAAAATGCATTTCCAGGAATACCAAATTTAACCAATCAGAACTCATACAGGATACAGGATAAATAAGTTACAATTGGAAGTGATGACACAAAGAAGTGGGCATACAAAATTTGAACCCATTTAGACCAGGAACGCATCTGTGTAATTGTTTTGATTTCTTTGGCTAGACCTTTGGCTTCAAAAATAGCAGATCTACAAGCTCATAGCGCGACACCGAGTGGCGCGCTATGAGCATGTAGATCTGCTATTTTTGAAAATCTTTGAATATATATGTTTTAAAGTGAACATTTGTACCTCAAATCTTTTTCCTTTTATGTTCAAAAAACGTTTAGGATTTAGAGAGCATTTTTAGAATCGGCCCCAGGTCTTAATGGGTTAAAGCTGCACTATGTAACTTTCCTCTTCTACCCCGGATTTGAACCCGGTTTCCTGAGCAAGTGCTGTAACCTTTTACCATTGAGCTAATAGAGCCTGCCTGCTTGCTCAGGTGATACATTGAATCTTGACCATCAGATCAAAATTCATGTCAGATCCTGTGTCTAGGTGAGACATGACCTTTGACACTATCTAAATGTCTCAATAGAAGAGCAGGGAGACTAAATACAACCACCCCAATTATATAAGTTATATTGTATTATTTGTATTAACATACTCTAACATACAGATTGTATAAGTTATATTGTATTAATATACTCTACGATACAGGTTGCATAAAATTACATTTTATTCCACTTTAACTTTCTAACAAAAAACATCTTGTTTTATCCAAAATATATTACTTGCACTACCTTTAGACTCTGACTCGTCTGAATACGGTGGAGATGCTGTTGTTCCCCAAGCTATCCACGACGAAATGTCAAGTACAGTCATACCCAGAAGAAGGCCAAAGAGTTGGAGCTGGACCTACAGCATCTTAAAACTAAGTAAGCAATGAAACAGTTGCATGAGTTTGCTCTTCTCTTTTTGTATATATCGATATGTTGGTTATTTGTTCTCATGTTCTTTTTTACTTAGATCTTGACCACAAATGTTAAAAAACATTATATAGAAAGCATGTTAAATGGAGTGGACAGATGCTAGGCTCATTATTAAACTGGTATCCTACTAAGGCATACATCAATTCAGTTTTTATTTTTTATTTTTCCGTACCCTGTTCATGCTTTAAGATGCAACAAATTAGAGATTGCAAAACAGAAACTGGAGGAAGGGCCCCAATATAGCTCTGCAGCAAAGCCTGACATCCCTGCTGCAGATAAGCAAACCAGTGACAGCATAGGTGTGTTTAGACAGTGATACTGTTCTACGGAAAATGGTGACAATGTGTACAATATAAGTACTGTGATACTGCCAAAAGGAGCTTAAATATGATTCTCTACATTTTCAGTTGCAACTTCCTCCGTTTCCTCTTCCCCCGAGTCAGACGATTTGGCATCGACACCTGGGATGTTTGACGGCAACGGTGACAAGGTATTGAAGAAACATACTGTGTAGGACAGTGGTTCTTAAAAGTGGGGTTCCACAGTGTCCCCAGCTAAATAAGAAACAGTTATCATTTCAAAAATAGGCAACGTGTCATGATGCATCGTGAGCTTGTAGATCAGCTATGTTTTGCTATTTTTGAACTATTTTTGAACAGTTTTGCCTATGGCATGAACAAAATAGGGATGCCGGGTGGAAAAGGTTAATTTCACTACTATTTTACCAGCTAGAATGTAATCCAATGACAATGTACTGTATAAGAATTACTTCAACTCTCCCCACCTACAGTATAGACAGTTGTAGAATTCTGTACTAAATGTAATCCAACAATTAACATCTTCTCTATTGGAGGTCCATGGCACCAACTCTTTTCTAAATGGGTCCACATTTGGGGGTCCTTGAAAATGTAATTTCTTTACAGTAAATTCTGTTTGAAGTGGGCCTGCTTTTGTCAAAAATGAGTCTGAAATGTCATGGTAAAATGTTTTTTAATTTCTAAAACATGTGTTGTTTTCTTCTGTTTCAGGTCCACATTGGCTCTGGTGTGTGGCTCGAAAAGGAGATCTGGAAGATGGTGGCAGCAAACACCAAGGACTCCCTGTTCATGAAGGAGCTTGCTGTTGCCATTTGGGGGACAACAACCCTGAAGACCATGCAGGAGCCTTACAAAGAATGCCCCACTAGCAAGGGGGAGGCCAAACCCCCCTGACCGCAGGACTCAGAAGAGGTATGTTTACTGAGGGGTGGGGGGGTTCATTATGACTTGATCTCATAATTCAATCTGCTCTGTGCATGACTGTAGTTCTCTTTTCCAGAAGGTGGAATTCCCGTTAGCGTTACCTGTTCAGTTTTTCATACCTTCATTTGGTTGTCTCAGCAGCATACTGTTTCAACCAGAAACACATATGGAGATGTTGGTTGTAGCCAATCAAATGAAGCTATGAAAAACTGATCGGGAAACGGGAATGTCACCTTCTGGAAAAGAGATTATATTAAGCTTATTAATCAATCATAAAAGAAAATACTCTATTGTAATAAAATCAATTTTATGGCTGAAAGAAATGCCGATCTACAAGCTTGCAACTCGTTGGACGTGTTGTGAGCTTGTAGATCAAAAAAGTAATCAATAGAATAATCGCAAGTAGAATAATTGGTAGTGGCAGCCCTACATGCATGTTTGGCAGGGGTAGCTTTTTCCCCCAAATTGTTGTTGTCCATTGTAGCCATCTGACTTATTGCCTGCCCACTGTCCACCCACCTTTTTCATTCAAATGCATGTTTTCTAACTGAACTGAAACACGGGGTTAAAAAAACACTTCACCCCATTTTCAACTCATCTTCATATAATTGGTCCTCACTAATACACATTTTAAGATGGCACCATTTATGTCTACTCACTCTGTGTTTCGTTGATAGGTCGTGGACAGTTTAGAAACCTGCCTACCTTTGACATCATCGGTAGGCAGGTTTGGTCATTTAGAACAACTTTATTTGTTCATTATTAATGCAAGAACAATGGCTTCTACTTCTGCATGCAAACTTTCCAGGTAGAGACACACTGTAGTTTCTATTAGCTTGGAATCTCCATTGGTGATGTCACTGGTAGGCAGGTTTCTGAACTGTCCACATTCCACCAATGAGTGGCAGAACGAGTAGACAGAAATGGTGCCATTGTATAATGAACATTAGCGAGGATCAGTTAGTTATATGAAGATAAGGTTGAAAATGGGTGAAGTTTAAGTTACTTTAAGTTTTTCTCAAAACATCACAATTCATTTAACTCACCCCATGCAGTATATTGCTAATTATATTTGTTTTATTGTTGGGGGTTCTTGTTTGTTTTCTTTCAGACTGTTTCCATTGGTGGATGCAGGGGCAGAACATTCTCACAAAGAGGAAGGCCATGGACCATGGCCAGGACATCAATAGAAAGGACAAGAAATTGTGTGTCTGTGTAGGGGGGGGGTTGATATGGGGGTAATGCTTTATAGCGCCACCAGCAGGCCGATTTTTGCAAGACACATTTTTGGCTGCAACTTTACAGATGTTTTCCAAACATCACACACATCGGTATACAGTATCTCCATAGTCATGTAATCAAGACGGATCTGTCCGATTTTTCATATTCTCTCACTCTTTTCCAGTCATTTGAACACTGTGTGTGTGTTAGTGTGTTCCTCAGGTTGAAGTTCATGTATTTATGTGTTTATTTATACATTTATTTGTTATTTAAATGTTGTTTTTGAGGGTTTTTTATAAGTGTTTAATAAATTATTGTTATGTATGAAATTGATACATGATTATTTATGACTTTGTGGATTTTGCTCACTTTTATATAGGCTACTGTAGGCTACTGTTTTTTAAATATACCACGTGCTGTGGGCACCTGGCTGAAATTCACCATGATCATGCATCCTCTCCAGCAAAGTTGGTCACTGCATATCCAGAATACACCTGAATACACATAAATACCAGATAGCAGCTTAAACCAGCTTAAACCAGCTACCAGCTAAACCATCATAAATACCAGCTACCAGCTTAAACCAGCTAAACCATCATAAATACCAGCTACCAGCTTAAACCAGCTAAACCATAAAAAATACCAGCTACCAGCTTAAACCAGCTAAACCATCAAAAATACCAGCTACCAGCTTAAACCAGCTAAACCATCATAAATACCAGCTACCAGCTTAAACCAGCTAAACCATCAAAAATACCAGCTACCAGCTTAAACCAGCTACCAGTTTAAACCAGCAAAACCTACCACCTTAAGCTGGTCAACCACCA
Organism: Gymnoscopelus braueri; assembly: GCF_963280865.1. Taxonomy (NCBI): domain Eukaryota; kingdom Metazoa; phylum Chordata; class Actinopteri; order Myctophiformes; family Myctophidae; genus Gymnoscopelus; species Gymnoscopelus braueri. The sequence goes on from NC_137605.1 coordinate 17,541,650, forward strand.
AGACCAGCTTAAGGTGTGTTTTGGACGTCCAAAACACACCTTAAGGTGGTCAACCACCAAGACCAGCTAAAACCAGCTGGTCCAGCTTAGGCTGGTCTAAGCTGGTTTTTTCAGCAGGGGAGCCTGATAGTATGCAGGGACGCACACACGTGTGTGTGTGTGTGTGTGTGTGTGTGTGTGTGTGTGTGTGTGTGTGTGTGTGTGTGTGTACGCACACGCACGCAACCTTATTTCAGCCTGGTACCAGGCTGAATCTTTAAATACACACTCCAAGGATTATAAGAAAATAGTCGACAAGAAAACTATCAACAAGTATTTAGTAAAAAGACAAATATAGATGTAATCTGAACATTGTTGGCTAATTGTTTTTTACATTTTTGCCCTAAAATAGTTAAGACATGCTTGAATCTTAAT
>NC_137605.1:17544563-17687063 GCF_963280865.1 Gymnoscopelus braueri
GAGTACTTTTACTTTTGGTGCATTAAGTACATTTTGATGCCAATACCTTTGTACTTTTACTCAAGTACATTTTGAATTCCAGACTTTTACTTGTAACAGAGTATTTCTACATTGCAGTATTGATACTTTTACTTAAGTAAACAATTTGAGTACTTTTTCCACCACTGACACTGTGTTTATGTGAATCTCATGTGACAGTGCGAGAAGAGTTGACAAACCTGCAAAATGCGGTGTGACCGCGTTATGTATGTCAATTATCAAACTTGTTGTCAGTGCATGCATGGCCTTAAAAAGTGATATTTTGCAGTTAGGAGCTGTTAATTTGACATTTACCTTCTAAAATATAGAATTGGGACTATTTTTGCACTACATAATAACTTATAACTGTTTTTCATATCAAAATCTCAGTCCAGCTCAGTTTACACATTTCATAAAATGAGTAGAACTTTTGGTGCTCTCATACAGATAACATAAACTCCAACATAAGAAGAATGTTTGCATCAACATGTTGCAGACATTCTCCTAAAGTTAGAACACTAAAAGATGAATGAAATAAGTTTTAATGTGGGAAATATCTTGGTGCCTCGTTGGTTGGTTTGTTTTAGACAGAGGCCTCTTGACACAGATTGTTATGTAACCACTTCAGGTCACTGGGCGAGCAGCCACAGCACACACGGATGCGCGTACACGCACATACACAGCAAATTCCTCCTGGTAGAGAGATATCCGATCAAATGTTTACCAAGGATGTGTCTCACATGTGGATGTGTCATCTGATTCCAGCCCTCCCTCATCTAATCTTTTATTTTCCTTCCTCTTTCTATCCTTCATTTTATTTTAACCCTGATCTTTCTTGTCTCCCTTCCTCTCGTCCTCAACTCTCTTCTCCTTTCCCATGCTCTGAACTTGCATGTGATAAGAGTGTGCTGGACAGTGTCCAGTCCACAGGGGTTGATTTGAAACTGATAAACTCATATTTGAAGGGTTGTTTTGAAACTGAACTCATATTTGAAGGGTTGTTTTGAAACTGAACTCATATTTGAAGGGTTGTTTTGAAACTGATTAACTCATATTTGAAGGGGCATGAAAGGCAAGGTTTGTTTTTCCTGTACAAGATAAAGACTACAGAAGTGGCAGGCTGCATAAGGCTGACCTTAGACTCTCACCGTGATATGAGCAACGCAGCTAATGCAATTAATAATGGCTGTGTTTAATTGATTGAAAACTTTATTAACAGTTTGCAAATAGTACAGTGGTACGCCCTAAGGGCTTGTTTTCATCGTGGTCCTGTGTATTCAATTCATAAAGATATTAAAAGACATGTAATGATATACAAGACATCATCAACACTAGTAGCAATAAAACTTATATGTGCAGTAAAGGATATACGTACATCTATGTGTGTATGTACAGTTAAAGATAAGCTGACTTCAGCTGGTCATTTCTTGGTGTTAAGCTTAGACTTTACTAGGACCAGTTACAAATTGCCGACGGGTGCCCTTTTATGGCGGTTTTGAAGGAGGATAAGGAAGGACTCAGGAGTAACACTACTTTTTTAGATTTAGTTGTGCCAATGTGCAAGCATGGAAAATAATGTTGACTGTTGAATGTGCTTGATTGCACATTGGCATTTTATTATCTTCGGCTGTTGTACACTTTATTATCTTTGGCTGTTTTACACGGAAGCAACTACAAAATTGGCATATGCTAGGGTTCCATTCCCTTTTGGTGACTCATTTAAAGTGCAGATACAGCACTATATTGTATGTTAATGGGTTTGCCTTATACTTTGTTGCCAGTAATAATCTCCTCTTTCATGTCAAGAAAAGAGTAGAGAGTCTTGTGTACTATTTATGCAAGAAATGCTTTAAAACCTGATTAAAACTTTGACAATGAAATTGCACTGTCATGTATCTGGCAATATTAATGTGTTCTCTTCGTCTCATCTTTTAATTTTATTTTTGTACAATGACTAAAGCATTTTCAGTTGGAGGAAATTTTTTATACATGCACTTTTAAACTTGCGCTCCAGATTTGACTGTATGCTAAATAACAATCACCATAAATAACAAACATTTTCTTCCTTAATAATCGACCAGGCTCTTAGAGGGCACTCTTATATTAACTCGTATAGTGTGTTTTAGCCGAATTAAACTGAGGATGGAACACTAATGTAAATGCAACTTTGGTCCGTTGGCAAATCAGACTTGTTTTTGCTTCAGCTGTTCATCAACAACGAATGGCAGGATGCGGTGAGTGGCAGGTCCTTCCCTACCATCAACCCAGCAACCGGCGAGGTCATCTGTCAGGTGGCTGAGGGCGACAAGGTACTCACTCACTCACTCACTCACTCACTATCAAGTTAAGTTACTCTGAGAGGTTGAGACTAGAACATTCTCTGCTAACAAGTAAAGACCTACATGAAATCCCCCCCCCCCCCACCCGACGCATGATCTTCAGCTGACCGACAACCTTGCTGCCACAGGTTATGATGATGATGATGACTAAATTCTGATTAACTGTTGCAGCCCTGTTTTAACTTGATGGTCCATGTACAAACAACATAGGCTGTATATTCTTTGTGGTATGTGTGTGTATATTCAATCAAACAATGATCTATAGCTGCAGTATCACAAGCCTAGAAATAAATACTAATAATCGGGGACACTCAAAATAAATCGTGGACTGCCCCTCCCACAATGCTGAAGTGATAGGATGGAAGACAGCCGACGATGCCAACTGATCAATACTGAAGCTAACATTTCATATCACACCATATGCAGCACATTTGTAACTTTCACCAACCAAAATGACCCACCACCCCCCCACGTGCACACATTTCTTTCTCCCAGAAGTGGATCATTTTATTGAAATATGTTTCAATAATCAATTAAACTCACGCCTTGTTCTTGCCCTCGTGCACCTTTGTGCAATGTCTATTATGTACAATAATCTAACATCGTCACTAACCCCATTGGCTCCTCAAAACTGTCGGTCAAACCACGTAACTCCAACTTTGGAGATGGTCCATCATTGATTAGAATGACGAAGTCATCTCTACATTAATGGTCAAAAACCGAGTCCTAACTGCACTTGAGTTGTATTTGGGTAAAGTAATAATATAAGGACACATTCAAGTATGACAGTGTATAAAGTCACCATACAAATTGATGAGGCAGTATTGTGGTGTTCCTGAAAAGTAAATATTTTGGACTGGTTTCTGCCCGACAGCAGAGATATACAACATACATGGCCATAAAAGTGTGCGTGCTTGTGTAGACTTACTCATTGTTAATTGTGTGATGGTCCTATTTTTCCAGGCGGATGTAGACAAGGCAGTGAAAGCGGCACGTGACGCCTTCAGGTGGGGGTCACCGTGGAGACGGATGGATGCCTCGCACCGTGGGCTGCTGCTCCACCGATTGGCCGACGCTATTGAGAGAGATTCTGCCTACCTAGCTGTGAGCCACAAATTTCATTCCAGAGCTTACTGTAGATTAGAGATACCCTCCTTGATGCCAAGGAGGAAAATGGATTTGAAACAGATCAAAAGTTGTCCTGGGTTCCAAGAACAGTGAGTTATCTGCCCTTTCCAATGATTGAATTAATTATTATATATATTAATTATATATCGTCATCACTATAGCTAAGTTAAGTTGTAAAATAAGTGCTAGACCAGTAACCACTAATCACATAAAATGATCTATCAGGTGGACTATTACAATATCCATAATTGTAAACAATATCTAGTTTTACTTCACTTTTATTACAGTTTAGGCAACTTATACAACTGTATTGAGCAATTGTAACTACTGGTTTTCAATTTGTCTTACAGTTGTATCTTGAGTCTGCAGATTAATGCTATAAAATAAATCACAGCTCAGAAGTATTGTATAAAATGAATAAACAGTTCAAGTATTAATTTGGAAGGAACAAAACAAAGAGGGGAAAAAAGGGTGTGTGCAACAAGTATACTGTAATGATTTGTCCCAGCTTGTAATACTTTATCAGTTTGAGCTACTCCTAATCTACGAGGGCCCGTCTGGTTTAGATGACAAAGAAAGGAGGGTGTGTGTTTGATACTGAGCTTATATCAACTGAAAACCACATTGTCCGTTTACATGTTCCTTCAATGTTTAATGGATAATTCTATGGATACATACTTGGGGAGGGACATGTTTACATTTGGCTGTGAGATTACAAATCTGTCTACTCACATTTGAGCTTTAAAATCTGATCACATGACATACTAGTTGCTGGTACAGTACACTATAGTTTGTGTGTGGGTGGGTGTTTCTCTTGTACAACAAAATTGCACAACTCCATCTGCACCTACAGCGACTTAGTATTTGTTTTTATATCGGGTCATTTAGATATTATTTTCCCTTCTTGTGGCCCAAAATAGTCTGTTTAATGTAATTAAATGTATTCCACAAGCATACTCTTGTGCCTAATTTATATTCGACTTAAAAAAAAAAAATCTCGTCTATAATGACAATGGGGACACCAGGTGGAAAGTGGTTAAAAGATTGTATTTTTTCCCCGATAGGAACTAGAGACACTGGATAATGGGAAGCCATATGCAGTGTCCTACAGTGTGGATCTCCCCACTGTGGTCAAATGTCTGAGGTAAACGCACACACGCCAGCATGTCAGGAACACAGCATACACACACACGCACACACACAACTTTAACCATGTATACTTTGGCTCTATACTAGGCCTGCTTTTTCCCCTCTACAGCAAATCTCTTTGCTGAAAACAAGCTCACAATGCTTGGCAATGTGAGCTTGTTTCATGAGCTTGAGGTTTGGGAAGGCTAATATTTGACCAACTATTATGTACAGCAGTAAGATGAAGTCACTGACCTTCATGAGATAAAGTTAATTGATGCAATAGCCTTGCAAAGTCTAAAAACAACAATGCTTCAGTTTCAAAATTAAAGAACACATTTATTAATCAGACTACTTGAATTAATGTATAAATGATTATCTAAGGTGCAAGAAAGCTCGCTTACTTTTGCTCGGAGAGACTCGGGGACACTGACACGTGGGCCTGGTCACAAACTGGGATTCTTCTGTTTCCCAGGTGGCCTCTCCCACTCAGCTACTGCCACCCATGGGGGGTGGGGTGTATGGAATTAATTAACTCTATGAAAAGCAAGCAGACTACGCGTTTGGTCTGTGTATCGATCTTAACGCACTCCATACGGTCTGGTGTGTCTCTGTAACTTCAGCTAAGCATTTTTCCAATCCTGTACAACATTGGTTACAAAAGTGACATCTCTAGCCACTGCTGAACTGAAAATCCCTGCAAAAACCGAACGTAGTGTCTGCTTATTTACTGTATATGAGAAGAGATGGAAAGCTTTTCTTTTTCTCCCAAGTCTGTAAACCTGTGGGTCAAATTCCCAGCGCTAGCGTTGTCCCTACTCCTGGCTCATCGGTCCTCTCTGTAGGCCTATTGGTAAAATAAGTAGCAGGTGATTGGTTGTTAGCAGAAGTAGCACTCTCTGTTGTTGCAGTGAGTGCTGTTGTCACCAGGTGGCTGCAGCGACAAATTGACAAACGAAACGATATAACACAATAATCCAGGCATATCTACTGTATATCTTTAATGTGCACAATAGCCAGCATAAGATTTGGGAAGGTTGTTTTAGCCTTAGCCTTCCCATAGCCTACACTACCTGCTGCCTATTCCTGTATGAATATACTGATGCTGCAACATGACTCAGGAAAATGTTTTTCATTTCACTGTCTACTTGTTTTAAAGCGGATTGACAAACTGAATTTGCGTGTGTAGGTACTATGCCGGCTGGGCTGATAAGTGGGAAGGGAAGACCATCCCTATCGACGGTGACTATTTCTGCTACACAAGACATGAACCCATCGGAGTGTGTGGCCAGATCATACCGGTGAGGAAACACACATGAACCTACAGTATCAGATTGATCACAAAAAAAGTGTGTGTGGGGGAGTGGGGCTTTTTTAATGGTCTCTGTTATTGTCTCATAACTAACTTATTCAAGTGCAGTTTGACTCTAAAGCCATTTCTTTAGTTTTAGTAAAATGATGTATTATGTTGCCACTTGATTTTCTATTGTAGTGTTTATTACAAACCCCTGGGTAGTCATTGACCTAACCAGTTAGGCAGAGTTTGCACTTGATTTAAAACAGACCTTTTTGGTGGCAGATGCTCTGAATCTGTGACGAGAAGCATCCAGCAGCTGAACCTTTTCAGATAAGCTCATGGGTTCATATAAGGTTTTGTTATTCTGAAACGTGGCTTGGAAAGCATTCCATTTAGTGGGCGTTTCCCTCACCAAGAAACCAGTGGCAGTATTTCTGCAATGACAGAGACACAATAGAATACTGTACTTATAATGTAGAGTAACATGGCATAGTCGGTGGTCTTTCACTACTCGTGTAGGGAATGTATAAAAGTGAGAATATTTGAGAAGTACACAACACATGACATAGACTCTGCTCTCTCATTGGCTGGTGTTCTAAACTTCCTGCTTAAAACGTGGACGGGCAGTAAATCTTTTTCCCTGCCGGGTTGCGCAGTCGGTGTCCTTCCATCACTCTGCTGTTGCTCAAAGGCAATGAATTGACTCCCACTGCATAGCTTTGTTGGGATATGCATTCAATGTGTTTTGTATGTGTCTGTTGTGTCCGTGCAGTGGAACTTTCCCCTGCTGATGCAGGCGTGGAAGTTAGGTCCAGCTCTGGCTACAGGGAACACGGTGGTCATGAAAGTAGCTGAACAGACTCCTCTCACTGCTCTGTATGTTGCCAGCCTTATTAAAGAGGTATATACACTGTTACAAACCCTTGCATATACACAATTTTTCCCCTCCTCCTCTCTATAGAAATGTGTGATACACAATATACATATGTACCAACTACAATATAATATTATATTGTGATTGATGTGCGTATTAGGTTGGTTTCCCAGAAGGTGTGGTGAATATTCTATCTGGCATGGGGCCTTCAGCTGGTGCTGCCATCTCTGCTCACATGGATGTTGATAAGGTGGCCTTCACTGGATCAACAGAGGTAACCCACACACGCAGTGTAAAAATTGACCATAAATAATTTAAAATGCATGCGCACACACACACACGCGCACACAGTTAACCCTCCAGATTTGACTGTGTAGAGGCCTTTAGCTGGATTGGTTTTAACATGGTTAAAAACAAAGGGTTAAATTTGCCAACCCACATAGCGATAAAAAATGAAATAACACAAAATTACACACAAATTTTACCTGCTTGACTCACACAGCCTTATCCAGCAGCCAAGATTAGTTAATTTAATTGTTGTATCCACGCTGTTCCATTGAGGTGTGTGTGTGTGTGTGTGTGTGTGTGTGTGTGTGTGTGTGTGTGTGTGTGTGTGTGTGTGTGTGAGAAAGGTCATTTTATGTGCACATCCAGTAAGTGATTTTGTCTTCATAAACATACTGGAGTGCACGGAAAGCAGGCAGTAAAATAATAAAGGTTTATGAACCAGGACATTAAGGAAATTGGGCCACTTGCCACGAACTGGAAGCCACAACAGTCAAATTGTCAGTGTTTGTTTAACTCTTGAGTGTACAAATTGACCTGTAAGGGCCCATTTGGTTACATTTGTACATTCTCAGAGTTACAAATAGATAAATTAACACTGAAGATGTAACTGTGAAATAAAAATTAAATGCTATGATGGTCACAAAAAGATCAGTGTTCCTTCTGAAGCTTTTGAAATCTGGAAATTGTGTCATTGGAGTAGCCAAGAATAAGATGTAAAGCTACAACAGAACAAAAGTCTCAACAAAACTGTGAAAGGTTCCCCTTAAATACACTTTACTACTAAAGAGACTCCAAATGTATACATTTAAGATAACATAAATATATAGCCATGAATGTGAATATGTATTTATGTTATGCATGTACAGAATGTATGTATAGAGTCTGAAAAACGATATGTATATAAAACAAAGCAGACGCTAACTTGTATTTGATTTGGATGGAGGTTTTATCTTCTATACACCTTGCATTACTGACAGTGACCAACAGTATCTGTTTGTACATCTGTCTGTCATTGTTTGTGTGTGTGTCAGGTGGGTCATCTGATCCAGCAAGCATCAGGCAGCAGCAACCTGAAGAAAGTGACTCTGGAGCTCGGAGGAAAGAGTCCCATCATCATTATGCCTGATGCCGACAGTATGTTTTAAAATTGCACTCTCTTACAGTAGAAATAAAATGTTGCACTCTCTTACAGTAGAAATAAAATGTACTGTACAACTGTATGTGTTAACATTGTGTTGTAAACTTTGTCTCTCTCTCTCAGTGGAATATGCTGTGGAGCAGGCCCACTTTGCGCTGTTCTTCAACCAGGGTCAGTGCTGCTGTGCTGGCACTAGAACCTACGTACAGGCAGATATCTACGATGAGTTTGTGGAGCGCAGCGCGGAGCGTGCTAGGAATCGTGTGGTGGGAGACCCCTTCGACATTAACACTGAACAGGGACCCCAGGTAACAAACAAACACTCACACTCCCATATATACGCACACATTTCTTTTTACTCTTACTACTACTTTTTCTGTATCTTTCCTGTGTTTCACAACTGTGGTACTGTTAATATCAATGAAAAAAAGAGGGTCACACTAAATTAATTACATTGAAAATGTTACAGCGTAGATTGGAGTCTCATCAATAAAGGTTGTAAAATGGGGGACTTAATGCGCTTAAGTTAAAAATGTACTTTATTAAAAAGGTTGAGAATCACTGTTATAAATGAAATGTCAGAATTTGAACTAACATGATGATGCACTGAATGATTTGAGGCATGACAATGATGAAATGTAACCATACAGTATGTGATCTGAACATGACCTATTGTGGTGGTCTGTGCAGGTGGATGAGGAGCAGTTTAAGAAGATCTTGGGCTACATCAGCAGTGGGAAGAAGGATGGAGCCAAGCTGCTGTGTGGAGGAGGCGTGGCCGCAGACAGGGGATACTTCATCCAGCCCACCGTGTTCGGAGACGTCCAGGACAACATGACCATCGCCAGGGAGGAGGTACGTCTGATCCAGGATGGAATCGGGACAGACATTATTATTTCACTCCTACACACAGACTTGTGTGGATTAATGAGCAATGCTTTTAGTAGTACTTTTATGAGGATCCGAGTGTATTTGACGGCATCTACTGTCTGCAGATCTTTGGTCCAGTGATGCAGATTCTGAAGTTCAAGACATTGGAGGAGGTTGTAGAGAGGGCCAACGACAGCAAATACGGCCTGGCAGCTGCTGTCTTCACCAAGGACATCGACAAGGCTCACTACATCTCTAATGCTCTCCGTGCTGGAACCGTCTGGTAACACACACCACTACTACTTACTACTACTACTACTTTGTAGGCTAGATTGAACAACAAACGACATGCAATTAACAACTTTCAACCTGGTGCGCCTATTTTGGACACCAGGACTGTAGGTGAAACTTTTCAAAAAATAATCCAAAAAGTGCAGATCTACAAGCTCACAGCAGGTTGATGGCATGTCCTGTGTTTGTCCAACGACGAATAGCAAAGATAGCCGATCTACAAAGTATGTAGGGCTTAAGTGGTTAATAGACAAAATGCAAAAATACAATATAACACAGATCCCAGTTGCAAGAGTGCAAAAAGTACTGTTTCTTATGGAAAATCTGGTGATAAACATTCAATAACGTTTTTAAAGTACCTGTTTGTAACCTACCTGTCTGTCTGTCTGTAGGATTAACTGCTATGATGTATTTGGGGCCCAGGCTCCATTCGGAGGTTACAAGGCCTCAGGAAACGGGAGAGAGCTGGGAGAGTATGGCTTGGACAACTACACCGAGGTCAAAACGGTAAATATGAACGTCACAGCATTCATTTGTTCAGGTGCTGCCAAGTCACGCTGCATTGTCCGCCACAAGGGGGCGATGAACCCATTATAATCTAGACTAGAGCCACATAGAACTACATATTATAGCTGAAGATGATCTTAAATCAAATATTGGCATGTGGTGAGGAACTGATCATTCATAAATATCTCTGTGCCCAGAACTAAAAGGTAAAAGAATGGAAATGGTAAAATTGTAAAAAAAAAAAAAAAAAGCTCACGTCTAGAATAGAACAATTTTTGAATAGAGAAATGTTATTGGCATTAAAATACAACAAAAGCCAACGTGGATCAACACACAAAAGCGGAAACTTGTTTCCATCATGGTCCACTCCATAAAACGCAACACGGGAAAAACAAAGACGGAACAAAGTCTATTTGTCGTACGAAGAAGTGTATATACGACTATGCTTCGTTTTTATTTCTTCGCGATATCGGTAAAGAACAACCTACAGTAAAATAATCTACAGTAAAATAATCTAATCTGTCTACTTTTGTACTGTTCACAACTTGGTGAGGTAATGTCTAATTTATATGTGATTTATTGTTAGCTTGTAGATCTGATCTTGTTGACAAATTTATTAAAAGATTATTATATATATATTTTTAGTTTTTTAATGTAAACTTAAAAAAAAAGTTGTGACTGCATTATTTAATTAGGCTTTGTTAGAATGGCCCCACATGTTCAAAATAGTCCTGTAGTATTTTTGCTATCATGGCTATTAAGCAAACCAGCTATTCCATATGGCAGCAACAGGGGTACAAAGGCTACATTTTATGTTGTGTTCTCGAGGTTAAAAATCTGCTTGAATTCCTGTACTTGACTCCTTGATGGACACTTCCTGTACTTGACTCCTTGATGGACACACTGACAATTTGCTTGTTTATAAAATACTTCTATTGTCAGTTCAAAGTTTCGCTTGAAGTGTACAGTATGTGTATACTCTGTCAGAATCCTGGGCTACTAAAATGTATAATTAAGTCCGTATTGCTGACCTTTCCATATCCTGTTTTTTCTTAGGTGACCATCAAGGTGCCTCAGAAGAACTCTTAGAGCACTGGCAGAGGCTAGCCATTTAACTGTCAACCCAGGAAGCAGCGGAGAGCAGAAACAGACAGCCAATACTGTTCGTGTGTGTAGTGTTTCTTTCTGGATGTCCCTGTATGAATGCATGATTCACACAGAGGCAAATCATCTGACTTAGGTTTGTGTCCCAAACCTGCTTAAAACAGGAAACCTATCAGGTTTTTGTCATTACCTACGGTACTTATGCAGTTTGACTGCACATTGTACTATACTGCCTTTGAAATGTGCTATAAGGTGTTGATACATCGTCAGTTGAAAGTCAGATGTTCTGTCCCTGTATGAATGCAGCCACTTAAAATCCACAGTAGCTGTTGTATGTTCTGTAACTAAAATAAATTATATGAAGTGGACAGACTGGTCATGTTTATACCCACCATTTTGAATGTAACCAATGGATGAAAGTGGCATTTATTGTTGTGACTCCCTCATAGCTTTATGTTCATTTAAGTAGTTAAATTGATAATACATTGACTCATTTACACCAAAACAAGTCTTGCGTTCCCGATGACCCTAAGTTGGATTTACATAAACCACCAATTGACATTTCAAGTTGCCATGTTGGGACTGCAATTTCAGGTCTGTTAACCATGTTGGGACTTCACATTCAGGTCTGTTAAGCAAACTCTAGCTTCCTGCGTTGTCTCTCTGTCCCCTACAGCACTTATTAGAGTTATGCTATTTTTGTACGTTGGCCTGTGAACTTTGTGATAACTGAAAACATTTTGGGCAATAAAAGCATTTTCAGACATGCTGCTCTGGCTTCTTCTGTTGTGAAAACGGGTGTCATCTGATGTCAAAATGCAACACTAAGTCAACTGTACCTATACTACAGGGGAAAACCACTAGAACCGTAGCGTCCCCATTCTGGACATCATAGATCTGCTGTATTTCCTTAGATAATGTACCGCATTGGACGCTACTACTGTTCATTGGAGCAATGCACCATGTTCTTGATATGCAGCCTGCTTGACTTATTAAACCCGCTCATGTCCTGTTATTGTACGTCCTGTTTGTGAAATGTTGAACTTGCTAAGAGGACATGTGCAACTGCAATACTTGCAACCATATCCCCAAAGGCACAGGCCTGCAACTGGTCAGTCCAGACCGCTGCAATGTCTTCCAACTGGTTGCAAGTTGCGACTAGTTGCATTGGTATGGACTTACCTCAACATCTTTCATGGAAACAGAAATACACCTTGTGTAATGTCTAGTCAATATCTGTTGCCACTGCCAGTAATAGATAAAAACATTTCTGAAAAACATATTGTCTGAGCTATGCATGAGCGTCGCGCCTAGCACAGTCATGCGCAGAGCAAGGCATGTGTGAGGGCCGCCCGAACCTCTAGTATGGACAAATGTACACAAGCGGCAGGATGTGACGTCATCAACAGGACGTCATATTTTACGCCAGAGTGATTTGGTGGATGGGTGGGTGGTGGATATGAGATTATGAATTCACACAGTGATGTCAGTGTGATGTCAATGGGTCACTACCTACAGTATTTAAACCTTTCTACCTGTCATTTCCCTGCTGTTCATTTGAGAGGTTCCATCCTATGCCCCATTATATTGGAAATTGATGTTTACCATTAGTAGGCTCTAGGCATTTATTTTAATTGTATTGCTGGATGGTAATGTAATTTAATGAAAGAAAGCTGCTCTCCCTTCTGTGTCAACAAATTGACTCTGTACCAGGCCTGTTTAGGGTAAACACGCTGCCTCCCTGTATACTTAACCCTGACACTGCATGGTATTTAATTTTTTGGTATTTTAAACATTAAGTGCCCTGCTGATCCCAGCACTACAGTGTTCAGAACAGAACACTTTGAGTCTACCCAGTAGTACAGTATGGACCATTTCAGTGGGGTGCATAGCTGGTATGCTCGTTGTCACACTAAACTAACATACTGTAACGTCTGTAGAGAAGCTGTGTCTGGAGTCACCTCACATGGACTATCCTGTGAAGTGTGCAAGTTCAAGGCTCATAAGCACTGTGCTGTCCATGTGACCAGCAACTGTAAATGGACCACGCTGGCATCCATAGGCAAAGACGTCATCGAGGATGAGGAGGGGATCTCCATGCCTCATCAGTGGTTAGAGGGGAACCTGCCCATCCATGCTAAATGCACCATCTGTGATAAAACATGTGGCAGTGTCCTCAGATTGCAAGACTGGAGATGTCTCTGGTGTAAAGCTATGGTACACACTCGTTGTAAGGAGCAGCTGTCGTCCAAGTGTTCTCTGGGGTGGTATAAGGTCTCCATCATCCCACCGACTGCACTCAACAGTATTGACTCGGATGGTTTCTGGAAGGCATCCTGTCCTCCATCTTGTACCAGTCCTCTCCTAGTGTTTGTCAACTTTAAGAGTGGAGGCAACCAGGGAGTGAAGTTCCTCAGACGTTTCAAACAGCTGATGAACCCTGCTCAAGTGTTTGATCTGGGGAACGGAGGACCACACCTAGGTCTGCGTCTGTTTCAGAAGCTTGATAAGTTTGGCATTTTGGTGTGTGGTGGTGATGGAAGTGTCCGTTGGGTGCTGTCTGAGATAGACACACTAACATTGCACAAACAGTGCCAGGTGGGTGTGTTACCATTGGGAACAGGGAATGACTTGGCAAGGGTTCTGGGATGGGGTTCATTCTGCGATGATTACAAACAAGTACCTCAGATACTGGAGAAACTTAAGGGAGCTAGCATCACGAGGTTAGACAGGTGGAGTATTATGGTACATGAGACCAATTTTCCACAGCAACACTCAGCCTCTATGGTTACAGAGGACTGTAGTACTGAAAACATGGAATGTTATACAGAGAAGCTTCCGATGAATATCTACTTTGGCATCGGCCTGGATGCTAAAATCTATGTGGAATTCAACAACAAGAGAGATGAACACCCGGAGAAATTCAGGAGTCGTACTAAGAACAAGATCTGGTATGGGGTTCTGGCTATCAGTGAACTGCTAAAAACCAAAGAACAAAGAACCTACATTAACCTGGAACAGAGGATCCTACTAGAGTGTGATGGTCGTCCCATTCCGTTGCCCAGTCTACAGGGTATTGTTGTTTTGAACATTTCCAGCTATGCAGGAGGGACGAACGTCTGGGGAGGAACCAAGAGGAGTGATACATTTGCTGCTCCGTCATTGGATGATAAGGTGTTGGAGGTGGTTGCTGTGTTTGGCGTCATGCAGTTGGCTGTCTCCAGAGTTATCAACCATCAGTATCACCGCATCGCACAGTGTCGTACGGTAAAGATCACTATCCTTGGAGATGAAAGTGTTCCTGTGCATGTAGATGGGGAGGGGTGGCTTCAACCTCCAGGATTCATTCAAATCATCCACAGGAACCAAACTCAGACCCTCACCAGAGTCTGAGTGTTTGAGAGCATTCTTAAGTCGTGGGAAGACAAAGAGATGTGAATGCTCTCACCTACTGGAGCACTGTTAAATATAGGGTAATGGGGCCAGTCGGACCAACAGGCCGTCGGAAGAATGACATGGCACCATAAATTGTACCATGAGGTGGCCCAGTCTCCTGCTTGTGTTTTTTTTAGTATTTCTGCTGTGTATGGCTTAAAGGGATATTTCACTTTCGTCATTTTATCGTCTACTCAGGCTTTTGGGAGCACCCCGGACCGTTTTTAAGTTGCTTGATTCAGTATTTAGATATTTGATATTCATTTTATCAGACACGCCCCCTTCCTATACAAACCCATTGTAACTTCAAACTCCATTTTAACCATGTTAGATTCATCGGAAACACCTGTACTTGGTTCCGGTGACTGATATTGTCCTTCTAATACGTGAGGAGACCGTGTTTTTTCAATTACTTTTTTCATTTATTTTTAATATGTATTTTTTTTTTAATGAAAACAATGAAATACAATACAAAATGTAAAAAAATTAAATGAAAAAGGTAATCGAAAAAACATGGCCCCTTCATGTATTAGGAGGGCAGGATGAGTCACCAGAACCAAGGACAGGTGTTTTTGATTAATCTAACGTGTTACAACTGGAGTTTGACGTTATAATGGGTTTGTATAGTGTGGTATATTAGCCCGTATGGCTTGTAGTTATTGAACAGTATGCAAGTAAAAATCAGATAAAAGTTAAAGTCAGAAGAATAATGTGTTGTTGACTCAGACCCAGCCTGGCGTCTGCTCTACGCTTGAATCTGTAGGGGGGGTTCGTCATAACGTGTACGCACTGACCTACAAGTTTGCGTGCCTTCAGATTAGGAAGCAGGCCGTGCTTTACCCAATCAAATGTAGTGGGCGGGATTTACTGTCTGTGCTCTGCTTCCCACTGAAAACAAACCGATAACTCATTTAACTATAGCGTCCTCGGAGCAGACAACCACGGAAAGATATTCACATTTTAACTTGCTCTTTCATCATAGAAACAAGTGGGCTTATAACCAAAACGATCCATGTTCTCTGGGAGAAGTGGTGTTAGTGTTCCGTGTAGAAATATTGTTAGTGGGAATGAAAACATAGTCGCACCACCGGAAGTGAAAGGCTGAAGGCAGACCAAAACCCTGGTTTCCTTGCACAGGGGTCCACCATATAGATGGGTTTCTTGTTTGTAAACATGAGAGGATGATGCGCGCGCAGTGGAGGGATGAGCCTGTAGAGGGCGCTATTACCCGCAGCAGCTCTGGCCATTGTACATTCATAAAATGAATGGTCTTCACCGGGTTTAATGAAAGTAGATTAAATGATGCAGTTTGTAATATCTTCTTTACTCAATAAAAATGATTTGTCGGAAGTTGGATCTGTTTGTATATAATAGCAGCATTATGCCTATTATGCCTAAAATAGCAGCATTATGCCTATCTAAATCCCGAAAATAACAAGAGAGAGTGAATGGCACTTCCGGGTCGTTCTACCACCCGCATGCGCAGATTGCGCACTCTGCTCTGTGATGACGTCGCTCGGAAACCCATCTATAGCCTCTCCCAGAGCCAAGTGAAAGAGTAAAAAACAGCAGAGGGCGCTGTTTTTCCTTTTTATTTGGCGATGGGTTCCCAGATCGTTGGCAGCCTAATCTGATGCCATCACCCAGCGTTGATTGTCCTCTGGGTGAAGGCTGGAGGGATCCCTCAATCTCTTCAGGCATCCCACTTCAGACACCAGTGGGGGCCGTGGCCCTCATGACTAAAACACATTTTTGATATTTTTGAAAAATTCTTATGTC
The DNA here is from genome assembly GCF_963280865.1 of Gymnoscopelus braueri. Lineage (NCBI taxonomy): Eukaryota > Metazoa > Chordata > Actinopteri > Myctophiformes > Myctophidae > Gymnoscopelus > Gymnoscopelus braueri. The sequence continues at coordinate 17,560,760 of NC_137605.1, forward strand.
TGAAAATATGAGATTTTACAGTTTTTATTTTTAAATATTTAAAAAATAATGTGTAGGATTTTTTTTTTTAAAAGCGACCCATAATAATTTTGTCTGCAACCCACAAATGGGTCCCGACCAGATAATGCGTTGGTTTTTGTGTGTACTTCTTTTCCAATCATATGACACAGGTTTAGGACTATGGTGTTCCTCTTCTGGGTGATGAATCAGACAGATTATAAGGTAGGGTAAAACACACACACACACACACACACACACACACACACACACACACACACACACACACACACATGCACAGTACTGTTAATGTGACGCTCGAAAACAGCCTGGATTTAAAGACCACCTGAAATAAAAACAGTTTTACACTTTTAGACTAGAGCACATATTTGGTCATATAATGTTGATATAATTAACAATAGCTCCCAAAGGTCCAGTCTTAATTACTTCCTGTCAAACAAATGTGTAACGCGTGATTATATCAGCAGGCCCCATGGATAATCATGAATCATGGTTTCAGCTGATTCTCATTCTCTTCAAACGTAATTTTATTTGAAATAAAGAGCTGCCAATAAATGAGCAAATAGCCACACGCGACGTGACATGCATCGCAGTGACGTGGCGGTGACGTGGTGGTATATTGCTCTTTAAAAGGCAGAGAGCGAGAGAGGTGTCAGGGCATAGCCTCGTTTATCGGCTTTTTTTGTTTCGTATTTATTCAGGGCATGGCAGCAACAGGACGCAGCGGGTGACCCGGCACTGTCCTTATCTCGGTTTAGGGGTGCTCTGGTGGGAGCCGTGCTGGGTGATTGTGTCGGCCTGAAATTTGAGGGAGCGGCGGAGGTTCCCATGGAGGAGGTGCTGCAACATCTAAACAGCTTGGACGACGACACAAAAGGAGATGGTATTCTTGAATACAGTGACGACATAGCCATGACACGATGTGTGGTCCAGTCCCTGCTAGACCGGGCTGGGTTCGATGAGCAGGACATGGCTGGCAGGTTTGCTAAGGAATACAGTGTTTCTCCTGGCAGGGGGTATGGTGGTTCAGTGGTTCAGGTGTTGAAGAAGCTGTCCTGTCCACAGCTCAGTGATGTGTACCAGCCAGCCAAGGACCAGTTCAATGGCATAGGCTCCTTTGGGAACGGGGGGGCCATGAGGGCGGCCCCCTTCGCTCTGGCTTTCCCCGACGTTGCCGATGTCAAGAGGTTCGCCTGTCAAGGAGCCATGCTAACGCACTCCTGTTCTTTGGGTTATAACGGAGCTGTACTGCAAGCACTGGCTGTCCACCTCTCCCTGCAGGGGGCGCTAGATGTGCCCCAACAATTTATCGGCAGGCTGATCGAAGAGATGGAAGAGGTGGAGGAGGATGAGTCCGCACGCAATGAAGTCCTGAAAGAAGCAGAAAAGCCATTCTGTGAGTGCCTACACAGAGTTAAACACCTGATGGACAGGAGTACGGTCAGCATAGAAGAGGTCATCTCTGAACTGGGTAACGATATCACAGCTCTCCACTCCGTCCCCACTGCCATCTTCTGTGTGCTCCACTGTCTGCAGCCCCGAGATTGCCTTCCAGAGCACTACGGAGGTGTGGAGAGGACACTGGCGTACAGCCTGGCCCTTGGCGGCGACACAGACACCATAGCTTGCATGGCTGGGGCCATTGCCGGGGCCCACTATGGCATTGAGGCCATTCCACTGACGTGGATCAGGTGCTGTGAGGGAACTGGAGATGCCCATGTGTCGGCTGAGCGCCTTCACATGCTGTACCACCAGTCACCACAGGGGGAAGTTAGTGGGACAGGAAAGCAGGGCTGTTGTGATGAATCAGACAACAAGTCAGATACTATGAGCTGCACACAAGAAGAGAAGTTCGGAGTGACATTTGAACTGGACTTGTAATGGAGTCCAGTAATGGAGTCCAGTTGTTGTAACAGTACTTGTACTGTTACTTTGCAGACATTCTTTGTTTTACATTCTTTTGCCTAATAAAATGTTCAATCAATCAATCAAAGGGGTCAATTGGTGTGCTAGGAGACCTGTGCATCAGCATCACCATCATCACCTCTCAAAGGACACATCTGATACCAGTTGGCCTATCGCTAGAGAGCCATACTAGTGGTGCACGCTGTGAACAGAGACCGAGGACATTCAATTGTGTTTATGGACAGATATATCTCATGTTGCGTGAATAGCGAACAAAAGAGCTTGATTCCTAGTCTCTAAAAAAAGAAAGAAAAAGGAAAAAAGACTATTCAAAAATGCATCAGCGATTCTCCACAAATATCTATAAATACACAAATCCCCATATACGGAAATCCCTGTTTTATCAATATGCGTCATAGTACTGAGGTCATAGACTGCACAACAAGTAGTGGAGCCATCAACACACGGTCCAACTTGTGTCACAAGCAGGGTCGTCAATTGGGTATGGCAAGGTAGGGCAGGTGCCATACCGTGGCTCCCAAAATATATATATATATTTTTTTTTAAACATGAATAGTAGCCTAATGCAGGTGTAAGACCATTTATTTATTTTTTTGGGGGGTTTGGCTTTGGCGTGCGCCCAGCATAGGTGTCCCTTATTTAAATCTCTGGGAGTTGGCAACCCTAACCTTGCCATACCTTAGCTTTTGCTGAACTGACGCCACTGGTCACAAGGTGGCCGGTTGCTTGATTGATTGATTGATGTACTTTATAATTATTAAGACATGAGAACAACAGTACATGGAAGTACAAATTCACAATACAAGGTCTACTAAACTGGAAGACTCATTAAGCCCTGAGCTTGTTTAAGATGAGATCCCCATGCACACAAATCATGATGACATATAAGAGACAGACAGATATACACACTACTATACAGAGCATCATACAATCAGCTTACAGGTTACTGGTATGAAGAGTGAAAAATATGTACAAGAGAAGAAAAAAAACGGGGGGAGGGGGGGAGGTTAAGACTTAGATAGGGGCCATTTTCGAATTGCAGCCTCCTGGAGGTATATCTTTAGGGCAGTTTTGAAAGTGAGTAGGGTTTTACACTCCTTTACTCCTTTTGGTAGGGCATTCCACATTTTTGTTGAATAGCATGAGAACGAGTTCATTCCCTTTGTTGAGACAAATCTGGGTTGAACATGATTCGTGGAGCTGCCTCTGGTGTTATGATCGTGGACTTCATTAACGTTTTGGAAGTATTTTGACAAATACAGGGGGATACCAATGTTGTGGTGTATCTTGAAGACCAGGCCCATTGTAAGTTGCTGTACTCTGTCCTCAACCCTAAGCCATCCAATCTTAGCAAAATGAGCAGGGGTTAGATGGGTTTTGTGATTGAGGCCAAGAAGTAGCCTTACTAGTTTGTTTTGGGATGTTTGGAGCCTTGTTTTTTAAGGCCTATAAAATGTATGGTTCATTCAATACCAAATCAGCAAGTAGCTTTCACATTGCTGGGATGTTCATTATCGACATTGGTGGAGTTAGCAATGAAGGTAAAACCACCCTCACAAACAGGCTGATCAAGAACTTGTATAACTGCTGTGCTTTACAGGATGACTACTACATGCCTGAAGAGCAGATTGAAGTCGGCGAAGATGTGCTTTAAGCAGTATGATGTCATTACTGCTCTGGACATGGAGGCCATGTTGAGCATGATCTACACATGGGCTGAGAACCCTGTGAAATTTCAAACATTGCATGGCATTAATACCACCTTGGATAACAATATGCTTCTGGAGTCTCACCACAACAAGGAGACATCACATCCTGCTTGTGGAGGCCTCCCTGATTTACACCTATGGACCCTTGAACAATGTAATGAGCCGCCATTATTTAATTTCCCTTCCATACGAAAAAGAAGGGAACAAGACACTACAGGGGGCCAGACCCGCCTGCTCTGTTATGTCTGGCCCATGTACATCAAACACAAGAACATCATGGAAAAGTCTAGATGTTAAGTACCTAATGTAAATGGAACCAAGTCAAAAGAGCAACTCTACAACTTTGTCTATGGGGACATCCTGAATGTCATCCAGAGGTATGCAATAAACAGAAGAGAAGGAGAGGGCAGCAAGTCGAAGGCCAATGAATAAGACAATTCCAAAGTACATACATAAATGGGATTGGTCTGTTTAGTCAAATGTAATTGGCCATGACTAAAGGCTGAGGTGAGGAGAAGGCCAATAAACAGGACAGGGCAAGGCAGAGGTGATAAAACGGTAGCCTGGTTCCAGACAAATCTGCCTTTGCAAAATTGCATTGCACTCGTGTGATATTGTCTGGCCACGCGAGGCTAGATAAACGGGGACATGGCGGAGTCCGACGATGAACAGGTGAAATCTGAGGCAAAATGAAACGAGTCATTTTCAATGACAACAAGCTTGTTGTCAATGACAACAAGCAAAATGCCAGAGTCTTATTCTCTACCATTGAACATCTCTTAAACCCCCCCCAGGCTTACAAGGAGTCGCTCCCTGCTTCTAAAGCTAAGTGTGATGAGTTTGCATCCTTTTTTGAAAACAAAATTTTTAGCATTCGAGCTGGTATTAAGAATGCTGCTGCTAGCACTGCAAATGCGGCAAATGGTGCATGGTGCAAAAATGTAGATCCCTCCAGAGGAAGCCTAATATCATTCTGCGCAATTAATGAAGAGGAACTCCGTAAAACTATATCACAGATGACATCATCATCTTGCTCACTGGATGTAGTACCCACCCCGTTTCTCAAAGAGGTTTTAGACAGTGTTATTGGAGATATCCTAAGAATTGTAAACAGCTCTCTACTTTCAGGCGTCTTTCCAGACTCACTGAAAACGGCTGTAGTCAGGCCGTTACTCAAGAAACACAACCTTGATCCATTGGTGCTGGGTAATTATAGACCAATCTCAAATCTGCCATTTTTGGGCAAGGTCTTAGAAAAAACTATCTTTCATCAACTGGATGTGTTCCTACAGAACAATAAGGTTCATAACAAATTCCAATCTGGCTTCAGGAAAGGTCATAGTACAGAAACAGCACTTGTAAAAGTAATTAATGATCTTAGGGTGTCCGCTGACGACAAAAATGTATCTGTTCTCCTACTCCTTGACTTAACCGCTGCTTTTGATACGATTGATCACACAATTCTACTACAACGTTTGGAGTACTGGATTGGTTTGTCAGGCACAGCCTTGTCTTGGTTTCACTCTTACCTAACAGGCAGAAGCTATTTTGTCAGTCTAGCTAACTTTGACTCTGACAAACACAACATCTGTTCTGGTATTCCACAGGGCTCAATTCTGGGTCCCTTATTGTTCTCCCTGTATATGTTACAGGGTGAATGGAGAACCAGGTAGATTGAAGAAGGCGCGTTCGTTTTTACCACCCACCCAGCAATTCTGTAGAAGCAACACTAGAGGGAGCCACAAGCCAGGCTTGTGCACAAACATATATGGCTGCGACCACACACACACAGTCACACACACACACACACACACACACACACACACACACACACACACACACACACACACACACACACACACTCACACAAGCGCACACACACGCGCTCATGCTTTTTTTGGTTTATTGAAAGCAGGACTGTTAAGATACTTTTATTGTGTTCTGGCTTTTGTTTTACTTTCTCCCTGACACACACACACACACACACACACACACACACACACACACACACACACACACACACACACACACACACACACACACACACACACACACAGTGATCCATGAAAAGAACTATTCTGTCCCTATCGGTTTACAACTCAAACGGCGCTGAGTCGACAAGTGGAGCATCGGCCGGTCAGCGCGGGCACTCGCGCCTGGAGGCGCGAGGGCGCGCTTCCTCGGCCTCAAGCTCCACTTGTCGGCGCGCCTCCGTCGTGGACAAGCGTGTGCGTGTGCACGCGTGTTCAGCGTTCCCCTAGCGTAGCTTCCTGGTTGCTATGTGGGGGGGAACAACAAAAGACAGATCTGCGTCGGCACATCAAAGCCCCGCCTCTCCGCGTTCTCCTTCTCCTCCTCGGAGGAGGAGGACGGTTTATTTCGCGAGGAGGAGCTCCTCCTCGCGAAATAAACCGTCCTCCTTCTCAGAAGGAGGACGGTTTTCACGTAATAAACCCCCGCCTCGCAGTGCCGCGTCCTCCTTCTCCTCCTCCTCCTCCTCGCGAGCCTCGCTAATAAACCCTATCTCGAAAAGCCCCGCCTCGCCCCGAAGCCCCGTGCCTAAAAACGAGCGCTCTGTCTTCAATCTACCTGGTTCTCCATTCACCCTGTGACATATATACTACCGCTGGGAGAACTCATCGCCGATCACGGAGTGAACTTCCATTTCTATGCTGATGATACCCAGCTGTATCTTTCAGTAGCTCCAGACGACCCCTGCGCTCTAGACCCATTGTTGACCTGTCTGTCCAGTATAAAATGCTGGATGAGTGAGAACTTTCTTAAGCTAAATGAGGATAAAACAGAAGTTCTCATAATTGGCTCCAGTGAGCAGAGAGAATCAATAACAAGTAGACTTGGTAACCTGGCTGTAGAAAGTAACACCACAGTAAAGAACCTGGGGGTTATTATCGATTCTGAATTGAATTTCAATACACACATTAATCATGTCACCAAGATTGCTTTCTTTCATCTTAGAAATATTGCGCGAATTAGAGACTATCTGTCGTTAGACGATGCAAAAACGCTGATCCACGCTTTTGTTTTCTCTCGGCTTGATTACTGCAACGCACTCTACTCTGGCCTGCCAAAGAAAACAACTGACAGATTACAACTTGTTCAAAATGCGGCAGCCAGAATTTTAACTAAAACTAGGATGAGAGAACATATCACTCCAGTTCTAGCTTCACTACACTGGCTCCCGGTTGTTTTTAGGATTGATTTTAAAATTATTTTAATAGTTTATAAAGCTCTAAATGGTCTGGCACCTTCCTACCTCTCTGACTGCCTAGAGAGATATGTTCCAAACCGGGCCCTCAGGTCTTCAAGTGCTGACCTGCTCGAGGTGCCTACAATGACATATAAAAAATACGGTGAAGCAGCATTCTGCTTTTACGGTCCGACAGTGTGGAATAAACTCCCATTACACTTAAGACAGGCAGCCTCTGTCGATAGCTTTAAAGCACAGCTCAAGACCTATTACTTCACGCTTGCTTTTAGCTGATTCTTTGGTTGATTTTTAATTCCTCACTGTATTGCCTATTTTAATGTTGTTTTATGCCTTTGCTTTTATTTTATTTTATTTTATTTTTGTTTGCTTTATTGTTAAATTGGTTCTAACTGTAATTGTATTCTTGCTCTGTAAAGCACTTTGAGCTGCATTTCATGTCATGAAAGGTGCTATACAAATAAAGTTTATTATTATTATTATTATTATTATTTTGACAAATCCAAGGACCAGGAGTCACTTCTGTCTTCTGACACATACAGTATGACCCTTCCAGCACTCTTGTATTAGGCAAATACTACATTAACAACACAACCCTTACATTCCCACACACAGTTAATTAAAATACCTTCCTTGTCCAAACACAGCACAAACATCATTGGAATGATTTAAACCTTGTTTTATTATCTGCTTGTGCACTTTTAAAGATGCATCATTCCAATCCGTATACAACTCAGACCACCAGAAGTGGGCTTGAGCGGAGGCACTTGGACCCCTAATATTCCAGGTAAATTCCGTCTAGAGTTGAATCAGGAAATGTAATGTCATCATCATTGTGCAAGTGCTTGTACCAAATTATGTTTGATATCGAACGCAGTATGATATTTTCTTGGTTAAAATAAGTGTTAAAAAGCTCTGTATTCCCATAGCAATCATTGCTATAGATTGTCTCCCCATATCTCCAGTTTTGTAATAAACAAAAATTACATTTTGAGATCGGGATACCAATTTCTTTCCAATCAGGAGGGGGTACTCACTCATACAGGATAAACCAGTGAAATTGGAAGTGATGAACAAAATAAAATTAGGCTGCTAATGTTTTTTGCTGTGTTCTTTTCTGTTTTCTAAACAAAAATATTAAACCCCTTGCTTACTAGTAAAATGGACCTGAGTTGCAACTGTACTTGGTATGCTTTTTTCACTCTACACCAGGGGTCAGCAAGTACGTTTGGCCTCGTTTTTTTTCTAAGTCATTACATGGTGGGCCAGAACATATACAATGGTTAAAACTGGAACATTGACTGACCATCTTATGCAAATGCTGTTGCTATAAAAGTTGATACAGATTTGTGTGGTATAACTGCATAGGCCTATACTGATAGAACTGCGTGTGTAATCGAATGATATACAGGTGCAGATAGAAATGCGTGGGGTAATCATTTTGTGCTGGCCTCATCATTTAATGTTGTACAAAGGGGATAATTCGTTAATTAAAAGATTAAAAGAGAACATCTGGAGATAGACAGACGCCCCTTCGAACAGAGATAAACAAGATCTTTCATAGTAAAGGAGCTTTCATAGTATAGGGTCTCTTAGATATGGAGAGAAACTGTATGAAACAGCTGCCTGTTATTATGGAAAGAAGTCCCCAGGACTTTTTTTGTGTTATCCTTTTATCCTCAATATCTGACTGTACCTTGTGCTGTTTAAAATTTTGACTAATAAAATATTCAATCAATCAATCAATTCACTCTGAACATGGATAAAGGAATTCTTCAGGTGGGGGTAGATTCTCTATTTGGACATTATTACCCAGGGGTTCTCAAACTTTTTAAATTCAATCAACCCCAGTTTGATATGCAAATTTAGGTCACGGACCCCCATAACTGAGTGTACAAATTTGTACATTCTTATGCACTCTGTAACTACAATAGTGTCCATTTGTACACTCTTGTAGTACAGACCTTTTAGGGTCAATTTAGTTCCACACAATAACTAATTTAGCTGGACAACACCAAATCTCTTCGCCAAAAACAGTCGATCTGCAATCTCACACCATGACGTGTTGTGAGTTTGTAGATCGGCTATTTTTGGTGAAGGTCACCCCCCCCCCCCCCCCAAATAGTGATGCTGGCGTTCAAGTTGTGTACAACAGAATAATACACTGCTTATTATATGGAGTAGGCCTATAGGCTATAACTTCAGGCTGTTGACTTGTGTTGAGACAGTTATATGAAACGGGATTCATGGCCGGTTACTTAATCAAGTGTAACACAACATGGCACACTATGGAAGACAAGACACAATAAAAGAACATGAATCTGAATTTGTTTTTGTGTTCAAGAGGTACAGTTCTGCTATATGATGACAATGTTAGGCCAAAGTGCCATTTGCATAGAATATTTCTCTAAATCCATTGGGTGGAATACAGGAGGAACCCTACTGATTATAGTGACCCCATGGCCTTTCCTCTAGCACAGTGGTTCTCAAACTTTTACATTTCAAGGACCCCATAACTCTGAAAGTGTACAGACGGAACGAAATATTTGGTTCCATTTGTACATTCTCTGAGTTACAGACCTGCAAGGGTCCATTTGGACCCTCTCAAGGAACCTTGAGGGTTCTTGGACCCCACATTGCTCCCTAAAAAGTGTAGGTTGACTCCAGTCCAGACTGAATCACCAGGCTGGTTTATTGCAGTAAAGGTCTATTTATTTGATTTGATATTGATGTCACTCCATCTCCCATACTGCATAATATTCTATGAGACTTATAATACGTTTCATGTTGCTATATATTTATAGAAATACATGTTTGTATGCTACCAATAGTGTAGACTATGCTAATATAGGGAAACTTTGATGTTAAGCAGATCAGATGTCTCCTGTCAGAATTGAACGGAGACAATGAAATGCTTTTATTCCAGAGGTGGGAAAACATGTTTTTTGGTTAGGTTAAAGTGTTTTAACTGGTGCAATGTCTAAAAGGTTACTTTATTTAAAACAGAAATAACATATTGCACCCATCTCATGGAATGACTTGATCAAATTGTTACTAAGTATTCAACTCCATTCAGTGTCTAGGCCTACTTGGAATCAATGCAATTTGCATTAGTCACCATACCCATTCCTAAGGCGTAATGTGTGCGACACCGCCTCCTCCTGTCCATAATAATGTACTACAATAATTAACTACCTGACTTGTACATCTATAGTAATTCTATTACTAGTGTGATCAATTCAAACTCTCATTAATCTATTGTTGTGAGCTTGTAGATCGGACATTTTCGCTGTGTGCAAGTTACAACATGCTTCCATAGAAGTCACGCTGGCTGCTATGGAATCCAAATGACAGAACCTGGGGAGCAGTAATTGCTCAGGGCCTTGCTCAACACATAGACCAGGGCCATTTACCCATTCAGCTATGGTCCCCATTATACATTATATTTACTTCATTATACCATTTGATTTGATCATTCCACATGGGGCACATTGGTCACCATGTCAATTATATTCCACCCTAGTTAATACTTGCACTACTTCTAACATAACAGCACAGTGATTGTACCTTTGATCATCTTACATTATATAAATTATGTTGGGATATTAATGTGAAACAATTCACTACGACTCCACATTTTTTGTTTTATATTTAATGATATATAGAAAAACTAAAATAAACTATATACATGCTGATAAATTGTGTACATTAAAAAAATATTACAAATTTACTGATTCACATGACTACATTTGAAAAAATATATATTAAGAATTGAAAATGACATTGAAAAATTGATTACAAATTGACTGATTTACATGACTGAGTGACTGACTGTACATTTGGGGGAGAAAGATTGAGAAATGAAATATGAATTGGGAATGTACAAGATCAAACACTGTATTCCCCTTGTCATGAGCTGAAGCCCTTGATGGCTGTAGGGGCCTGGAACCACTCCCCTACCTGGCCATGCCCGCAGTGGGCATGGCCACGCCCACAGTGGGCATGGCCAGGCCCACAGTGGGTGTGACTGTGACCAGACATAAGGTGAATACATAAGGCCAATACAGACTATGGCGCAAACTCATTGAATGACAGACTTGGAGCAGCAAGGTTGGCTAACTAGATTCATTTACCTTTCCTCTAACCAGACAGGTTTACATGTAAAACGTCTTTGATCTTGTACGAGGAATTGTGATTGATGGGGAATGTTTTAGTGTGATAATCGTGTATTACGTCTAGGTGTCTCTGTGTCTAGAATTATTCGACAGAGGGAGTTTCGTTAAATATACGTTTTTGTTTTTATCGACCACTATTCATTATTAGCTGGTGTTTCCACCACAGCGCAAATACGCATCGCTTCCATTGAAAACAATCAAAACATACGCTGCGAACGTTGTGCTGGACACACTGACACAATGCTGTGAGTGTGAAGTGAAGCGTTTGCATCGTTTGTTCTCCATAATAAACTCGTACATGATCATCACCATGTATTGAAATGGAGCTGTAGTGGGACATGATGAATAATAATAATAATAGTGAAGATGTCGCTTGCCTGGGCAAGAACATGCAAGAATGCAGATCTTAGCTCAAGATCAGTGCTTGCATGTTCGCTTGCCCAGGCAAGGTTAAGGTCTTTGACAGGGGCCAGTTTGGAATTGCAGCCTCCTGAAGGTGTTCCTTTAGGGCAGTTTTGAAAGTGAATAGGGTTTTACACTCCTTTGCTCCTTTTAGTAGGGCATTCCAGATTTTTGTTGTATAGCATGAGAACGAGTTCATTCCCTTTGTTGTGCCAAATCTGGGTTGAACATGATCCGTAGAGCTGCCTCTGGTCAGTCTGGTGTTGTGATCGTGGACTTCATTTAAGTTTTTGAAGTATTTTGACAGGTACAGGGGTAACCCAATGTTCTGTCATATCTTGTAGACCAGGCCCATTGCAAGTTGCTGTACTCTGTCCTCAACCCTGAGCCATCCAAGCCTAGCAAAATGAGCAGGGGTTAAATTGGTTGTGTGTTTGAGGCCAAGAAGTAGCCTTACTAGTTTGTTTTGGGATCTGCTCACTGGATCTCGTACTGTATATGACTATGTGCCTCCGGAGTCTTCCTGGATAACAGACTCAGGAAGTGTGATCCTGTGAAACAGAAAACACTCATGTTAGCAGTTAGTAGCATGCTGTAAACTCACTGATTGTACGTGCATAAAACGGCGTGGTGTTCAGGCACGCGTCAATTTCTCCTTTATCACCATTATGCCATTAGTAAAACTGTCCAGATGGCGGCAGCTTGATTATCTACAGTTTGGGTGAGAAGTGGAAATGTTTCATCTTGCCCTCTTTAACCATACCAGTGATTATGATGCATTGCCTGAGTCTAGCCTACTGTAAATCTCCCCTTAGCCTATATCAAATTAAGTGTCTGATGCATACATCTAGCTGTCACTTGCTTCATGATCCCATAGGAGGCAGTCAGCATTCTGAATTCCATTGTCTTACATTCCAGTAGTGGCACATTGGGGGAGGTTGTTCTCACACTGCTGTGTCCTGATGCCACTTGTCATTATTTGCGCTGAGAGACGGTGAGGAGGAATGCCTCTACGGGAGTCCCCGTTCTCCAGTGGAGCGGCTGCGGGCCTCCACGACGTGGGCTGGGCTCTCATCCTGCCCTGCTTCTGGTTCCTGGACCGACTCATCGCTGTGTGCATGTCCACCACCCTGGAACGGAGCCAGCGACTGGAGCAGAAATGCTACCTCCACCCTCTCAAGGTGCTCTTCGGCTCCATCGTTTTCTTCATTCTGTTTTTGTCCACGGCTCCCCTGGCCTTGCTGGGATTTCTGCTGTGGGCACCGCTCCAAGCCACCCGGAGGCCCTTCTGCTACCACCGCAAGACGCCGTCCTCAGCGGAGAGTGAGACCAACAGGGGCTTTGAGCTGGTGGGGAAGGCCACGTTCGGCTTTGCCACCGCCAACCTGTGCCTGCTGCCTGACGGCCTGGCTCGCTTCAACAACCTGGGCCACACGCAGCGGCGTGCGGCCGCCATCGGCCGGTGCATCGCACATGGTGTAGGCCGACCCCACATCAAAATGTCCTTCATTAACACCAACCAAAACTCCAACCAGCAGGACGGCGTTGGTTACCACCGCAATGCACTGTGCTCTCGACGCCAGAGCCACGGAGACGACGTGCCCTGGGAGGTGTCACCGCTCTTCCCTGCTAACGTGGACATCCTGTGCCTGGAGGAGGTGTTTGATAAGAGGGCGGCGAAGAAGCTCACAGACGTTCTGCGACCCCTGTTCGGTCACATACTGTATGACGTGGGCGTCTATTCCTGTCAGCCCACAGGAAGCTGCTGCTCCTCATTCAAGTTCTTGAACAGCGGCTTGTTCATGGCCAGCCGCTTCCCTGTCCTGGATGCCCAGTACCACTGCTTCCCCAATGGCCGCGGAGAGGATGCGCTGGCTGCCAAGGGACTGCTATCCGCCAAGGTAGCCTTGGTTGTTAACATGTTTTATTATGGTTATGTTTGCAGGTGCGTTCAAGAACATTGTTTACCATGAGTGTTTCCAACAAACACTGTTTAATTTAAATGTTACTTCTTTAATGTTTTGCTGTTTACCAAAGGTTCGATTTTGTTCAGCTGAGCTGTCGTCCATATCTGACTCAGGGTCTCTGCTGTGGCCTGTGTTTGCCAAATACTATGTTGTTAACGCTACCCTTTGTGATGCCAGATTTTTTCACACAATTCACTCCACTTGCTTGGACACCAATGTTTTATTTCCTTGTGATTGTTTGTCAACTTATTTACAACGTTGAAGCTATATATTCCGATAGCAATCGTTGCTATAGTACAGAGAGTTTGTTCAGTAACAGGGGTAAATACATTTTCAGGTTGGTTACAAATGTCATCCAATCAGGAGAGAGAACCCCTCAAATACTTTATCACCTTGTGTTCCAGTTACAATTTGGTCTGCTCATTTCTTTATTTCATTCCAGTTTCACTTTTTTTTTCCTGTATTCCTGGATGAAATTGTTATCCCGACCTGAAAATTTATTTTCTGTTTGAGCTGGAGACGGGGAGAACCTAACCTGACTCTGTCAAATGGAAGAAGCTTGCGACACCGGAGGGAGGGGGGTTTACCAGGCTAGGGAGAACCCTGCTATCGAACAAACACTCTATAGCAGGGCTACTCAACTTAAGATGGCTCAGGGGCCACTCAGCAAAATACCAAAAGTCCAAGGGGCCGCCATAAAAATGACGGTCCTATTTTGGATTTTTCGATTTTGTAACGCACAAGAAAATGTACATTTTGACATCATATTCTTTTCACTGTACCAGTTTATTTTGTGTTGTGTGTATGTCCAGTGGCAGACACCTATCCTGGGCGCGCGGCAAAGCCGCGCGGCCGGAAAAATGTGGGGGTCAAACCCCCCCCAAAAACCCGAAATGCATAGAAAACTATGCATTATACCTGTAACAATTGACGCACCTGTATGTATGTCTGTCTGTTTGTTTTTGAAAAATGTTTTAGCAACCCATATATTTGAACGGAAATGTATATTTTTATCCTGTGCTTTTTTTTTTTTTTGACCATGAGGGGGCCGCCAAGACGCTGCGATCGGGCCGCATGCGGCCCGTGGGCCGCGGGTTGAGTAGCGCTGCTCTATAGCAATGATTGCTGTGGGGATATACCATAGATTTTTAACAATTGGTCAAGAAATATATATGTTTATTGTATGAATATACATTATGTGTAATTGTCCAGGTGCTCATTGGCCAGAATCAGAATCAGATGCAAGTGGTGGGCTATTTTAACTGCACACATCTTCATGCACCAGAAGGCAAGTCAGCTCCTCTCATTTATTCATTTGTTTGTAAACTGTATTTGTAGAGCACCTTTCACAGACATTGACAGTCATAAAGTGCTTCACAAGCATATCAATAGAAAAATCTAAGACGGAATAAAACAATCGCCATGTAACAAGTCAACCAAAAAGAGTTAAAGAAAACAAACTTCACAAGTAGCTATGTGAAAGCCTGTTAGAACAAGTGAGTCTTTAGTGTACAAACAACAACAGACTGCCTCTTCTGAAATCACATCTACACTGTGAAGTGGTAACAATTGGAAGCTTGGTAGCGAAGGTTGATGAGTTGATCCTGCACTATTTAGTTACCTTGTGGTGTTGTGTGTTGTCTGTGCTCTCGTTTAATCAGGTGAGGGTGAGATTCGCTGTGAGCAGTTGGACATGGTGACGAAGTGGATCAGCGAGTTCCAGGCTGCCAACAGACAGCCCAATGAAGAGGTTGCGTTTGATGTGCTCTGCGGCGATTTAAACTTTGACAACTGCTCACCAGGTGTGATTTTTAGATCTGCTCTGATGAAGCTTTAACAGCTTTGTTGAAGCCCTTTTTACGAGCATGCCTGCTGAGCTGGTGTATATTCACTCACTGCAACCATCCTTTTCTGTCACTTTTTCATCATTGGCTGTCCTTTAAGTCCGCTATACTTTCCCATACTCTGAACGGCGGTCTGGCTGTCCTTTAAGCCAAAATACATTACATTACATTAGTCATTTAGTGTATTCAACAACGGTAGGCAAGAAAACTACTAATCACCAGAAGTCTTAAGTGCATTCTCTTCTCAAGCAAGAATATACTGTATATCGGCAGCATACCTAGCGCTAAGGTAAAAGTGCAATATATCAGCTACAGATGACAAATAGGAAAATCAAATGAGCAAGAACTAAGATAAGTGTATCAAATAAACAAGATCCAATAAAACAAGAGCTCTTACAAATAATTGACAACAAGTGGGCAAGGCTAAGAGGAAGGGTCAGGGTAGTGTTTCCTGAAGAGGTGGGGTTTCAGCCTGCGGCGAAAGATGGATAGTGACTCTGCTGTCCTGACATCAGTGAGGAGTTCATTCCCCCACTGTGGGGCCAGAACAGAGAAAAGCCATGACCGTGTAGATCGGCCAGAAGGACCTCTGAGCGGCGGGGCAACCAGTTGCCTTGAGGCGGCAGACCGAAGCGGTCGGGCATGGGTGTAAGGCTTGACCATAGCCTGGAGGTAGGAAGGAGCTGTTCCATTCATTGCCCAATAGGCTAGCACCAAGGTCTTAAACTGGATGCGAGCCGCTACTGGGAGCCAGTGTAGAGAACGGAGAAGGGTAGTTGTGTAGGAGAACTTGGGGCGGTTGAACACCAGACGAGCTGCAGCTTTCTGAACAAGCTCCAGAGGTCTGATGGCAGACGCCGGGAGCAAGGAGGGAGTTGCAGTGGGGGGAGTTGCAATAGACCATATTCACACGGCGGCCATTTTGCTATTAAGTTAATGAAATGCCACCCCGTTTTTTCAATGCAAAATGCCAATATGGCCGCCGTGTGAATATGGTCTATGGGCAGTCCGCAATACTTTCCCATACTCTGAACGGTAGTGTAGCATCATCACTGCACTGAGTGACTGAATCAGTCAACGCAACCCGAACGTCCTCTCGGGCAATGGCATCACAACTGTCGACGGCCGGTTACTCTTCTCTGCAGCAGCTGATTGAAATCATGCCGAGCAGACAGCTTCTGCTGCCGTGATCATAGGGAGCCAGCCCAAACAAAGTTGGCCATGGAAGTAGATAGGGACAACACTTGTTGTCGATGTAAGCATAACATTTTAGATCCCTTTACACAGTTTAAAACTATCAATTCCACCGGAGTTTGGGGCCAACAGTTAGCACATAGCAGTGACATAATGTACATTTAATATACTTAAAAGGCAGAGAGTGACATGGTTTGTTTTTCACCTTGAAAACAATGAAAGCAAGGCAGACAATGTTGCCATACTGTCTGAATGGGAAAACACATTTTTATTAGGACTCATAGAAAAGGGGTGTTAGCTTGCTGCCAGCTGGTATAATATAATACGTTTTTAAAGGGTTTCACACTGTATGTTTTTCCTCTTCTGGTCAGATGACAGTCTGGAGCAGAACCACAGTCTGTTTGATGAGTACAGAGACCCCTGCAGGGCAGGGCCAGGAAAAGAGAAGCCCTGGGTTATTGGTGAGTATCGGTTGATGTCTTGCTTTGACTGTGTGTTTTTTAGATAAACCATAATGCCTAGTGGCCACTTTCTGAAAGTGGTGTCAGTAGCAGTTTCTGGTTTGTGCTGACAACATCAAGCAGGTTTCCCAGACAGGCATCCTGGAAAACCTGGAATATTTTTAATGCAGTCCTCCAGTCATGAAAATGACTAAATCAAATTTACTGGAAAAAATGCAGTTGTCCTGAAAAATATTTTATGTGTATAACAAAAGTGATGACTGCAGATCAGGTTTTCATAAGGTAGGAAATAGGAATCGGTCAGTGTAGTTAAGGGGTATGTTCAGATGCACCATGACAGAAGAAAACTAGTTTGCAAAATCATTGTTTAGCCTATTGTCTTGTGAAACCACTGGGTCCTTAAAGCTGCAATTATCATATGTAAATGCATACAAAAAGTAAAGCTGATATGGCACCCATTGTCAGTTGAGTGGCTCAGACTTATGTTGTATCAAATCTCACCACAGCCTTCCTATTTTGCTTTCCTTTATTCTCATCCTCTCAGCTTAGTTAGATGGACCACTCACTCTCCTTTTGTGTTATTTAAAAAAAAGAACATCACATAACATTTAACAAAGGTAACATGAGGCCATCATAGTTTTTTCATTATTTGTGTCGACAGGGACTCTGCTGCAAAAGCCAAAATTGTACGAAGAGGAAATACGGACTCCAGAGAATCTACAAAGGTACACTCACATCACTGGGGATAGTGCTGAGCAATAATGCTGTATTAAATTGTCCAAGATGTATGGATTAAATAAATGCATATAGAGAATATTGTTAATTTGTATATATGTAAGATGTGTCTCCCGATTGTTTCCCCATTTTAACTACACTCTTTCAGAAATCTATTTACAGTAAACAAAGACATACTCTGTATGTAACACGACAAAGACGAGCTGCATTGAACTGTCACATCACTTTAAGTCATATAGATCTGCTTTGTTTGTGAATAGTGTTGCCTACTAACTGATAACCACATATTTAAAAATAAACATGCCGTAACTTTGACGTGTTGCCTTACTCTGTGCAGGACTTTGGAGACCGAGGCGTTGAGGAAGCATTTTATCTCCCCTCCTGTGGCTCCCCTCCTACGCGGCTCTCCACTGGTTTACCCCGAACCTGGCCAGCCCTGGGTGGGGCGTCGCCTTGACTACATCCTTTACCGCGAGAGTTCCGTCTCAAAGCGCTGCCGAACAGTACGTCTGCTCTATGCATCTCCAATCTGTCTGCTCCCCTGTGCCTGTGTATTCACCTTCCTCACCACTGCTGTCCGCCCGCTTTGAATGGAACTACACGGTACTTTGGGACATTATAAATGACCAAAGTGCTTCGCAAGTGTTTGTTTCCCATTAGGTTTGATAATAACAGATTGCCTTGAAGAAGCAGCTCAAATCAATTCGACTTGAAACAAATGGACAGTGTTTTGTTGGTCGTCATGCTGTGCAAGCAACACAAAAAGACACATTATTAGTGCAAAGCTGTCATTTTAATTGGTAAATTGCAGTACAAAACAAAAAATTATATATTCCTGTAATTGGGGAAAATGACGTGGAGTGTAACAAAACATTGATATTAAGTCATTGATGTATAATAATTTCAAGTGTATGAATTGTGCATTATTTAAACTACAACCTCTTATTATCTCCATCTAGGAAATAGAGGAGTTTACATATGTGACCCAGCTGGCTGGCCTCACGGACCACATCCCTGTGGGCTTGAGACTGAGCGTGCTCATGGAGCCTGATGAGTCCTGATACTGATGAAAGAGGAAAAAGGCATCACATACAAAAAGGGAGCCTAAATGGACAATGGATAACTTTGCCATGGAACATACAGTATTGTAGCACTATGTTGTTTACATATCTCTTTGCAGAACTGGACAAGTAAAGCAAATTTTCGTCAATTTAAGAGTACGGTTTTCAATACTGACAATAACTATAATAACACTCCACAATCATAATCTACTGCCTCACCATCAGACCTCCTCCTCACCTCTGATCAAAGTTAGGCACCTTTGCATCAAACTATTGTGACACTGCATTCCTTTAAATCCTGTCATGCCCTTCATTAATCACTCATCATGTACATAATTACCTGCTGTGACACTCAAGTATGTTTGTCCATTGTTGGCATACCATAGACTTTCTTATCAACATAGATTACAGTACCTGTTCGCCTTCATGGAAACCACAACTATTGGAGCTACCTTGACAAACAAAAAACTAGTTTAGCTGGTAGAACTTCTGGTCTACTCATGTCCTCAAGTAACACTGTCCTCTGAAACGCACCCACTCACCTTTGCATTTAAGTGGCCATTTTGCTCCTGCAATGTAAGATGGAAGCACTACTGTCTACTAGGCCTGACCTCTAGTAGTAGTAGTAGGTTTACTCCTGCGTGCCAAGCTCCATAGGTACGTTCTGGAACAAGTCGGCGCCTCGCCAGGGAGACTTTTTCACAGGAGGGTGGCAGGGACGAGCCAGACACCTCCTGGGCTACGGGCAGGTGACAGGGAGGTACGACGCGGAGATCCAGGACAAGGGACCCCTCGCGGCCCCGACACTGCCCCAAGACCATGCCCCGGTTCCGGGCATGGTCCCTACCTACGAGATGGTACAAGTGGCCACTCTCCACCCATTCGAAATTTCCAGCAGGGGAGAGGCCTGCAGCCCAGAGCTTGCTGGGAGCTCTGGACTCTGAAGAAATCCTGGCTTTTTTCCGAATCCTCCAGGATTTGGGGCCTCTCGCGGCGCCGACACTGCCCCAAGACCATGCCCCGGTTCCAGGCATGGTCCCTACCTACGAGATGGTACAAGTGGCCACTCTCCACCCATTCGAAATTTCCAGCAGGGGAGAGGCCTGCAGCCCAGAGCTTGCTGGGAACTCTGGACTCTGGACTGGGGAGAGGCCAGAGCCCCAGACCTCGCGGCGCCTCCAAACACAGTGCGATTTTCACACTTTTTCCCAGGTTTTTCGGCCGCAGTTTGCCCGGGCAGCCACCCAGGGACCCGGGGGGGCACCGACGCGTGCGCACCCCCGGCCCGGATCCAACGAGCCCTCCGCCGGCGCCGGGCGACCCAGGGACAGGGAGGTACCGGCCGTTTTGGCCCGAAAAAGCGCAGATCGACAAGCCCGAAAAAAGTTGAGATTTTCGGCCGGGGGTCCTCCAGGGGGTCCCCGCGGACCTCTGGAGGCCATACAAACACTCAGCGCGATTTTTGATTTTTTTTTGAGAACCATGATTTTGGGGGTCTCCGCCGCCCCATCGCTACCCCAGGAAGGTGCCTCTTCCTGGGCATGGTTCCTACCTACGAGATGGTACAAGTGGCCACTCTCCCCCCATGCGGAATTTCAAGCAGGGGAGAGGCCTGAAGCCCAGAGCTTCTTGGGAGCTCTGGACTTAGAGATATTTTCAACTTTTCCAGCTCCAGATGGAAAAGTTCCAGGGTTTTTCGGCGGCAGTTGCCCCGGGCGGCATCCATGGGACCCGGGGGGGGGCACCGACGCGTGCGCACCCCCGCCCCGGATCCAACGAGCCCTCCGCCGGCCCCGGGCGACCCACGGCCCGGTCGGTACCGGCCGTTTTGCCCCGAAAAAGCTCAGATCGACAAACCCGAAAAAAGTTGAGATTTTTGGCTGGGGGTCCTCCAGGGGGTCCCTGGGGACCTCTGGAGCCCATGCAGACACTTTTTTTGGGAGAACCAGGATTTTGGGCGGTCCGTGTCGCCGTCTCGGCCCCAGGCAGGTGCCTCCGTGCTGGGCATAACTACCCGATGGCACGGGTCGGCCTTTCAGGCACCTCCAGGAAAATTCCTTGAGGCAGGAAGGCAGGGGCCCACCTCCTCCAGGGGCTCCTGGACTTAGAAACATTTTCGAAATTGTTTTGAGAACCAGGATTTTGGGCGCTCCGTGGCCCATCGCTGCCCCAGGAGGAGGCCTCTTCCTGGGCATGGTCCCTACCTACGAGATGGCACCAGTCGGCCCTTCTCCCTGGCTCTCCCTTCCACAGAGGCCAGGGGCCAGGGAGCCCAGTCCCTCACAACACAGTGCCGGGTGCACACTCGCCCGCTCTACCCGCCCCGGGAGCCACCGTCCCTGGGTAGGAGGTGGTCCATGGACCCCCGATGGGGACCGGGGACGGCGCCGCCTTGTGGACGCCGGCGGTATTGCGCCCCAACACAACAGCCTTTTACAGGCTTGTGGATCTGCTCTTTTTCCAGCCGTTTTGAGCCCAGATTCCGGCTGTCGGACCCGCGGGGTGTCGGAACAGCGCCACGCAACCGACGTTTACCCCTCCACTACGCCCTGATTGCAACTGTGTTGAGCAGAAAAGCATCTAAAATGCACAATACATGGATCCTTGAGGCAGATGGTACTTTTGTAGCCGGTTGACTTAACAAAAAAATGAAATCTCTGGCTAGTATGTAACGTTGATACCGGTTAGCTCCGGGTTAGCTAGTCTGCGCTAGTCAGCGCTAAACGTAGTTTTTCTAAGTATTTCTTCAAATTGAAACTTACCTTATTGTCTCCGCCAGGCCGAAAGGCATGGCGAGAGTATGTTTTCGCCCCTGTCCGTCCGTCCGTGTGTCCGTGTGTCCGTCCGTCCGTCCGTCCGTCCGTCATTCTGTCATTTTGTGTACAGCTAATCTCTGTTGGCTTGATCGCAGAGAAACTGTGCACACACACTCCCTGGATGCCAGAGCAGAACCTCTGCCCCAAATTTTTCACATGGGCCTGTTATAGCGCCACCAGGAGGCCGCTTTTTGCAAAACACATTTTTGGACAGTACGCCTACAGATTTCCAAATCAGTACATAGTATCTCTATAGTCATTAAAAGAAACGGCTAATTTCAGATTTTTCATATTCCATCCTGATTGGCAAAAATTGGCTTTCAAAGTTTGCAGGAGTGCTCAGTTTCGAACAAAATGCCTCAAATCATGAACACAGCATGCAATTTCCGTGAAATTTTGCTCACACATTCCCATTAGGCCGAGGAAGAAATGCCATTTGAAAATATTCAAATCAGCCTCATGGTGGCGCTGTAACAAGCCGATTCGTGTTTTTACCTATAACTGCACCGATCAGTGTAAAACTTTGTATGCACACTCTCTAGAGGCCAAGGAAAAACCTTTGCCCTGCATTTTTCACATTTGCCTTTATAGCGCCACCAGGAGGCAGACTTATGTAAAACACATTTTTTGATATTAAGCCTTCAGATTTGATCCAAATTTCACGCAAATAGGTACACATGATCTCTATAGTCATGTGATCAAGACGAATCTGTTTGATTTTTCATATGCCATCCTGATTGGCTAACATTGACATGTAATGTTTGCAGGAGTGGCCCGTTTTGAACAAAATGCCGCAAATCATGAACGCAGCGTCCGATTGTGGTGAAACTTTGAATGCACATTTGCACTACGTTGAGGAACAAATGCCACCCTTTTAACATTGGCAGGTTATAGCGCCACCAGCAGGTCAAAATTAGCAAAACACATTTTTAGAACAAAATGCCTCAAATCATGCATGCAGTGTCCGATTGCCGTGCACAGCCTAGGAATAAATGGCACCCTTTTCACATTGGCCTATTATAGCGCCACCAGGAGGCCATAATAACCTACCTGAACTGGCGGAGACTTGTGCTCCGAGGAGCACTTTTTCTAGTTACTTTAGTTGTTATTTTAGTCTCAGATCTGTTCAAACACTGAGGGACACAGCACTGCGGCATATCAACAAAACATACACTTGGACCCGGAAGTTGTTCTGACGTGGCCGCATACGTCACGGTTTAACAACCAATCAACAGGTGTGACGTTTGGTCAAAATCCTCCACTAGATAGCAGCTGTGGCATGTTTGATTTTTGGACAATGCATACACATACACAATTAATCTTGATGGAACCTCAGTGTGTTGTCGTGGTTATAAATTAACTAGAAGGGAAGGCAAAAATCATTGTGTTCACGGTAGAAGATGTTTCATCTCAGTTAAAACTCTGAGTAAACTAAACGGAGTGCGCCATGGTGGGATGTGCCGTGGTACAGTCAGTGTTTAAAAGCAACAGCTTGACTTGAATACCATAGTAACAGAGCAACTGTGATATATTAGTTCAACTGCCATGTCATGATATGTTTATCGTTATTTGATGTTTTGTTTACTTATATTTAATGAAATCCAGTGTCTTTCAGTTTCAATCTTTGACTTAGGTTGTTGAACCCTGAGCCTCATGATGGCCCTCTTGTGTTTACTTGGAGTAATTACAAACGTTTAACACAAGAACACTTGATGAGTTTAAGAAATAATTTAAATAATTAGGGGGCAATGCAATCAAGGCAAACAACATGCTGCATGCATTAACAAGTAGACCTTCATGCAAAATAGGCAACAAGTACTGATATGCCTAATCTTAATCCAGAGAGATTTACAGTAAGCAAGGACACAAGATAATACATCATAATACATCATAATACACATAATACATCAAATGCATAAAAATAGTAATCGAATAATAACTAATATATATATATACGTAAACCAAGAACCTATCATCAGCCTACATTAAAGCTATACACACTATATGGGATACTGCCTATATAACATACTATCTAAGTTACATTTTAGCAGGATTATGTATGTCAATGTACATTAATGTCGTGCACCAACAGCTGATCTACAAGCAGTATGCTGCAACAAAGTCTAAATCGAACTGAGCAGAGCAGGATCCTTGAAAGGACATGGGGGGGCCCAGGGGTCCAAAGGTCGTGGGCTCTCTAGAAGGTTGGGCCAACCGAGAGACCCATGAGTGCATGTGATTTTTGATTGAATGTGAAGAATGCATTTCGTTTTTACAGTCTACTACTAGTGGATTCTTTGCCGTTCAAATCCGATAATAGCAGTAAACCCCAAATGAATAAACAATTAGATATAAGGTTGGACTGAATAATAGTAAATATAATTAGTCTCACAGAGAGGCTGACTGGACAGACTGAGTATTCACCCATTTATTTCACCCAAAATGTTGCCACTGTATTTAAACAGATTAGAATGGTGAGTCATATACTACTGAATGCTTTTCCCTGTGTAGAAACATCTGATCACCAGTTTGGATAAAAGGGTGTTCCTTGTTGACTTTACAGTGATTGAGAAATAAGAGACTAAACCTGACTAGACGGGTTTGAATGCAGTTAGTTCCCTTTCAGCTCTCCACCTGGGGTTAAAATACACTGCCAAGACAGTTCCAGCTGTCCTGAACGTTGTGAGCTTGTAAATCTAATTTGTTTTTGTTTGTTTTTGTTTTTAAGCAAATTCAGAGTAGACAATTATTTTGTACCCCCTTTTTCTACCCAATTTTGTTGTTATGCCAATTAATTCCTCCCCACGCCCATTTCTGTGTTGTCACTTTGAACTGAAACTTGGTTATAGTATCCTGCTGACTCACCTGCCAGTGAGGAGCCCCAACAGGGAGGACGTAGGGCCTACTGCCTCCCACCCAACACTCCCTGCTGACTGGTGCCGCCCCAGCCTTGTAGGAGTGCGTGCAATGACCGGTATCACCCTCCCCCGAACATGGGCCAATTGTGTTCGCATACGTCTGCATACGAAGATTTGGTGAAAATAGTTGAACATTCGGCTAAATTGGCAGATCTACAAGCTGTTTTCGGCAAAGAGATCTGGTTTGGACAAAAAAAGAAGTGGACCAAGTATTGACCCCTGGAGGACCCCTGTCAACAAAGTGGTTTAAGTAGTTAAAGTCTTCGATGTCCAGCTCTGATAGCTGCTGTATGAGAGTGGCTTGGTTTGCACTTTACCTCAGTGTTGCTCCTGTTTTTCACATGTCTTAACTTTGGGATTCTGTAACTATCAAAATGTACAGTCTTAACTTCTCCATTCACCTTGTAACAATCTGACAAAATCTATAATATTTATCAATAGTAAATGATGCTCTTATACTGCTCACCAAACAAGCCTACACATTCTGAATGTAAGATTATAGATATATAGGCTGCTTATAATACTGTAGTTGAATACTGTCGTTTTATTGGAAGCCTAATGATTTGTATAATATAGTACACAGGCAAGTCACAGGAAAGTCAACTTTCACAGCAGACAAGTCAACTTAAATGAGTCCAGGATCATGTTTCCATCAGTGTTGTATTACTGTACAGTATATGCATACATGCAAACCAAAAGAAGTTCTCAAGATTGAGGATGAATAATACTGACGCCAGTTCTGCTTTTACTGAATGTAATGCTGTAGTACGAACATTATAATGTGATTGGTTCACTTTCTAGATCATGCTATGTACATGCATGATTACCACTATAAATACATTTAAATAACTTACATACTAAATTATTTTCTTCAAGAAAAGGCTTGTACTTCAACTTGCAGTGGTTATTCAAAACTTCACTGAGACTTGGTTATCATCCGTAACAGCACAAGAATGCATGACATTACAGTTAAACATGCTTTCTCAGAGAACTGCAGGATTGCATTAAAGCTTAGACGTCCTACGAAGTCCACACTGACATAACTTTTCATATAAGGAGGAATTTACTTTTACCATTGGTTCTCAAGGACGGTATGGACCTGTGAGGGTCCATATAGAAACCCCCTCAAGGAACCCTGGAGGGTTGAAGTCAACAGATTGAAAAAACACAAGAAAGAAAAGAAAAAACCTACTTGTCAAAGCATAAATTGTGTTACTGAGCAACTGAGTTACAGTATGTACAGTTGGCTACAAGACACCTTTCCTTGTCCAAACGTCGTCTTTAGATCATGTGAATGAACACCAATGAATCGAGTTAAAGTGAAATAAAACCTATTATTATCTAGTATTCATGTGGGGCTTTATGCCTTTTTCTTGCAAAAAAATAAAACGATTTTGTTCACTTTGAGATCTTATATGACACATTATCGGCTAACCCCAACACAACAAGGAAGAATGAAATCAATTGACATTTCACATTATCAACGGTCTCTGGCTGTGCTATATCTTCTTGACCATAGATAGTAATCTGATCTCAGCTCATGTATTATGTGGCAATGTTATGCCAGAATTAGTGACCTAATGGGATACTGTATTTAGTTCCAAAGGTCGCTGTTTTAAGATGTAGGTCTACTTTGCACCTCAGAGACACATACAGATTACAATCACCCAAGGAGAGTTTGAAAACATGATTAATGACAAAAAACTCCCATATCTGCTGGGCGAAGTACATCAATGTACAGCAGAAAGATTTGTGAGCTGCTGTGATAGGAGAAGGATATCAAATGGAACACAACCACCTTAAAGACTACTAATCATTGTGTGAATTCCTGCACTGTCTGCATTGAGTGACCTCGGTACATAGAAATTGATTTCTTGGATATTCTACTGTTTAGACTTTAGACTGATGATAGGTTCTTGGTTTACCTATGATCCTAGATTACTATTGTTTTCCTTGCTTAATGTAAATCGCTCTGGATTAAGAGTGTCTGCTAAATGCCTAAATTGTAAATTGTAGAAACACTGTACATAAAAACAGAGCAATTACCTTTAAACATTTTTAGAAAAACAGCTGCTACTTGTGCTCAACTATTTCTGACAGCAAATGCACAATTCTTATGGTTTTGTAAGTTAGATTTCCATCAGTTGCCATGTAACAGCTCTATGTACACATCATTTCTATTCCATTTTAATTGTACATATTGATTGATTGGTTGATTATTTTTTTTTCAACAATATGTTTATTTATTTTCTTTTACACACAATACAACAACATATAATACAATAAAAGGAAAACAGAAAACAAAAATGAACATTTACATTAAATTATACAAGACAATTTTTGAAATGACAAAAAACAAAACAAGAACAAAAACAAAAGAAAAACATACATAGGCATCAACACTACTCCTCTCCAGATTTGATTGGTTGATTTTGATTGATTGAATACTTTAACAGTTTGCAACAAAAAAAAGTACAGTTCTATACAAATGGATGCTAAAAGGATTAAACCCAAGAAAGCACTATGGCTTGTTTCCATTGATTGATTGATGTACTTTATTTAGTGAGACATGAGAAACAGTACATGGAAGTACAATTCACAATACAAGGTCTACTAAACTGGAAAACTCATAAAGCACTAAGCTTGTTTAAAATGAGATCCCCACGCACACAAATCATGATGACATATAAGAGACAGACAGATATACACTACTATACAGAACGTGTCTTGGGGTCCTGTGTATTCAATTCATCAATTTGAATAACATACATGATTTTGATTGTATTGTATTTGATTGTATTGTTCCACTTTTGCTTTGGTATGTTTTCTCATGCCAATAAAGCCCATTGAATTGAATTGAGAGTGGGGTGAATGGGAAAACAAATTGTAATACATGTAAGGATAAACTAAACATGAATCTTCACCTTTACTCTAAACTTTAGAGTAACTGTAACAAGAAGCATAGACCATAGGCATAGACCATCACTCTCTGGGTGCACATAATTCGATGGGTCACCAATTTCGATGTAACACCGGTCCCACAACAGCACCTTCGGGGCGTGGCTTAAAGCGAGCACTAGTAGCAGTGTTGCCATGTCTGCTTATTATAAGCGACTTATTTTTCTGTAAAGTTGCTTGTAAATATTGATAGTTGCGGGTTGCGGTTTGTTTCTAAAGTGTAGTTGCTTCTTTGGGCTTGCTGAGTAAGTGTAATGTTGTTTAAACCAGTGGCTCTAAAACATTTACATGTCAAGGAGCCGGAGGACCCCCAGATGAATATGTATTTCTCTACCGAGTCCGACCCCCCCCCCCACCCCATCTAATATTTTGTGCCAGGGACCCCGGTCCCCCCTACAAGATTTTCGTTGTTAAAATATTCAAAAATATTCAAAAAAAATCCCCCTTTCCCCCCCAAGATTGTATCTATAGCAGATAGAAAATAGCAGATCTACAAGCTCACAACCGCAACGCGTTCAACATGCTCATGTGGCCCATAGTCGCTTCTTTTGGGCTTGTTTTCCTAGACCTGGTTGCTTATTTCTCTCTCAAAATCTGGCAACACTGACTAGTAGCAAAGAGCAACCCCATTGAATGACAGACTTGGAGCAGCAAGGTACGGTAGTGGTACTACTACGCTAACTAGATTAATTTACCTTTCCTTTAATTGATGGGGAATGTTTTAGTGTGATAATCGTGTGTTATTTATTACATCTATATGTCTCTCTGAGTTACTCGACAGAGGGAGTTTCGTTAAATAAGGTTTTTTTGTGCTATTGACCACTACTATTCATTATTAGCTGGTGTTTCCACCACAGCGCAAATACGCATCGTTTCCATTAACCTCGCGTCACCAGTCTTTCCACCTCGGAGGAACGTTTCCATTGAAAACACAATCAAAACATACGCTGCTGCGCTCAGGGGGGAAAACGCCGTGCTGGACAGACAGTAGATGCTGTGAGTGTTTGCATCGCTTGTTCTCCGTTAAAAAAATCGTACATGATCATCACCATGTATTGGAATGGAGCTGTAGTGGGACATGAATAATGGTAATAATAGTGAAGGTGTCGCTTGCCTCTGCATTCTTAATGTTCTTGCCCAGGCGAACATTAAGAATGCAGATCTTAGCTCAAGATCTGTTCTTTGCACGTTCGCTTGCCCTGGCGCGCTTATAGATATAGTACGACGGAATATCGGTCCTATGAATAATAATCATGGCTGTACTACCGTAGTGTAATAATAGCCTATCATGTGAATCAGCCCATCTGCTCACTGGTTCTCGTACTGTATATGACTATGTGCCTCCGGAGTCTTCCTGGATCACAGACTCAGGAAGTGCGATCCTGTGAACCAGAAAACAAACACTCATGTTAGCAGTTAGTAGCATGCAGTAAACTCACTGATTGTACATGCATACAACGGCGTGGTGTTCAGGCAAGCGTCAGTTTCTCCTTTATCACCATTATGCCATTAGTAACACTGTCCAGATGGCGGCAGCTTGATTATCTACAGTTTGGGTGAGAAGTGGAAATGTTTCATCTTGCCCTCTTTATAACCCTGCCAGTGATTATGATGCATTGCCTGAGTCTAGCCTACTGTAAATCTCCCCTTAGCCTATATCAAATTAAGTGTCTGATGCATACATCTAGCTGTCACTTGCTTCATGATCCCATAGGAGGCAGTCAGCATTCTGAATTCCAATAGCTATGTGCATCTAATTCCCTTTAAAAACTACATTACGAAGGGATTGGGAATAAATCCTGTGATAGTCTAACCTTCAAATATCTCGTGGACTCAAATTTCTCGTAGCGTAACGTTTTGATTTCCCCCTCTTGTCTTAGATTCCAGTAGTGGCGCATTGGGGGAGACTGTTCCCAGGGATGAGGTTACACTGCTGTGTCCTGATGCCACTTGTCCTTATTTGGGCTGAGAGACAGTGAGGAGGAATGCCTCTACGGGAGTCCCCGTTCTCCAGTGGAGCGGCTGCGGGCCTCCACGCCGTGGGCTGGGCTCTCATCCTGCCCTGCTTCTGGTTCCTGGACCGACTCATCGCTGTGTGCATGTCCACCACCCTGGAACGGAGTCAGCGACTGGAGCAGGAATGCTACCTCCACCCTCTCAAGGTGCTCTTCGGCTCCATCGTTTTCTTCATTCTGTTTTTGTCCACGGCTCCCCTGGCCTTGCTGGGATTTCTGCTGTGGGCACCGCTCCAAGCCACCCGGAGGCCCTTCTGCTACCACCGCAAGACGCCGTCCTCAGCGGAGAGTGAGACCAACAGGGGCTTTGAGCTGGTGGGGAAGGCCACGTTCGGCTTTGCCACCGCCAACCTGTGCCTGCTGCCGGACAGCCTGGCTCGCTTCAACAACCTGGGCCACACGCAGCGGCGTGCGGCCGCCATCGGCCGGTGCATCGCACATGGTGTAGGCCGACCCCACATCAAAATCTTTGTCGACTCACCCAGCAGCTGTGGGACGCTCAGCCCCTCCAGCAGCCTCCTCCAGGCAGCTAACTGTTCAACTTACGGGGCGACTGATAGCCAACCCCAGCCTCCAGCCGTCAGCCAATCAGATCAGGACTCGGCTGAAGGAGACTTTCCACTTCCTGATGCCGGAAACCACGTGGGTCATGTATCCTGTGATGACTTGATGGATGATTTTGCTGAGTCACCAGCGCCCCTCATCAACACCAACCAAAACTCCAACCGGCAGGACGGCGTTGGTTACCACCGCAATGCACTGTGCTCTCGACGCCAGAGCCACGGAGACGACGTGCCCTGGGAGGTGTCACCGCTCTTCCCTGCTAACGTGGACATCCTGTGCCTGGAGGAGGTGTTTGATAAGAGGGCGGCGAAGAAGCTCACAGACGATCTGCGACCCCTGTTCGGTCACATACTGTATGATGTGGGCGTTTATTCCTGTCAGCCTACAGGAAGCTGCTGCTCCTCATTCAAGTTCTTCAACAGCGGCTTGTTCATGGCCAGTCGCTTCCCTGTCCTGGATGCCCAGTACCACTGCTTCCCCAATGGCCGCGGAGAGGATGCCCTGGCTGCCAAGGGACTGCTATCCGCCAAGGTAGCCTTGGTTGTTAACATAATGTTTTATAATGGTTATGTTTGCAGGTTTACGTTCCACACAAACACCTGAGGTGTGTTCAAGAACATTGTTTACCTTGAGTGTTTCCAACAAACACTGTTTGATTTAAATGTTACTTCTTTAATGTTTTGTTGTTTACCAAAGGTTCGATTTCGTTCAGCTTAGCTGTCGTCCATATCTGACTCAGCTGTGGCTTGTGTTTGCCAAATACTATCTTGTTAACACTACCCTTTGTGATGCCAGATTATTTCCTTGTGATTGTTTGTCAACTTCTTTACAACGTTAAAGCTATATATTCCAATCGTTGCTATAGTACAGAGAGTTTGTTCAGTAACAGGGGTAACCTGAATATACATTTTCAAGTTGGTTACAAATGTTATCCAATCAGGAGAAAGAACCCCACAAAAATAATTTATCAGCTTGTGTTCCAGTTACAATTTTGTCTGCTCACTTTGCTTACTTTGTTTCATGATATTGAACAAACACTCTATAGCAACAATTGGTGAAGAAATATTTATGCTTATTGTATGAAAATAAATTATGTGTAATTTTCCAGGTGCTCATTGGCCAGAATCAGAATCAGATGCAAGTGGTGGGCTATTTTAACTGCACACATCTTCATGCACCAGAAGGCAAGTCAGCTCCTCTCATTTATTCATTTGTTTGTAAAATGTATTTGTAAAGGTTGATGAGTTGATCCTGCACTATGTAGTTACCTTGTGTTGTGTGTTGTCTGTGCTCTCGTTTAATCAGGTGAGGGTGAGATTCGCTTTGAGCAGTTGGACATGGTGACGAAGTGGATCAGCGAGTTTCAGGCTGCCAACAGACAGCCCAATGAAGAGGTTGCGTTTGATGTGCTCTGCGGCGATTTCAACTTTGACAACTGCTCACCAGGTGTGATTTTAGATTTGCTCTGATGAAGCTTTAACAGCTTTGTTGAAGCCCTTTTTACCAGCTTGCTTGCAGAGCTGGTCTATATTCACTCACTGCAGCTCGTCATTTTCCGTCACTTTTTCATCATTGGCTGTCCTTTAAGCCAATGGGGAGTCCACTATACTTTCCCATACTCTGAACGGCGGGTGGCTGTCCTTTAAGCCAATTACATTACAGTCATTTAGCAGATGCTTTTATCCAAAGCGACTTACAATAAGTGCATTCAACAACGGTAGGCATTCACTAGCACCAGGGTCTTAAACTGGATGCGAGCCGCTACACGGAGCCAGTGTAGAGAACGGAGAAGGGTAGTTGTGTAGGAGAACTTGGGGTGGTTGAACACCAGACGAGCTGCAGCTTTCTGAACAAGCTCCAGAGGTCTGATGGCAGACGCCGGGGCACCAGCAAGGAGGGAGTTGCAGTGGGGGGAGTTGCAATGGGGAGTCCGCAATACTTTCCCATACTCTGAACGGCAGTGTAGCGTTATCACTGCACTGAGTGACTGAATCAGTCAACGCAACCCGAACGTCCTCTCGGGCAATGGCATGACAACTGTCGACGGCCGTTCTCTCTTCTCTGCAGCAGCTGATTGAAATCATGCCGAGCAGACAGCTTCTGCTGCCGTGATCATAGGGAGCCAGCCCAAACAAAGTTGGCCATGGAAGTAGATAGGGACAACACTGTTGTCGATGTAAGCATAACATTTTAGACCCCTTTACAGAGTTTTAAAAATCAATTCTACCGGAGTTTGCGGCTAACAGTTAGCACATAGCAGTGACATAATGTACATTTGTACCTTAAATATACTTGAAAGGCAGAGAGCGAAATTGTTTGTTTTTCGCCTTGAAAACAATGAAAGCAAGGCAGACAATGTTGACATACTGTCTGAATGGGAAAACACATTTTTATTTTTATTAGGACTCTGGGGTGTTAGCTTGCTGCAAGCTGGTATAATATGACTGTCAATTCTTGTTTTTAAAAGGTCTCACACTGTACGTTTTTCCTCTTCTGGTCAGATGACAGTCTGGAGCAGAACCACAGTCTGTTTGATGAGTACAGAGACCCCTGCAGGGCAGGGCCAGGAAAAGAGAAGCCCTGGGTTATTGGTGAGTATCAGTTGATGTCTTGCTTCGACTGTGTGTTTTTTAGATCAACCATAATGCCTAGTGGCCACTTTCTGAAAGTGGTGTCAGTAGCAGTTTCTGGTTTGTGCTGACACAAACCAGAAACTGGTTTCCCAGACAGGGAAATCAAGCAGGTTTCCCAGACAGGCATCCTGGAAAACCTGGAATATTTTTGATGCAGTTCTTCAGTCATGGAAATTACTAAATTGTTAAAATTTACTGGAAAAAATGCAGTTGTCCTGAATAATATTTAATGTGTATAACAAAAGTGATGATGTATAACAAAAGGTCATTGCAAAATCATTGTTTAGCATATTGTCTTTGTCTGTATGGAACAGGTTTAGCCAGTAGCTACACGTTTTAGTCAGTTCTGCATGTTTTGTAACGACATATATAATATCTGGATTTCTTGAATGTAGTAACTAGTAACTACACATTCTGATTTGTTTGTCAAGGTGGTGTTTTTTCACATGGGTGTTTCCGTACGTTTTTTCTTTAAAAGTCAGTCTTCTTAAAGTGGACCAACATAAAGGGGACACCGTTCTTTTTGCATTCACATTGTCAGTTTATTTGAAAGAGGACTCTGTTCTCTTTCTGGTCAACTTCAGCTCTGATGGGGCCTCAGACACTACACAGTAGTTTATTTGTAGGGTTGGCACAGGCGGTCAGTCTGTGTAAGTGAACCTGGAGTGCTTTGTGTTCACAATGCACAGGTTAAGCCAGTGGTTCCCAAACTGCAAATCATTTTTGTGAAAGCAGTTTTCTCACTTATATACTGTATGGTGGTTTGTTTACTGATAAGTGTATACAGGGTATCTGCACATTTCTAAAGTGACAATTTAAGGACTTTTAAGACCTTTATATTACCAAATTGTCAAATATTACGTAAGAAAGAGGCACTGCGAGGCGAAGCTTGTAGTTAGGCTATTATTTTCACAATATTTATATTTATCTATGGAACCTAGTCCCCACTCCCCAGTTCAAATATGATTTATTTGGGGGTTCGCGGCCTGAAAAGTTTGGGAACCCTTGGGTTTAGTGAACTGCAGTGCAGACTAAGCGAACAGTACTACCCCTTTTGCAGTGTTTACATGTGCTTGAAAAATAGTTGAGTCATGGCCTTAGTCCACTTCACAGACTGAAAGGAAAAATGTTTTGCAAAGGGATAAAACACATAGCTTGAGAGCTTATTTCCATTGGGGGGGGGGGGGGTGTGGTTTTTTGTTGGGGACAAAACATTCCAATACATAGTAGGGCTGCAACTAGGATTATTTTCCTGATTAATTAATCTGTTGATTATTTTTTTGATTATTCTTTATTTAGAACATAACATGTTATAATGTACAAAATGATGGTAGATGCTGTCGCCGGGCGGTTTACGGAGGTCCGTCCGTCCCGTATAGGCTTCTCTGACTAACAGGTAATTTTCGATTCTAGTGAACTAACCCTTCAATTCACTCATAGAAAGCACTTAAGCCTATGGCGTAAGATATTCACTCCAGTTCGTTAACCAATCTCCATCTTAAGGCCACACCCTTTTTCAGCTATAGGCATCGACCAGGAACAACCCATTAATCCCTCGATGCCTATAATCACCTTAATTACTATTGTCTATCCTACTAATCGCGTGCAAGTTATTGTGATTACTGGTTTGATTATTCTGAATTTATTAACAATGTCTAAATCCAGGGTGTTGAATAATGACTAAACCCTTTTAATCAATACCCAAGGTGGGGTTAGAGGTAACCCATAAAATCCTTATATATATATATATATATATATATATATATATATATATATATATGCACAAATCTATTTTTACTCTTTGAAGGAGATAAACCAAATAAGGGGAATTATCCCCAAAGTGTGTAAAATAACTCTATGAAACTTCTCTTTTAAATGCAGGAAATGTAAAATGTATTATAGTATTGCTTACAGCTTTAAGCAGAAAATTCAGGTAAAAGTAAGTAGATTGAATACAATGTTCAATTAAGCTGTTATAAATTAATCCATATCACATACATGAGAATATTAAAGTTCTATCCAAATAGATCTCAAATACATAGGTACTCTTACCCTCCCATGCTAAATAAAATAAATAAATGATAGTGATAGTGATAAAACAAGACATAACTAAAATATCACCTTCTGGTAGTTCCTTCCAATAATCCAGATTCCTTCTTTCTACCTGTTGTCTATTTTAAAGCAGAGCGAGGTAAGGCGTACAATCTTTCCCTCGCCTGACTACAACCTAATAATAGGCTATAAAGGGTGAGGCCCCTTATAAGACCCATCATCAAATTGGGAGATCTTTTAGTCTAGTACACGCACTATGTTTTTGGCAGATTTTTCTACTTTTTGGCTAATTCCCCAAATCGGGTGATATGGTGAGATTACTCTAACATACCCCAGGTCTCTAACGACAGCGCGCAAAGTCTCTCAACAACTTGCTCTCTGAACATTGTTTATAAAGGACATTTTGGTCCATCCTATTTTTCCTACCACCCACGTTCTCTTGACCATATCCCGTTTATTACCCCATGGTCAGCGTGACTGTGCTTGATGCATCATGACCCTTTTAATCTATGTCTGGGACATATCACCTCTTCCCTATTCTTACACACTATTTCACCATATGCAATACCCATAGGGAAATTATGTTTCCATAGTCTCAGTAGCTATTACCCTATACACTAGTCGTGACCATTATTTTCCTATCTATACTATTTGTCTCGGTTTACTTATCGTCAGCTAACTAACCCAAATAAACTATTATTTAAGTATAAAGCATTTACTCTTCACCCCACTATCGCCTAATCAGTGTATTAAACTTATTACGTCTCTTCAACCTGGATGTTTACCTTTATTAATTATTATTACTAGTCATATTCCTGTGCTACTCCCAGTCTGTCTAGTAAGGCCTTTTCTCCCCCCTTGTAATACTACGTTACCTTCTATCTTTATACTTTCCTCCCTAACACTCCTTTCCTTTCTGTTTCAATGATTATCTCATCTCTTAGACAATTATTAGCACTATAATTAATCACAATGAATGTTCCTCCACTTATGTTCAACCTAAGTATTTCTACTTCAGCTTAAGTATTTCTACTCCTGGTGCTCACAGCCTCTCTGCTTGGGCTTACTCTCTGCTCGGCACAACGCCCTGTCTTGTGATTTACTGTTGTTCGCTCTACTTAGTTCCTCATACTGTACAGCTGGGTACTTTCTCAATACTGACGCCTACTCCTACTGTAAGTCATAATATTAACCCTCCAGTCTCCAGTTTGAGTTTACTTTGAAATACTGTTTACTGAACCAGTTTCAAGTTTACATGCCTTAATAGATCTTCATCTATCATTGATATGGAAAATAACAAACACTTGATCAATCATTTCATAAAAAGCCTATATACAAAAAATCCCCATAGCTCCTTCTCCAAACTCCCCCACCCCAATGGTCCCAGTCAGTCTATGTCCAAAAGAGGATGATTCATATCGTCCTCCACGTCGGATAAACTACGGATCTGGGTGCTTGGGTGGTCTTCCTCATCGGGTGGTGTCTCAGGCGTTGGAATAGAGGGGGAAAAAGGTGAATAGTATGGGCTAGAGGGGGAATAAAGTGTGCTGCAGGATGGGTCTCTGCTCTCATCCCATTCTTCTGGGGTTGTTGTGGGGTCATAGAGGGGGGAGGGGGAGGTACTTCCCAGCTCTGGGGTGGTCACCTCATACTCTTCTCTTATGCCGACAGGGGAATGATGGGCTCTATCTGGTGATCCAATCTGCCTCATTATTCGCATTATCTGTTGCTGTCGTAGGGTCAGGTCATCCAGGTCCATCTCATCCAAATCTGAACCCTGCTCCTCGAATTCCCCCTCACTGTGCTCGTTTCTCTCCTGCTGCAACTCCTCTACCTCCTCTCCTTCATCGTCACTTATTTCTATCACTGCCCCCTGACGCTCTCTTTCTCTCATTGTTCCTCCTAACTCTCTCCACATTTTCCCTTTCTGCATTGAGGGTATCAATTGTTTCTCCTAGTTCCTCAATACGTGCATTAAGGGCGGCGATTACATTTCCAGCCTGTATGGAAGCCACCACATTTTTTACTATCTCTTCATCTGTTAGCGTGCTGATGACTTCATCTGTTAGCATCATAGCTCTGGGCATACTGTCTGCTGAACTTGGCCTTGGCCTGTCAATATTGTGCAACAGTGCACTTGAGCT
This sequence comes from Gymnoscopelus braueri, assembly GCF_963280865.1. Classification (NCBI taxonomy): domain Eukaryota; kingdom Metazoa; phylum Chordata; class Actinopteri; order Myctophiformes; family Myctophidae; genus Gymnoscopelus; species Gymnoscopelus braueri. Next base: position 17,597,578 of record NC_137605.1, read on the forward strand.
TTGGGGCCCGCTGTAGAGTGTGTCAATGTGAGGCAATACTAAACTTCTGCTTTCTGTACGCTGAAGCTGTCTATGGTGGGGCATTGCATCATCTGGGAGCTTCCTCTTGCTAGGCACTACATGTGCTGTTTGTTTTGGCAAAATGCTTGATGGGGGTCCACTGGTGGCAGTGGGTCCTCTCAGAGGAGGGTCTCGACTGATGCAGACCTCGCCCTCAGCGACAATGCTCATCACACGTTATCTGATTATGTGATTAATTGTTTCACTGCTATAACGTAGTATAAGTTACATTGTATTGTCAAATATGAACATATTTGGTAATGGTTTGATACAGGTGTGGGTTGCATAAAATGTCCTGGGAAATGATCTCTTGAAAAGAAACCTTGAACAAGATGTTTATTGACAATAAAACGTGACAAACGTGCCAAAAACAGCGTTGTTTTTAAAGTCTAGGAACTTATGTGGATCTCGGGATCCACATACTGTAGAAATGGTGTGGCTCCAATGTGGATTTCACACTTCATGTTACCAACATGTGACATCAGTCATCTGTGATGTCAGTCGTCTATGACTTATTTATGACGTACTGTATGTCTCAAAAGTTTCAGCGTGCTCACAACCCATTGACTTCCATTGTACATTTAAAGTTATATATTTCAGTATATGCAAAAAGTTTGGGGCTGCCGGGCATAATGGCCTAGTTAAAAACACTGAATAACCCAGCATTCCTCCTAATGAAGTTGCTATTTGCCCTTCTTGTGAAACAACTGGGTCCTTAAATGCTGCTATTGTTATATGATACTGTAAAAGCATACACAAAGTAAAGCTGATATGGCACCCATTGTCAGTTGAGTGGCTCAGACTTGTGTAGTATCAAATCTCACCACAGCCTTCCTATTTTGCTTTCCTTTACTCTCCTCCCCTCAGCTTAGTTAGATGGACCACTCACTCTCATTTTGTGTTATTTAAAAAAATTAACAACACATTTAATATTTTTTTCATGATTTGTGTTGACAGGGACTCTGCTGGAACAGCCAACCTTGTACGAAGAGGATATACGGACTCCAGAGAATCTACAAAGGTACACTCACATCACTGGGGACAGTGCTGAACAATATACTATATTACATTGTCCAAGATAGATGGATGAAATAAATGCATATAGAGAATATTGTTATTTTGTATATCTTTTAAAGATGTGTCTCCCCATTTAACTACTGTGTAAAAAAAACTTTTTCCATTTGTGTGAGTCACTCTTGGACAGACTGAAATAATAGACGGTTGTTGCAGGTTGAAGAATAGAATGTCCACTCCAGGTTAGGTCTAAAGACTGTGTGCTTCTCAGTCTGTCACGTCCCTAGCATGATGCACCTGTCCTCATAAAGTTACCTGCAGGGGGTTGAGTACACTACAGCCATTAGTAAACACGCGCCACAATATAAGGCCAATAAAATTAATAATATTATTGAATATAAATAACTGGCTCCTATATACTGTCTTTCAGAAATCTGTTTCCAGTAGACAAAGACATAACATGACGAAGGGAAGTCATATAGATGTGCTTTGTTTGTGAATAGTGCTGCCTACTAACTGACGTGTTGCCTTACTCTGTGCAGGACTTTGGAGACCGAGGCGTTGAGGAAGCAGTTTATCTCCTCTCCTGTAGCTGTACGCGGCTCTCCACTGGTTTACCCCGAACCTGGCCAGCCCTGGGTGGGGCGTCGCCTTGACTACATCCTTTACCGCGAGAGTTCCATCTCAAAGCGCTGCCGAACAGTACGTCTGCTCTATGCATCTCCAATCTGTCTGCTCCCCTGTGCCTGTGTATTCACCTTCCTCACCACTGCTGTCCGCCCGCTTTTGAATGTGCATTTATAATGTCCCAAAGTACCGTGTAGTTCCAAAGTGCTTCGCAAGTGTTTGTTTCCTATTAGATGTGGCAAGATAGACCGCATTCTTTTTTGTGATTTGTCAATCAGGTTTGATAACAGATTGCCTTGAAGAAGCAACTCAAATCAATTCTACTTGAAACAAATGGACAGTGTTTTGTTGGTCGTTATTCTGTGCAAGCCACACAAAAAGACACATTATTAGTGCAAAGCTGTCATTCTATTTGGTAAATTGCAGTACAAAACAAAAGATTATATATCCCTGTAATTGGGGACAATTATGTGGAGTGCAACAAAACATTGATATTAAGTCATTGATGTATAATAATTCAAGCATTTCAAGTGTATGAATTGTGCATTATTTAAAATACAACCTCTTATTATCTCCATCTAGGAAATCGAGGAGTTTACATATGTGACCCAGCTGGCTGGCCTCACGGACCACATCCCTGTGGGCTTGAGACTGAGCGTGCTCATGGACTCAGACTGTACTGATGAATGACGGCTTAAGTGGAAAAAGGCATCACATAAAAAAAGGGAGCCTTAATGGACAACTTTGCCCTGGAATATACTGTAGCACTATGTTGTTTACATGTCTCTTTGCAATAATGACAATGGGAGAGAGAAGGGTGTGACTCCGTTTTGAGTCATGAAATTGTCAGATAAGCTGACCTCCCTGTGTGACTGTCTGGTCACTCAATTAAAAGTTTAATTTACTCTCCATCGAAAGGGTTAATTACACTCGCCAAAATAACTGATATACAAGCTAACAACGCGTCGTCTTGTGACCCGTTAGCTTGCAGATCAATTCATACTGTCAAGCGACGCAGTTGTACTACAGTCTAAATGGTTTTATACTGATTTGGTGTCTGTAGACAACCCATTTTAGAGACATTTCAAACCTACCTCGTTTGGTCCATTTTATTCGACCCATGTTGTGTTTATTCTGTTAGTCCTGTTTGTTTGTAGAGGTGTGAACACGCATTTGAAGTTTTGAACCAAACTTTAGTCCACCTGAAAATGTGGGTCTCTGTTCGCTTCCAGGTGCATCAGAGTTTGGTTCACTGTAGGTGACAACACAAACGGAAGGAAGTGAACATGTGAAGGATAGTGGACATGTTTTAATTTAAAAAATAATGTTCTATAATTAGGTCTAAATAGAAGGTCAAATGTATTCGTTTTTAAATGTACAATTTAAATTAATTCAACCTTGCACACAATTTGTTTTAACAGATCATAACTTTCAAATACATAATTTATTATGACCATACTGTCTGTTCCACTTTGTGATATTTCTCAGATTACCCATTATCAGAGTACTGTACAGACATACAGAGATTCCTAGAAGTAATAAATGGAAGATGAAATGCATGGCATCACGCTGTCTCATCAGCTTTTCATATTGTTCTCCTTCTAAAAAATATGGAACTGAAAGGAACATCTGTACAAAACCAGCTCCAAGACTGCATAAATGTGATGTTGCTCCATTATGTCTGAGACCAGGAAATGTTTGCCTCAGAAATCCTGATTCACTAGCGACTGTTTCGACTGCATGACATTTGTTTACAATGTTTGGTGCGCGTGTGTGTACGCTGACCTAACCAAATGAAATATGCAACGATGTTGCAACTTCATCCTCAAATTGCACAGAGTCTAAGGAACTAATATTCTTGATTCTTGATTCTATAGCTGTGAAAATATTATGCATAAAAGCCTGTTCCGGTCAGGGGCATTGACAACCTTGTAGTTTGTTTTTATGATGACTTGTGAATGTGCAAAAATCTATTTTCACGATTTTTAAAATTTAAATGATAGCTATATGAGATGAATTAAATGGGTGAAATTTAGTAAACGTGTCCTGCATTTATTACTCCAGGAGAAAGAGAGAGCGCACACTCCAATATAAACATTGTTTGTTTTGTTTTTAGGTTCAAAGCTTTTCAAAACCATATGCATAAAGTCCACTGACATTTCAATGCATGGTCTTCTCAAGTACTATTTCTTTTTTTTTTTACTGATACTGTAGAGCAGTGGTTCTCAACCTTTTCAGGCCACGACCCCCTAAAATAATCATATTTATTTTGAACTGGGGAGCAGTGGGGACCCCCAACCCTGATAAGCCCTTGGAATGTAGGAGTTTAGGCATGACATTTTTGGTCCACAGAAAAATATTGTGAAAATAGCAGATCTACAAGCTCAGTGTTGTGAGCTTGTAGATTGGCTATTTTTACAATATTTGCCTATTTCTTATATTTGACGATTTGACCAATGTTTGGCCAGTTTTTATAGTATAGTTTGTTGATTACTTTTGATTCTGTAATGGTCTTTTTCTTTTTTTAGGTATTGAAAAGGTCTTAAAAGTCCTTAAATTGGTGGGTGTCCCGACCCACAGGTTGAGAACCACTGCTGCGTAGATCCTCAGGTCATGTCGGACTAATGAAGATGACTTGAGTGCAAGATCTTCGGCCGGTCGATAGGGGGAGTACAGCTATTTTCGTAAAATAATCAACAACCAATAAAGAAGACGTCTAAACCAATCAGAATTCCAGCCTTCCTCACACTTCCTGTTTACTTTTTACCTAAGCTTCCTTGGCTGTGGGCAAACCTCGTGGATTCAATGACAAGAGAGATCAAGCTGAAATGACGTGCATTTTGAAATATTCCAACAAACTCATATCATCATCGGTGCTGGTGAGGAATGTCAACATGAAACAATATGGACGTGTTGCTAGAAGTTCGTGTGTGGTTTTAAAACCTCAGTTTTACTGCGGGCTGCCGCGTCGAAGTTTCTCTGCAAGTCTGGCCTCTGTTCATTCACAGCAGCAACAACATCACTCAGCTGTTTGCCACTCTGGCACAAACATACATGATTCTGATATGCATAATGTAAGATATTATTCAGATCATGTTAGCAACTACTCTGAAACGATTAGTGGCCAAGATGAGATGAAGGATGACGGCAGTCCAAGTCAAAGTAAGTGGTTAATGTTTGTTTATATTTATCAACTCTGTCCCCATAATAAACATTCACTCACGAATGCATGATGTCATTTTTTTATTTGTAATAATATTGCATATGCACTGGGCGCATGCCCTATAGAGGTAGGAAGGAAACTAAAGGCTGTAACGTTGCTCATCCTTAAAATAGTTCAAATATCGACAATTTGAGTATTTTGTGGATGAATACTGCTGTATGTACTGTTAACATAAACACTTAAGTGTTTATGTCCCTCTCTTCTTTTCATACAGAGTCCCTGGAGAGTTTCACCATTGATACATTGGCATCTTTACTCCGGCAAGAAAATGCAGTGGACATCTGTGTCATAAAAGTACCTGAGGAGATCAAATACACCAAGTACTTCATTGTTGCAGGTGGTATTTCCACAAGGCACCTCCGGGCAATGGCACTTTATGCTGTGAAAGTGGTAATTTATATTGTACATTTATAGTATTTAATGTATTTATTGATATATAACATCTATAGTATATTGCTTTTTTGAGTCGTGCCAGCCACTCCTACACTTGACCGTGTGTGTGGGTCCGTCCGTCCGTTTGAGCACGGCCTCAACAGCTGCAGCTGATTGCAACACAAGGATGCAACCAGTTTTATAGGTGCACATCACTTTTTTCTTTTCTTTCACAGTACAAATTTATGAAGAAAAGAAATGATCCAAATGTCAAGATTGAAGGCAAAGATACAGAGGACTGGATGTGCATTGACTTCGGTATGTAAAGGTTAATTTATACTCCCATCATGCAAGTGTGTCGCTCGCCTATCCACGGGGTCATCCCTATGTTCCCCGGGTTCTATGTTCCCCACTAAGGTTAGGGTTAGGTTTAGGTTAGGTCCTATATTCCCCGCTCTCCTTAGGAAAGCGGGGAACATAGGACCCGGGGAACATAGTACAGAGAACAAATTAGGCTGAAACTGATTCTGTCTTCACGCCAAATGCTTCACCACATGATGGTGATTTTCACAGAAAATTAAGTTGCACCATAGTGCGACATAGCATCAATTAGGCTCTAGACATTTGGTAGAAGATTCTCTTAATGTTCAGTTAGGAATAGAGGGCAGTCGATTGTAATTTATCATTTTGGTTGATTGTTGAAGAGTTGTGAACATTTGTCAATCAACAACTGTATACAGTAAGTGGTCAAGGAATTAGAGTAGTAAGAAAATTGTACTACAAAGTGACTTGGAGACATCAAATCTGGCATTTATCTCAATAACAACTTACTATCTGTCTGCAAGTAAACATCTTCAGTAGCTTCTATCTAAGTAGTCAATGAGCAGAAAGGGTAGTTGAAAACGGTGAGCTCTTGGAGATTACGAAGACTGACAAATAACACGCCATCCTGACTGCGGTAGTTGAGCCTGGAGATGACTGAGGCTTGAATGAGGGTCTGGGAAGACTCCTTTGTGAGGAAGGGTCTGATCCTCTTGATGTTGCACAGTGTAAACCTACGGTTAGTGACCGCTGCAAAGTGTGCCTTGAAGGACAGCAGTCTGTCCAGGACCCCTCCATGCCAGGCTTTTTGGCAGTTTGAACAGAAGTCCCTAGGATGTTGCTGATGGAAAGATCCTGCAGGGGGCAATACTACTCAAGAAAGAAGAGATGCTCTGTTTGTCAAGATAGATTGGGTATGACATCCATCTTTGCTGTGTGGCTGAGGGAGGGAAGGAGAAGAAAACAGTGTTTATTTGTCTTTATTGAGACTTACTGGACAAGTTTAGGCTGGCAATGTACATGCATGAGGATTCCATCCTAGGTCAGAATGAATAAGTGTTTTTCAAGACTGAGGCTAGTGTTTTAACTACTGTACCTTCAGTGGACACTTAATCCACTGTAGCCCCCATCCAAACTGATCTCTGTTGATATGCCTTATAGATACGTTTAAATGAGCATGAACAGCATGAAAAGATTTGGAGTGTACAACTTTGCTGAATAAATTTGTGTCTGTCTATTGTGGCCCACAATTTAGGCATTTAGCACATACAGTAGCAGACACACTTATCCAGAGCAACCTATAAAGTGCAAGATCTGAGTAACCTAGTCAACAAACAGTGTAAGTGGTCAATTAAATGGTGCCAAGAAAATGTGCTACAAAGTAATTAGGTTTGATCTTTTACCTGCTTTCCTATCTAAATAACACATTACCTAAATAACAGCCTTAGCACAGCTTGGGAGTGAGGAGGGAGAAGCATCTAGGAGGATGCTTGGGTATTATAGGGACAGGATGGACAGATATGTCCTGTGTTTGCTGATTGTAGTGCGTGCGGGAAGGCGTGTAGGGGTTGATCATATCCTACAGGTAGGGGGATACCATGCTCTTGGTCACCTTGTCCTTCCAAGTCATCCACCAGTGTTTTGAAGTGGATGCGAGCAGCAACAGGGAGTCAGTGAAGGGAGCACAGAAGTGGAGACGTGAACATTTTGGTGTGTTAAAGACATCGGCCTGGCATAAAACAATGTTCCATTAAATCACAGTTTAGGGGGGCAACTAAAGTTCTTATTTTATATTTACAACAACATTCTGGCAAATGATGTCCATTGACAGTGTATACTGTAACACTCAAGAGTGTACACATGTAACCAAATGGACCCTCCATCGGCATACATTTGTACACTCAAGAGTTGTTAGGAATTTACAGTGTACCATTACATAGTGTTAGTAAGTGGGTGAACTTTCATGTTGTCTTTAGGGAGTATGGTGCTTCACCTGATGCTGCCAGAGACCAGAGAGGTGTATGAATTGGAAAAACTGTGGACTCTCCGCTCCTACGACGAGCAGCTGAAGAGAATACCCCCTGAGACTCTTCCAGAGGACTTCATCTATGGTGCTGAAGACATCAAGTGACCGCCAAGGAAATACAACAGGACTTTATTTGTTTATGGGGCATTTATCCGTTCTTTGACCCCTTTTGGTCATAACAAAGTGTGAAAAATGTGGTATTGTTGCGCTAACAATCATCACAGCAGCACATTTCATGTGTGGAGGACATTAAAATTGTTAAAGGGTAAATAAAGGGTTTTAAGTTGAAGTCTAATTTACTTTGATTTGTGGGTTTGTAAAAATATGTACAGAACAGATAACACAGGAAACAGCAGGAGGCATATTTCTTCAGGTACTGGTAAATCACAACTTCTCTGGATTGTTTTGTGATAAATAACACAACTTTGTCAATTTACGTCAAGACACACAACTCAGACAGTTGTAGTACACTCTTTCTCACCATTCTGAGAATTTGAATGTTATTCATATGATAAAGTTTATTTTTCAATATGCTTCCTTCCAGATATAGTAAGAATGTTTTTCCTGATCACTGTACTGTCAGCACATAGTATTGTCTGAAGCTACTACATTGACAAGCAATGGGAGGCTAACTAGGCTAACCCAAAATACTTATAACGGCTAATATGAGTTGCATTTTAGTCCAATAACATAATGGTAATGGCACCCTTTTTTTTTGCCACCAGGACAATTGTCTATTATCTATTTCCATATTATCGGTTAGTGACAAACTATGCTTCCATCTATGCGTTTCTGAACCAGAGTTACCAGGGGTAACCTCCACTGAGGGACCTGGACAGGGGCAAGGTCTAGAGATGGATGGTGTTCATAATTGATCAAACGTTCATAAGAAGGGGGCCAACAACGGATAAGACAACAAAAGACAACCTCAGTGTAATCAAAATTCTTCTTCACCTGACCAAAAACAATTGTGTAGGCCCTACAAGGTGTGTGAGAGGGGAGTTTACATACGGTTCTGAAAAGCTTTGAGTGCATTACTGATGTTGCCAGCTGTTCAAATTATTTTTTACACTGCACTTAATTCATGTAACGATTCAGTTTTACCAAGTCATTCTATGTAAAACTGAACTTGAGTGCCAGCAAAAATGCCTACGGCCAATAGTGCACTTGCCAGCAAGTGTGTGATTTCTCCCTTTTCAAGAGTAATAAATAAAGTAAACATTTACAAAATTTAACTCATTTAATTCGTTTCAAATCAGCATAATTACATTTTTTTTTAAATCATGAAAATATTCATCATCAAGTCATACAAAATTAACAAGGTTGTCAATGCCCCTGACCGGAACAGGCCTGTACTGAGAATAACATTTCAGTGAACCATTACTCTGTCACCAAATCAGGGGTCAGTTGAATCATAAATTGCACATATGTTTGTGATAGTAAAAGGCACATACTGTATATACCTACTGCAGATTGTGATACATATTATACATTGTGATACAAGTCTATAAGGCCTCTAGGTTCTGTAGAGATTGCATCTATAAGGCTTAAAGAACCAGTATATTTCTTGCAGAACTCTGCACAGGCTCTACAGTCAAACTTGGCCTCCAATACACCTTCCTCTGTGTTGCCTGTTGGCCATTTCAAATAATAGGCTCTGCATAACTAGTTCAGTTTCCAGACTTTTTACTCTACTAAAATTATACATATGATACCTTGTGAATACTTTTACTTTTGTTACTTTAAGTATATTGTGATGCCAATACCTTTGTACTTTTACTTGTAACAGTGTTTTTACATTGCAGTATTGATACTTTAACTTCAGTAAATAATTGTTTTGTACTTTTTCCACCACTGACGACACCTTCATATGCGTTTATGGTTCAAATACATTATTATGCACAAATGCTATTCTTTGTAAGATTTTTTGTTTGTGAGGATTTGCATCTCTTTGACAGAAAGCACATATTTCAAAGACTTACTGATGTCAGCACTAGCTGCTGAGTATAGTCATTTCAATACTAGACACTGGTCCAATGTGGAGAAACCACACCACTGGCTTCTACTGAACCACCCACCCAAACCATTATCGATTAAGAAAATCTGATGTGCATGTGGTTCAATAATAAATGCAATCAGGCGTGAGCTGAGCAGACAAAGCTGACCTCATGTGTATTAAAAACAATATATTATTTAAAAAAATAAAAAAATAGGCACCCTTCTGGAGCTTTGTCTATAACTGTAGTCTACTCTACATAGATCTCCATACATGGGCATGTGTGACACCCACCACCATCCATTCACAAGGCAATTTTCAAATAGGATTCAAATGAAATTTTAAAATCGAGTCATGTGGCTCTCGTGATCCACATGGGAATGGCATGGTTTCAGTGTTCTAGGATTTCATCTGGCCAGCCTGTGACGTCAGTCATCTGTGACGTCAGCCATAAATTACATTTCTATGACGTATATCTCCAAATTTGGGCAAGGTATCAGAGCCCTATTGAATTTCATTATAAGTAAGAAAGAGAAATCTAATTTACAATTAAATATTTCAAAAAGTGTAAAATGTGCGCAAGGGATTTGGCACTGATCGGTCCAGTCCAGCAATTTGGGAGATTAGCTCCAGACACAGACCCTCTTATAGAAAGATAAGACTCTTGCAGAGCCAAGCTGTAACAACAGGCACACTTCTGGTGAGTTATGCATGTAAATGTAGCCTAGTTCCCAAAACAGAACTAAGGCTTATTCAGGTCACTTATAATATGTATTTGTGAGACTAAATCATTTACTACCACCTTGAGGCTTGAGTGACGTTCAAGTCATTTCACATAATTTAAAGCTATGCTGAGAATGAGATGCAGCTCCAGTTGTGGAAAGGGAGAAGATGCTTTGACAGATGTGAGATGTCTTCTGTGATTGGTCAATTACTCCTCTGGGGCGTGGGAGGTCTCTCCAGGTCATTCCCTGCTCCCGTTGATGCCCATACTCCACAGCAGAGGCTGGTCCGTCGTCACAGTCACAGGTTTCCTGGGGTTTCCGGGGGCGACGGACTCATAGGTGTTTGAGGTGCTCACCAGCTTCCCAAACTGTAGGACTTGGTTATCCAGGTTCCATTTGAGGCCAGTGGTCTGTGTCACAGCTGGCCCTCCGACTGGGATGAGGCTGCACCAGTCTCCCTCCAGGCCAGTGTTCACACCCAGTCTGTGGCTGCCAGGCCTGAGGAGATGGGCGAGGCTGGTGCCCTGCACGATCAGCAGTGGGAGCTGTGTCATGGACATGGAATGGTACAAGGTCTCCACTGACGCCATGATCTGGTCCAATCTGCCCGCCAGCCCACCGAGAGTCACTATGGTGTCCACCTGTAGCTGTCGTGTCTGGATCTCCTCCAGCATGATGGCCAGACACTTGGTGAAGTCTGTCAGGTCCTGGTCAGATGTCTCTATCAGCCTGCACCCCTTCTCCGCGTAGAAGGCTTTCACCTCGTCGGTGATGGAATCAAAATCCCCGCTGATGTAGTCAGGAAGAAAGCTGTCGCGCTCTCCCGCCGTGATGTCATAGAGGTGGTTGGCAGCTCCATCCGCACAGGACCTCAGGAGAGCCTTGCTCCACAGGGTGTGGAGGTAGTCCTTCTCCAGAGGCTGGTTCACAATGAGCAGGCAGATCCTCTGCGTGCCTGAGGGCAGCAGGCAGTCCAAAGGGGTAAACTCTTCACCCATGACCTGTATTCAACCCTCGATCCACTGTCAGCCTCAGGTTTACACTCTTCAACGTGTCGTCAGAGTCGCTCTAAACGGTGTTAAGAGTACGCGTCTGGCTGCCGTCCATACGGGCAAGCGTTTGAATGAGGGAACTTTCCGCGTGAGTTCCTGGTTGTTTTTAATGTCCATTTAAATATGAATCTGGTGCACACGCGTATACAACATATCGTCGCCCAGCAGTGACATCATCAACCTCTTAAAGTGACAGTACAGATATTCTGAAACCACTGACTGATTGATAGGGACAGAGACATTCATGTACTGAAAGACTGGTGATTCGAGGTTACATGTAGACACAGTGGTGGAAAGAGTACTCACATTTTTTACTTAAGTAAAAGTATCAATATAGCAATGTAGAAATACTCTGTTACAAGTAAAAGTCCTGAATTCAGAATTTATTTGAGTAAAAGTACAAAAGTATTGGTATCAAAATGCATACCAAAAGTAGAACGTTTTCTGATGATATTATATATATTTTTTACATTGAATATGCTTTTAATCTTTTCTGCAAAATAAACCATAACAGTTTGTTAACTTTTATTGTTTAATATCCCAACATAATATCATGTAAGATCTATGGGACAAGCAATCACTGTGCTGTTATTTTAATAGAACTCCCAGGCTTAACTTCTTGAATATAAACATCAAGTTATGATTCACTGTTCAACCACTAGTGAGGAGTGCATGTTATGATACGAAGGATTCAGCATAATAATCTACATTTATTACAGATTGTATTTCAGACAGAGGCAATTTATATCTGATCTCTGCTAATCTTGACCAGTTCAGCATTGCATTTTCCAGTTTTTGCTTCAAACACTCTCTGCTATAATTGTTCCCAAAATTACATTTCTGTTCTAATTGAGAACAGCCAGCTGGGACAACCATAATACTTCCTGTAAGATGCATGTACAACAAAGACAAGCAGACAGACAGACAGACAGACAGACAGACAGACAGACAGACAGACAGGCAAAGCAATGGACAAGCAGGCAGACTGATAGACAGAAAGATGGACAGCAGTGATTCTCAGAGTTGTCACAGCAATGACCCCAAAAGTAATATGTGTGGACCATGGACCACGATCTGAAATTATTTAGTGCCAGGGACCCCCATACAAGATTTGTGTTAACAATTTCTCACAAGGCGTCACAGTGTTTAGTTTCGTTTATTTCAGTCAACATTTAACTCAAAGCAGAGGTCTGCATAGAAGTAATTTGTTTCTGTCCATGTGCACCTGTCTGTGATTTATCCAATGTAATCATATTCAGAGTAGAGCTTTAAGGTGTTTTCCCAGGGTGCACAAGTATACCACTAAGTTGGCCATTGAAGGTGACACAGGTTGGGAAAGCTGCCTCACAAATATTTTGAAAATAGCAGATCTACAAACACGTTGCATCGTGACATGTTGTGAACTTGTAGATCGGCTATTTTCAAATGGCCAAAGTTTAAATAGGGCTAATGGTTAATGTACAGTGCAGTATATGTATTGTTCATTATGGTGTCCCTCCCAAATAAACAAATAAATGACCCAAAAAGTAATGACTTCTTAATGGTAGTAAACTTCTAACTTAACAAGTTACTTTTATAAGTAATGTTACCCAACACTGCTCACTCTCTAGTCTGTTTGACCAGCTGTTCCACCTCCTTCATAAAGCGCAGGCAGAGCTCATTTGCCACAGCACGGCAACACACTGTATGGCTACAGGGGTAACAGGATAGGTGGGTGCCAAAACCATCTGGGCATTAGGGACAACTAGTGCCCAGTTATCTGCACCCCTAAGTACCTACTCATCCAGGTGCCCACATGACATGTCCCTAGTGCCCACTCGTCCTAGTGCCCAGATATCCCGGTGCCCACCTATCCAGCCTCCAGGTGCCCACATGTCCCTAGTGCCCACTCGTCCTAGTGCCCAGATATCCCGGTGCCCACATGTCCCTAGTGCCCACTCGTCCTAGTGCCCAGATATCCCGGTGCCCACCTCTCCAGCCTCCAGGTGCCCACTCGTCCTAGTGCCCAGATATCCCGGTGCCCACCTCTCCAGCCTCCAGGTGCCCATATGTCCCTAGTGCCCACTCGTCCTAGTGCCCAGTTATCCCGGTGGCCATATCTCCAGGTGCCCACTCGTACAGGTTCCCAGTCATCCCAAAAATATGGTGCCCAGATGTCCCTATAGTGCCCACCTATCCTGTGTCCCATAGCACTACGTCACAGATCCGGGGTGTGTGAGTGACCCCCTGCTGTAAGAGCTGTTCATTCATGACCCTCTCTGTTGCACCTTGCACGTCCATGTGCTTCACTCTACTTCACATGTTTGGTAGATAAATGCACTCGTTGGATGGTTGTTTACATCGATTTGCAGTCCGTTTCTTAAAGTATTACCGTTGTTCGTACGGTAATAAAGGAAAAAGAAAGAAAGAAAGAAAGCAAATGGCCTACAACCTCCTAAAATAGTTCACAAATTATTAGTTAGTGTCAGTGTGTGAGTCGACGATGGACCATGACCAGAGTGAGTAAATCTGAAGTAGCTGTGCAGCTACGTTGCAGCTTAATGAAGGACCTTTAGAAAACCAATGATTTAATATTAACCTGTCTTCACTTTTTACTTTGTAGTGGAGCTGGTCAAAGTGACCCACGTTGAGGACTCGATCACATTTTGGGCACATGTAGGTGTAATCATGTTACCGTCTCGTATCAATCAATGTCTGTAATCACCTGTAGCCTTTGATCACAAGACTGATCGTCTTGGATGATTTTCAAAATAGTGTTTGCACGTTCTCCCTTTTAGTTCTGTCTGTACATCTACATATACGTTCAGATTTCAAATATAAAGAGCTTACCCCATGGCCACGGATGATGCAATTATGTACGGCCCCCAAGAAGTACCCGTATATTCCCAATTGTAAAATAAAAAACATTTTAATCGGATTGGTGGCCATTTTCTCATACAGAGTTCTAATGTATCTGGGTGCAATACACCTCCCAACCGATAGGATCACGTAATTGAACGCGTACGGAGAAAATGGCCACCGATCGGATTAAAATGATTTTTATTGAACAATACGGAATTTACGGGTACTTCTGAGGGTCCGTACATAACTGTAACATCCGTGGCCATGGGGTAAGCACTTAATATTTGAAATCTGAACGTTTATGTAGATGTACGTGCATACGTTTATTTTTTAAACGAAAATGACATGTTGTTTCAGAGCACCACGTCGCATGAAGCAATTGAACAAATGAACAACACCTTGGGAGAAGTATGCCTAAAATCTCAGAGGCTGCATGGCACCCCCAGTGCCAATAAGGTAGGGGGATTTACTGGGGGGGGTGGATGGATGGATGGATGGTCGCTACTACATTTCAATGCATGCATGTGCCTCAGGCTCAGGGGCTCTTTGTTGTTGACACTTGGGGCATTCAAAATGTGATTGTGAGAAATTGTATTTAAGGCTCAAGAAGGCCATAATGCTTGATGAATTACTTGATTCAGGTCATAATGGACTTTTCCCCCCCAGTTCGTTAAAAGGGGAGCATTGTAATGGGATATCAAGAAATGTGCATGTAAATGTATTTACAGTGCAGTGGTGAGGAAAGTACATTCTTTACTAAAAGTATCAATACTGCAATGTAGAGACACTGTTACATTAAAGTACTCAAAATCATCAAAATCTACTTAGTAAAAGTGCAAAAGTATTGGCTTTGATAAGCACAAAACATACTTTAAAGTACCAAAAGTAAAAGTACTCATTATGCAGAATGTCCCTTTTCACAAGGTATCATATTTATAAAATGTATTAAAATCTTTTGAAAATAGCAGATCTACGACGTGTCGTGAGCTTGTAGATCGGCTATTTTCAAATAACCAAAGTTCAAATAGGGCTGAAGAGGTTAATGTACTAAGTTTTGTAAAAATAATTCAAATCTATAAAGTAACTAGTAACTAAAGGTTTCAAATAATTGTAGTCGAGTTAAAGTACAATATTTGCCTCTGAGATTTTGTGGAGTAAAAGTATTGAAAACTGGAAATAGTCCAGTAAAGTAAAAATACCTCAAAAGTACAGTACTTGAGTAAATGTACTTGCCCATGTTACAGTTTAAATGTCTCTGAATGAACTCTGTTGTAGATTTATGGAGCTCTTTTCTCAAAAGACAACAACTGGTATCGCTGTAAGGTGCTGCAACAGCTGGACGATAAGGTGAAGGGAGATGCATGTTGGGCTGTTTCATGTGGAAATAAGCTATATCACCATAACATAATGCTGCTTATAAAAGTCTTCAGATTAGCATTTAGATATTACAATTTTAAAATGTCAACTTTATAGATCGTGTTTGTCACATTGGAATGCAGGGTAATGGCAAGTCCATCTAAAACTCTCAAAAATTCTTCTTGCCCCAGTGGTAGTTTAAAATGTGTTCAGTTAAGAGCTCGTTTTTGATCAACATATACTTCCTTTGCATTATCCCTTATTGAAAATCATTATGCAAAACCTTTTAATACAATCTTTGTCTTTTATGTACGCAGTTCATGGTTTCCTATATTGACTATGGGAATAGAGAGATGGTTTGTCGATCGGCTGTTGTGGAACTTCCAGAGGATCTGCAATCTCCAAGTCTGGCCAAAAAGTACAAATTCTGGGGTTTACACAGCGACCCTGATTCACCTAACATTAAACCGGTAAGCACGGTATTTGAGATGAAACTGTTTTGTTGGAATCATCATAAGCACAGCTTAAAGAATAAAGTCAAGTCAAATGACTTGACTTGAAGTTTATACACATATGAGACAGTTCACGTGGTGGGTTGCTCACATACTTTAGACCAGCGTTTCCCAACCGTCGTGCCCCGGCACTTTAGTGTGCCGGTTGAGAGGGCTTGCTGTGCCGTCTAAAATGTCCAAGAAACAGAACGAAACCAACTGCTGCTTGCTACTGTAAGCATTTAAATCACCATCCTTTATAACTTTGCACCATTGAGCCAGTTCTCTGTTTCTGCTGGTATTCTCTATGGTGTGTCTGTGTGTACGCTTGAGCCCAGCTACAGCATGCTACTATAGAGGAGCACAATTAGATACACCCTGCCATTCAATTAATCCTGGCACTCTGTGTCACTCTTCCTGGGTCCACCCAACGGAACTCAATAAAGAAGGAAGAGAATCGCTAGACACCGGGCATTGGTGCACATGGGTGGCAAACTGGAATCCGGAAGTTCGATGAAATGCATGGCAGTGCATGAGAGCCAGCTGGACCAGCTATCCAGCTTATGAACAAACACTATTTCTGAATGATTGCGACCTTTGTCATGTAATCGGTTCAGGAATGTAAAAGAAGACATATCACAGGTTGTTTTCGGACAATCTCGCGATAACGGCACATACTTTGGCACAGTCAGAAACGTACTCTGTGCTCTTTAGATACCTCAATAAAATTATACAGTGTGCACATCGAAAAGCAAGCATGTCTTTTATTTTCCTGGACAGAGTATTTTTTTTTCTTCTAAAATGCATTATACTGTATAGATACTGTATAATACTATAATTTATACAGTATATATGTCACAGGTAAATTGGCATTCCAGGGAAATTGGAAGGGGAGCGCTTGTTTGTAGGCGCGGGGCGGGGCGGGGCTGCGAGGCGGGGCTTTGATGCGAGGACGACGACGACAACATGGATATACATACATACCGGCCTCAGTGGCGCACTTCGATAATCATTGGACTCCCCATCCACTACCACTGGGAGTCTGGGTTTGACTCCCGCTTGGGACATTACTTTTTCAAACAACCGCAGACTACTTTTTTTCTCCGATAAAGTATAGTTTTGGACCATGACGGAGGCGCGCCAACTCAGCAGACCTTGAGGCCGAGGAGTCGCGCCCGAGCGCCTCCAGGCGCGAGTGCCCGCGACGACCGGCCGATGGTCTGCTAGTCGACTAAGCGCCGTCCGAGTTATGTACCGATAGGCACAGAATCGTAAATGATGTTGTGGGGACTGCATTTGCCCCTCTATGGTTTGCCCCAACTGCCACTCACTGCACTAACATAGCCCGCCAGCCCCGCCCCCTTGTGCTTCAACTGCATGGAATAAGGTGTAGCAATCACACGCCGAGATCATAACTTCAGCATGGTACAGGACGTAATATTCCATAAATCATATAAATATAATTTATGAATTATTACAATATATATATTGATATATATTGAAACTTACGTCACTGTAACAGTAACGTGAGTTCTTGTCAGACTTGCAATAAATATCCCAATAGTATTACTGTAAACAGAGAAAAATGAATGACACACGCCTTCTTAATAAAAATAGTCTCAGAAATTTATTAATGAAAATAAATGCACAAAAATGATCAGAAATGCCACTGCATTTCGTTGTACGTCATAACTAGGTGATCTTTCATTCAACGTTTAATGACAGGCTGGTGCTGTCCTCAAAGGTCATGACTTAGACCTATGTAGGTTTCCATCGTAGGCCATATTTTGAGGGAGGCCGGCCTGTAACGCCATGCTCTCCATCAATATATGCTAACTACTAGGGAACCAGTTAAATAACTTAGAACCAAAAGGAATGTATTAGTTCCCCCACTCAAATGAGGGCTTAAATGTTAGTAGATAAAGTAAAACATAGGATATCGTGTGTGGAAAGAAATGAACAGATACTTAAATGACCCAACGCTATCTGGACATGAGAAAAGGGGAAAAGAATGGATCATGGAGCCTTAGGGAGGAAGAGACCGAACCATACATACAGCATATCGTTAGATGTTGCCACAATTCACATGTTCAAGACTCATACGACCTGGTTGGGAGGCTTTTCACGACAGTCCTTTTTTTCAAAGTCCCGAGAGCGGTCAGAGTTCTTCCAGGGTACGGTGGGAGAGATAGAGTGCAAGGGGGCTTCGCCCCTCACCCCTTCTCCCACCCCCCCCTTTGGTCCTTTGGGATCAGAGAAGAGAAGAGCTGGTGGTCTGGTGTTCTGGTGCAGGAAGAGAGTGAGTGCGGGTGTCTCTCTGTCTTTATAGTAAGGGGGCCGGTTCACCGACGGTGAGGGAGGCCCCCCCACCTTCTTCGGGAGGCGGCCTCCAGTTCTCAGTGTAGATTTCATGTTGACACACATCATTCAGTGAATGATATTGACTTATTGTTCGTTCCTTGATGACGCATCGTCACTGAGTCTTTTTGGGCTTCTTATTGTACGTGAAATCAAAAATGCAATTCAGGCATATCTTTGCATCATACATTTAGGTTAGGTTTGTTAGTAAATGACTCAAAGCAGTGTGGGCTCTATTACCCATTTCTAGGGGACACACAACATATTCAATAGTTCCTTTCTTCACCCGACTGGGGCTATGCTTGTTGGCATTTGGTTTAAGGACATAATATTTGTGATACAATGTCTTTGTCTCATTGTCCTAGTGGGGAGGAGAGAGAGAGAGAGTGTGTGTGTGTGTGTGTGTGTGTGTGTGCGTGTGCGTGTGTGTCTCTCTTTCTTAAGTCCATTTCCTGCATGTCATAAATAACTTTGGGCTCCCCCCATTCACTTCCAAATAGTGGAGGGAAGCTGGATACAGAGAGAGAGTGGCTTGGTGTGTAATCGGAGCTCAGGCTGGCAAACTGCATTCCTTCTTTCTCCTTATCTTTATGGCCCTGAAAGGGCCTCGCCTCAGAGTCCCAGGGGTCGCTGAGGTGACACGGTGGTCAGATGTCCACAGTTACTCTGGCCCTGTGAGCTTGTGGGGAGAGAACCTGATTTGTCTTTAATATCCAAAAATGTACGTATCCGCATAAGTCCAATTTTGGGGGACGGCCTTGCGTTCATATCACTACAGACCCCCCTGTTCATGGTTGATGGATCCTTGATGTCATCAAGGGTTCATCAGTCTATGAAGAAAAAGAAAAACAGCAGGGCAAAAACCCAAAAATTGGACACGGCCCAGAGACTTTCCGGCCTCTGTGATCGGTAATCATCTTAACATGTCATTATGGCAACACTACTAAAGCCACACATTCGAGACATACACACCAAGGTTGAAAAGCGCAGAGGTGAAAAGAAAGAGGATGTTTAGACCATAGTATAGGGGTCTCTATACCCATTTCTGGTATACCTTTTTACTTTCTCTATTCAGAGTACAGGCTGCTTTGAGTGGTGAGCAGCTGGTTTAAGGGCCATGATAATAGGGGACACACACACAAGGGGGCATGCATAGTACTCGTGTCTAGGTGTTGCTTCTGAGAGCAACATCAAAACTTGTAGTGGAGGGATGAAGCAAAACAGATGTCTACGCCTATCAACTCCTACACTAGAGGACCAAATGACCTTTCCTGACTTTAAGGGAAAAGGGCAGGGGGTAGCATGCAGTCAGAGTGGCTCTTTGTGAAAGTGAGCCTACTTCTATGAGTTTTTTCCTGAAGGAAAACAAATAAAAAAAACAAACACAAACAAAACGGCTCTTATCCCATTCCTAATATTGTGTGGGAGAGAGTTTTTGGTTTTTAATACCCTATTGGTATTTGTCTTGGATCTATGTAGAAAAACAGACAAGCAACAAAATAAAACAAAACAAAAGAAACCTTGAAAGTATTATTGAACTCATCAAATGAGTCCTAACACTTGACTTGTCATGCAAGGATGGTCTTCTCTGAATGTCTAAATGATGTTGTTAGTTTCCGATCCGATTAGTGTTCAGCAACCTTTGTTAGGTTTGTCTTAACCAATGGCCTAGCTGGGGCAGGATACTAAGTAGCTGTGACTTATATAGCACATTTTCACTTGTTTAGGGAGAGGTCGGAGATTTTGTTTCAGTGTGTTAACTGCAACCCTACCACAGTAAAGAACTACAAACATGGTGACCTCTACTTAGTTACCTAAAGTCAATATGTCTATTTGGGCACCATGCTGTCATGGCTTTTGAGCCTTGGTCCATTGTCAACTAGGTTTAGTTAGACCATAACTTACACGTGTTCTTGGGGTCACCCTGGGGTTACCTCAAGCTATCATTAGATAGGCTGACATGAGCACCTGGTGCCAGCATTCAGCACTGCTGTCCCTGAATTGTGTCAACAGACTTGGTCAACAGTTGGCAATCTTAGGGTGATATCATTGTTTATGACTGACCCCCCTTATGAGGAGTTGAGTAGTCAACAAGGCTTGTCGCAGTGATTGATCAGCGCCGCATTATAATGTCACACCTGAAATTGCCAAGTTTTGTATCACATAAGGGTTGGGGTCTGTGAAGTGGCTTAGCATAGCGAGCCACGAGGTAGACTATATGGGCGGGAAATCGAGTTCCAGCGGTCAGGGTGTCTGTGTAGACATGGTGGGTCCATTGAGCGCCCCAAGTGTAGTTAGTAAAAGCAAATGGCACGGGCTTCAGGAGCCACGTGGGAAATGTCAAATGTGCCTAAACTATTCGAGCTGCAACCATTCATTAAGCTTTTGACCCATAAGGAGAAGAGCTTTATTGACAGGAGCCACAAAAAAATTATAGTAGCACTAATGCATGGGTCCAATTTTAATTGGACATAGTAACACTTTGATTACACCTGGTACCCTTAGCATAGGTCGTCAGTATCATTGACAGCGCCTAGTCCTAGGAAAAACAGTTTGTAACAGTGTAAATAGTAGATTATAGGTACGTTTTTAGTTACAATTGATTATGAAAATAAATTCAATCCATTATAAAACTACATAGCCGAGAGTTTCTTACAACCGTCAAACTTAATGTGTCGTTTTAAAGGAGAAAGAAAAACTTTTCAACACCGCATGGGCCTGAAGTTGACTCAAGCAGTTAACTATTAACACCTATGGGTTTTGGGTGACTACTATATTGGTTTGTATGGGGCGGTTTCATACACGTTCGAAGTGTGCTTTCTCATACCACGCGTGCAAACCATATGCCCGCCCTACAATTACAAGATATAGCAGACCACATAAGTTACTGATTTTTAGGCAGTGCCCAAAAAATATATCACACAACTCCAACACTTATAAGTTCCGTCCGGGGACCTATAGACTTGCATAAACCAAAAGGTAATAGGAATTGTTTAAACGACCCCGATGATCATGGTTAGTTGAGCCGCAGTGGTTTACATGAGTTTAAAGAATACGCCTATCATTAAATGACCCAGAGGTGTGTCTTGGTTAGATAGCCATCATGGGGCGGTAGGCTTACGTCACTCCTGTGTGAAAATATAGTACAAGCGTCAACCTCATGTCTGTTGCTATGACTACTAGTCATGCGTCATGGGCAGGACTGGTTTCTGGGAGGGTGCATTGCGCGCCTCACACAGAAACATGGCCCATACGTCTCATGACCTGACCTTTTGAAATAGACAAAAATTGTTTCGCACAGGTTGCTTGTAATGCACACAAAATTAAGGGTCCCCCCTACAGCATTTGGCTAGGGTAGGACACAAAACTAGAAGGAGTGGTACATGCAGCAAAAACTGGTGAAGTACTAGTGGAATTGTACTTAGTAGGCCGTGTGAAGATGAGACAAGGTTTCCCTGATAATTATTTTGAGGTGTTTAGCTTTGTTCGAGACCTAAAAATTTAAGAGGGATTATTAGTCCCAGGTTCCTTAGTTTAGTTTATTTTTATTTTTTAAATAAACGTTTATTTGGTTCGAATAGTAAAGTATCTTTGATTGAGAGAAAAGTCTTTGAAGGTTCCTTTGGGTTTTCCCCAAAATAACCGAGATTCAAAAGAGAAAACAAGATTTTTAAATTTGGAAAAACTAATCAGAGAGAAGTGAAAAAAAAAAATTTATGCGAGAGAAAAAAAAAATCTAATTTGAAAAATTAATTCCAATTCCAATTTCTTTTTTTTTTTTTTTTTTTTTTTTTTTCAAATAATTTTATCCATTTATAGAAATTCCAGAATAAACGTGAACAATCTGCAGAGTATCTTTAGAAACCGGAACATTGAAAAATTTCCGGGAATTATAGCCGAAAATACTCTGCAATCGTCAGACTTATTGTGTTTCTTCTTACAAAGGAACAAAAATTAATAATCTGTTTCCAATTCTGAACTAAGATTAACTTTCCGAATTAAGCAGTTAACTTATTAACCCTTTACTTTAAAACGAGCTCAAACAAACATTAGCTAAACACCTTTAAAAACAACACTGGATCCCAGTCTGTCTTCACACAACGTCACGTCACCACCACAGATCTTTATCTCAAGTGAATGTCTCACTGGAGCTCAACTGTAGTGGGGGAAGGAGTTCTTAGCTCCACAAAGCCGTTGCACGTGCTGTGACGTTATAAACGGGAGGGGCGTGTTGACGTAATTCAAAATGGCGCTAACTGAAATGTCACGGAAGGACCAGACCGCAGTCGCCAGGCTGTACATGCCTGCTGGGTTTGTGTTGAAAACACGGCTTTCCTTCCGGACAGCAATTTTGCACTCAAAGTTAGATTACGGGTCAGTTTGAAGAGGACAGCATGTGGCTAGGGTAGGACGCGCATTGGTTGTCCATGCGGTCTGTCTATCAAACCGTGACGCGACCTTGATTGTGGGGAATCTGACTATACTGCGGTGTAGGGAGGTGCTAAGATACGGTTAGCGCTAACCATATGAGACCTCATACACTCACAAAGTATAGTAGGTCACCGTTATGTGGACAGCATTTGGCTAGGGTAGGACGCGCATTGGTTTTCCATGCGGTCTGTCTATCAAACCGTGACGCGACCTTGATTGTGGGGAATCTGACTATACTGCTGTGTAGGGAGGTGCTAAGATACGGTTAGCGCTAACCATATGAGACCTCATACACTCACAAAGTATAGTAGGTCACCGTTATGTAATTTGTAAATTTTGTTGTGATTTTTGGCGGAGACAAAACCCATGTCTATATATATAGCTCCCACAACTGTATCACCATCATCTGTCCGGGGGAAACTAGCAGATCAAAACTGCTCGTCCCCCCCATAGGAAAGCACAGAGGAGACACATATAGCGTTGGGGCCAGGGTCTGTAGGCGCTTTGAAGACATTTGTTTCACTTAAGAGCATGCAACCTTGCAGCTACTCTTTAGTTACTCACAGAGTATCATTCTTGACTGATACACAAACACAGGTAAACTACGTCCCTTGAACTATGGCTGCTTATAAAAATTGCCATACCAACTGTTCTGGCTGTTACAGAGTATAGGGCATGACTCTATTTCTCTTGTGACAGGAGGGGACTTCTTATAGCTCCAGTTGTACAGGTCTGTTGAAGCAACCTGATCTCTACACCTTTTTGAAACGGTGGAGTCATGGCTCTCAACTCAACTCAATACAGCCCACCTAGTCTTTTCTCAGTGCATTAATCACCTCGTGCTGGACAAATGTCTTTGTTTGGGCACTCTCCCTTTTTTTTTTCTCGGAGTGGTCACAACAAACAAAATTGATACCTCAATATATACTGCATGGGCCGGCAACGTAAACACTGTATCACTGAGAGGATACTCTAGCGTATACGGAATTATATTGAATGATCGTGATACTGTTATTGGATTTTTAACACTTGAGAGCTTGGTGAGTATGACTAGGTTGCAAAAATTGCATACGAGTGGCATACAATCAAATACTTTTAGTTAATTTCAGTATGCAGTAGCAGTGTGCAGTGACATCGTTTTCTCATTTAACTGGGAGTAAACAGGATTGAAGTGAAATGCAATTTCAGTCCAATCTTCCCAGAGAAATCGGAGGCCCGGATTAACCGGAACAAATAGCATGGAACTACTCTCATACACACTTAGGACTATGGGCCTAGTTCCGAATGGTAGTATAAAAGAACTGGGTTTCTTAGGGAAAAAGGCAAAATGTTCGAGCTTACTCAAAACAAGCACTATTTTGATCAGGATTTTGCCAAACTTTGACCTATACCATTGTTTTGTCCTTAATTTGAATTGAGGCGGAAACATTAAACCAATTATACTTAGGCTCCCATCAAATCATGGTGAAATTAGCAGTGGTCACCTACATTCCTTTCTTTAAAGTCCCTTTTGAACTTGCAAGGCCTCACAGCATGGCACTGGAGGTAAAATAATAGGTGCTGTAATTTCTCAAACCGGGTTACATCCGGTACTTATAGTTATTCTGTCTCTTCTTCGTAATATACCTACATATGGGATAACATATGCCAGTATACCACTTTGAAGATAAGAAAACTGGGCTTACATATGTACCCTCTAGTCATCCTGTCTCCTCTTCGTAATACCCTTACATATGTTATCCCATATGCAAGTACATTACGCTGAAGACAAGAACACTGGGGCCACACACGTAACCTTTAGTTTTAATCGTCTGGTAACAGACTCTCATCATTTAATAGCCTAAGATTGTTTCCTAAATAGACGAACATAACTTTGAAATCATCAGGATAAAAATTTGAGGACTTAAAGTACATTAAAATTTGAATCCTTATTCGAAAAGTTAAAAATGTTAACAGCAATTTAGCATGTAATTGTTTAAAATCTTCAAAAAAATGTATTATCACCATAAAATGATGACTTCACGTTGAAATCCAATTCGATTCAGTCAGAGTTTTGTCATAATTAAACCATCGTATGTAGTTGTTCTCTTAACAATCAACAAATCATGGCTTTGGATCGACAGAATAAGAATCATGAATTCAAAATCAAATTAAGTGAACTCATAGGTAAAATTTGGAATAATCAAACAATCACACCAAGTCTTTGCATGTCGTTCATTTCAGAATTTTGGCTCATTTGAAAGCCAGGTAGCCACAGTAGGCTAGTATAAATCAAAGTTTGCGGCGGAGATTAATTGAGATAAATTGGGAACTTGAATAGAATTTATTCAATAAAAGTTCCTATGCTTGTCTTAATTTTAGGAGTAAGTCAACAACATTTAAATTGATCGGTACACCTCTCAGTCCTAGTACTCTACAAACAAGTATCACAGTATCACAATATTCAACAGACATGTTTATGTTGAGCCCAAGCAGGGAGGAGGAGGAGGGGTGATTTCTTGTCATTCTGTCCACGCCTGGATAAACATTTGGGTTGGAAGCTACAAAGCTGAGTGGCAGGGCCCTCACATGAAGGTTGTAAAACTTCCCCCCCAATCCATGTTGGATTCAGTTAGAAAAACACCAGAGCAAGACATTTGGAGTGTGACAACAAACACCCACTACCTCCAAAAATAGTAGCCTAATGCTACCCAAATGCACTTTGCTGGAAAATATCTCATGACGGAGGGAGCCTTTTAATTCCCTTAGGTTAAAAGAGGGGACCTCCCTCACCGTCCAACGTGCTTACGTCACAGGGGGCTTACCTATTAGTCCATAAAATTCAAGAGGGCTGTTTACTCTTTGTCTTGAACTTTTATGAATGAATAGGTGTTTTATTGGAGCCATGTGACAGTGTCTGAGATTTCACCTTGTAGGCTCTTGTTAGCCGGTCAAGATGAAATCTGAGACACGCTCTGCAAGACATAGACAAGCTAAAACATCTCTAACGTCTCACCTCCTCTCTCTAGTCTCACAGAGCCCTATGGTTTTCAGCTGTCTGGTTTAATCAGAACCAGGCTACTGTCCTTTTTCTCAGAGAGAGAGGATACACCCCCACCTCCAGTAATCAAGTTACTCAGGGAAACAAAGACCCATAAACTTAGTTTCCTGGTTCAGTGGTCAGAACAGAATTTCCATTCCGCTCTGTGCCACTGGGGTTTGAAATTGGGAATCTGAGGATAGGAATAAAATAAAACCATTCCAAATCAAAAGTTTCAACCTGTTATTTTTTTTCAAACACGGTCTGTAAGCTTTTAATGGGATTCTGCGAGGAGGAAGCGTCACAGTTGCTATCCTTTCAGTAATCCCCTCCTTTTAAGACAGTTAAAACTATCTAAAAGGTTTCCTAGAGACCATAACAGCTTTACTAAAGTTATAAATCTCAGTCCAGTTTAGACGTAATTTACACTTGGTTTTGCTTAGATTTTTGTTATCTGATAACTATCTTTCTCTTTTTATTCATAAAAAGGCCATTGTAAATTAGTCAGGATTTAAAAGGGAAAGGCTCTTTCTAAGTAGCTAGTTTAAAAAGAATATTTTTCAACCTTTTGAGTGCCGGACTCACCTTAAAACATTTCTTAATTTGTTTCCCGGGGGGAAGACAAAAACTCTTTTTACTGTGTCTCCTTCGTTCTGCCGAACGCTTTTGAAACAGTTTTAAAAGGGCGGATCAACTTGCATTCAGCGGTTATCAGCAGCAACCCCTTTTATGCTTTTTTTAAACTCAATATTTCCAACAACTGCTTAAAAACAGTTCTTAAAAATCTTGAGGCTCTTACTTCTGCTCTTTACTCACACACTTATGGGCAACAAAAGTGCTACTGTCTATTCAACTCAGCTGTCGTCCGTCCACTGGGGACAGCAGACAGACTTGCTTCAGCACAGATATCCACAGTTATGATCAACTTAATTCACTAAAATTGATTACGAGAAAAAAAAAAGAAAACAACAACAATAATTGGCCTATTATTATTCTTATTTTTACCAGAAAAAAATTTAAATTTATTTTTTTTCTTTTATCAAAAATATGATTTTTGATATCTCGGTGTTTACAGTACGTACAGTATTGGGATAAGAGTCTGCCGAACGCGGGGCACCACCTGTAGCAATCACACGCCGAGATCATAACTTCAGCATGGTACAGGACGTAATATTCCATAAATCATATAAATATAATTTATGAATTATTACAATATATATATTGATATATATTGAAACTTACGTCACTGTAACAGTAACGTGAGTTCTTGTCAGACTTGCAATAAATATCCCAATAGTATTACTGTAAACAGAGAAAAATGAATGACACACGCCTTCTTAATAAAAATAGTCTCAGAAATTTATTAATGAAAATAAATGCACAAAAATGATCAGAAATGCCACTGCATTTCGTTGTACGTCATAACTAGGTGATCTTTCATTCAACGTTTAATGACAGGCTGGTGCTGTCCTCAAAGGTCATGACTTAGACCTATGTAGGTTTCCATCGTAGGCCATATTTTGAGGGAGGCCGGCCTGTAACGCCATGCTCTCCATCAATATATGCTAACTACTAGGGAACCAGTTAAATAACTTAGAACCAAAAGGAATGTATTAGTTCCCCCACTCAAATGAGGGCTTAAATGTTAGTAGATAAAGTAAAACATAGGATATCGTGTGTGGAAAGAAATGAACAGATACTTAAATGACCCAACGCTATCTGGACATGAGAAAAGGGGAAAAGAATGGATCATGGAGCCTTAGGGAGGAAGAGACCGAACCATACATACAGCATATCGTTAGATGTTGCCACAATTCACATGTTCAAGACTCATACGACCTGGTTGGGAGGCTTTTCACGACAGTCCTTTTTTTCAAAGTCCCGAGAGCGGTCAGAGTTCTTCCAGGGTACGGTGGGAGAGATAGAGTGCAAGGGGGCTTCGCCCCTCACCCCTTCTCCCACCCCCCCCTTTGGTCCTTTGGGATCAGAGAAGAGAAGAGCTGGTGGTCTGGTGTTCTGGTGCAGGAAGAGAGTGAGTGCGGGTGTCTCTCTGTCTTTATAGTAAGGGGGCCGGTTCACCGACGGTGAGGGAGGCCCCCCCACCTTCTTCGGGAGGCGGCCTCCAGTTCTCAGTGTAGATTTCATGTTGACACACATCATTCAGTGAATGATATTGACTTATTGTTCGTTCCTTGATGACGCATCGTCACTGAGTCTTTTTGGGCTTCTTATTGTACGTGAAATCAAAAATGCAATTCAGGCATATCTTTGCATCATACATTTAGGTTAGGTTTGTTAGTAAATGACTCAAAGCAGTGTGGGCTCTATTACCCATTTCTAGGGGACACACAACATATTCAATAGTTCCTTTCTTCACCCGACTGGGGCTATGCTTGTTGGCATTTGGTTTAAGGACATAATATTTGTGATACAATGTCTTTGTCTCATTGTCCTAGTGGGGAGGAGAGAGAGAGAGAGTGTGTGTGTGTGTGTGTGTGTGTGTGTGTGCGTGTGTGTCTCTCTTTCTTAAGTCCATTTCCTGCATGTCATAAATAACTTTGGGCTCCCCCCATTCACTTCCAAATAGTGGAGGGAAGCTGGATACAGAGAGAGAGTGGCTTGGTGTGTAATCGGAGCTCAGGCTGGCAAACTGCATTCCTTCTTTCTCCTTATCTTTATGGCCCTGAAAGGGCCTCGCCTCAGAGTCCCAGGGGTCGCTGAGGTGACACGGTGGTCAGATGTCCACAGTTACTCTGGCCCTGTGAGCTTGTGGGGAGAGAACCTGATTTGTCTTTAATATCCAAAAATGTACGTATCCGCATAAGTCCAATTTTGGGGGACGGCCTTGCGTTCATATCACTACAAAGGTGTGTGTGTGTGTGTGTGTGTGTGTGTGTGTGTGTGTGTGTGTGTGTGTGTGTGTGTGTGTGTGTGTGTGTGTGTGTGTGTGTGTGTGTGTGTGTGTGTGTGTGTGTGTGTGTGTGTGTGTGACACACTCACTCACTCACTCATGTCTGGCTTGCATTGCCCTCTAGCGTTGGTCCCACAGAATTGCCTGGGGGGGCGGTGAGCGCTTCTTTTCCAATTTACCTGGAATGCCAATTTACCTGTAACATATATACTCACAGGTCAATCACCACTATCTCCTGCTACAGGGCTTCCTCCAGAATCTGATGTTTTCTAAAACAGTCCGTGTTCAGAAGAGGTCTGTGAGCTTTGATGGTACCATCCTGGTCCAGGCTTTTCAGGGGAACATGGACATAGGTGAAGAGCTGATAAACATGAAGCTTGCCCAGGCCAATGTGCTCTGGAGCCAGCGGGAGAACCCGCCCCTGAAGGACCCTGCGGTTGCCTGGCTCCAGCAAATGATGGAAAGGGGTCAGGGGACAGACGGCATTTCCACCTTTCCGGTGTGCATGCCCAAACTTCGACCAGTTTTAACTGACCAGAAGCCGTCGTCTGCAAAGTAAGCTACTGACATTGTGCCACGTTTGTTTTGGGCAGCTCCCATGTGTTGACACTTGACATTGTAGATCGTAATTTATTCTTCATGGTTCGACCCTGTTATTCTTTTTTTCTTTTTTTTCTCTGGGGCTTTTTTATGCCTTTTTTATGGGATAGTAGGAATAGACAGGAAATGGGGAGAGAGATGGGAAGTGACGTGCAGCAAAGGCCATCGGGATTGGGACTCGAACCAACGACGCGCTGTCAGGCTACTTTGGAGCCTAGGTGCCCGGACCTCTACGCCATCGATCTGGGCCTTCGACCGTGTTATTGCCGAAAATGACGAATTTTCAAATGAAAAATGTGACTCAACACATTGAACATCAGTTATATTCGGCAAGCAATACGGTCATTTAATGGAAGGAGCTCTGGTCTCTGGTTCTTTTTTGCCAGAAAATAAAATATTCCACCCATAGAGTTAAAAATAATAGAGAGGGCACCCGAAATCCCCTCCCATCCACTTGAATTGAGTTGCTCACCCAGCGCATGAAGCGAATTCACCCCTTCTTCCGGGTTGGAAAGTGTGATGGGCGTAGCCTATTTGGGGCCACTGTGATACTGCGTCACAGAAGTGACGCGTTTTACGTCACAGAGGTGCGCGGCCCCGTGCGCAAGCTTGTGCGCAAGCTCGTGAGTCGAGCCCATTGGTCGAAACAGTTTTCGCTCGTACATTGTGCAGTGGCCCCGTCCGTTTAAGCTGCAGTACCTACGAATGGCCAGCATGTCCATTTCGCTTCAATGCAACCACTGGGTTCTGGGGGCTTGATTCCACCGGACAGACATTTTTGTTACTCCAGTGCGCCACCTACAGATCTGTTGCAGCCAGTGACAGTCGCATAGTCCTCAACGTTTTTAAAATGCTGCAAGAAAAATATTAAATTGAATTCTCATTCATTCACTATAAATATAATATAATATAGATGGAATAGATTATGTGCTGTACATGTAG
This sequence comes from Gymnoscopelus braueri, assembly GCF_963280865.1. Classification (NCBI taxonomy): domain Eukaryota; kingdom Metazoa; phylum Chordata; class Actinopteri; order Myctophiformes; family Myctophidae; genus Gymnoscopelus; species Gymnoscopelus braueri. The sequence goes on from NC_137605.1 coordinate 17,627,943, forward strand.
ACTTTGATCATTTGCATTATCATTTGTGAAAGAAATGTATTTAAAAGCAGTGGGTGTAGCGCTGTTCTAGCCACTGCATTGAATTTAGATGTCATCAGACTTTTCTGTAGTCGGAGATCTATATGCGAGACAAATGTGAACCAGCCTGAGTCCTAATCAGTTTTCAGTATTTTGACTAGAGTCTCTAATGTATGGAATAATGATCAACGACAAGGACACTGCAGTTGAGAGGTCATGTCACATTTATTTTAATCACGGGTTGTTGGTATTTCTAGAGACAATATTTGTTGTCTTTCTTCTCTTGTTACAATCTAGGGAGACGGCCACAAATGTCTTCAATCCTGCCATCGCTTCTGAAAAGAAAACGGAACTTACCAACGCAGTGGAAAAGACAATGGATGTGTCCAACACAGTGGAAAAGACAATGGATGTGTCAAACACAGTGGAAAAGACAATGGATGTGACTAACACAGTGGAAAAGACAATGGATGTGACCAACACAGTGGAAAAGACGATGGATGTGACCAACGCAAACGCAGTGGAAAAGAAAATGGACGTGACCAACACAGCTGAAAAGAAAATGGACACGGTCATTTTGGAGGAGAACCAGAAGCTGAAAGCAGAACTACAAGTCCAGAAGCAGAACTGTCTGCAAAAGGAGAAAGAGTTGAAAGACTCCTGCGCAGAGATCCAGGTTGCACATGCGAGGCCTTAACTTGAACTGGATCTATATACAGTAGTTCCTAGTTTGCCAAGTGTGACTCTTATGTTGAGATTGTCTGGCTTTTTTTCTACAGGAATTGAAAGAGAGCAGTACAAGTCTTTCCAAGGAAGCACAGCGCTTAGAGACTTTGGTGGATGATGTGACGAGTGAATCTCAACAGCTGCAGAAGCGACTGCAAGATGCAGATCTTACGATGCAGGTGAGGAATTGCCCATAAAGGTTCAGATTTACAGTAGCATCAATCAATCATCAGCAATCTCCATAAAAGTAAGGATGATAACCCTTAGCAATGAGTAAAGTTAAAAATACATGTGCATAGTCTGCATACTAGACCTATTAGGTAGGGTGCTGGATAAAAAAACACTTCCTCAGACTTCTGAGAGGATTTGATCTTTTCTACATAATAAACATTAGCAAAAAGTGTTTTTGATAAAACAAACATTTAATGAGTCACAGAATTGGTATGATAAACGAGACTTAATTTGTACAAAATATAAACTATGAAATAACATTAATGGAATAAAAAAATTGCATCAAAACTAATAATTTTGGAGAGGCATTTTGATAAAATTAAATTTAAAATCATTCAAAGCAAGCCTGAGCTCCTCAGGCAGGTTGTTCAAGAGCCGGGGGGCCCTGAACTTGGACAGCAGGTTCAATTCCACTTAAACCAAAACCTGGCATGCCTATTTTAGGAATGTCGTCATAGGCTTTTAGATTGTCTGTTTTCACCACACGGCACCATCTTTTAGTATAAAATGCGGTTTAAGTGGTTAACCAAAAGCAAATGTATACTTTGTTGCATTGCTATTTGTGACTGTGCTGACTGTTTTCAAAATGCTCACTTCTCACTATTAAGGTTATGAAGGAAGAGATTGTGAAGAAAGAGAAGGAAATGGACAAGCTTTTGCATGCTGGGATGGCAGAGCAGCTGGGTCGGCTTGTGGAGAAAGTCCACGCTTTGAAGGAAATAAGGTACCCTGTATTTTTCCCTCAATGTCTTTCATTCACTGCACTCTAGTGATACACAGGGCAGGTTTTTGTTTTCCAACCAGCAATGCCCAACGAGACGAGAGCTTATCTGCCAAATCCAATCCACCAACCCAACAGAAATAATAATCGGTCCACAAGATAATTTTCCAAAGACTACTGTCACATTTATCTGAGTTTTCCAAAGTAACAGTGCTTAAAGTCTTTCTAGAAGTCCTGAAACATGAAAACAGCATAGCCCTTCCTATCCTTGCTTGTATATTGACTATTTTTGCAATTTTTGAAAGTTTTTTAAAACATTTTTGAAAGTGTAAAATAGGGCTTAAGTGATTAAAACCTTGAACACTTATATTACGATATCCAAAATCCCTGATATCTAGTCTCATATCATGATATCAGTATAATATCGATATATTGCCCTACCCTAGTTTGAACGCGCGCGTACATTGGACATGTAGGCATTAGGCAGGCTTTCTAAAATGGAATTTTGGAGAGGAACGTTGTAAGCATATTGGGGATTGGCTTTTTCCAAGGAATTGTGACATGCACTACAGACCATAGGCCATATATGTGTAGGTAGCCCCTGGCAATGTGTTTATTCAGCACCATGGAGAGAGGCATGAAAACCTACACACAAGAATAGCACAATTCAACCCTACTGTTACCTGGTAAAGATGTACCTGCCCATTCTCAGTTATGTTCTTCTTTTAAACCACAATTTGATGGCCTGGGCACCCATAGCTGAATGGGTAGAGAGGCCGCCTTGGAAACAGAAGGTCCCAGTTTCGATCCCCGGCAATGTGTTGAGGTGTCCCTGAGGAAGACACAAGTTTGCCATACCACCAATGATCATATTTTGTATTTTAAAACACAATGCCAGAGCCAGAGGATTAACCCCTAACTGCCCCCAGCCCTGTGCTCAAATTGGACCACTTGGGGAGCAATCAGCTGTGTAAGACTGAAAACAGATTTTCTCCTGCAGGATCAAATAGGTCTAAATGATTAAGTAATTAATTGTGTCAGAGCTCTATGGATATTAACGACTGTTAGCTGCTGTCCATTGAGCAGAGACATACAAAAAGCCAAGAGTCAATGGTTTCACTTTCACAACATTCTTAGAGGATGAGATATTTGAAGATATTATGTTGGCTTGGCTAGTGGCTATTACTAATTGAAATAAATGCATCTATTTTCTCTTTTTGCTCTCCCCCCTCCACTCTCCTCACGGCTTGTCTCTTTTGAAAAGAAAACGGGCACTTAGCCAATGCAATATATTGATAATCTGGCCCGGATCATTTATTATGTTTTAAACATCAATGCGGAGTCCCTCATGAATATCATCTACCATGTTGAACATGAGTGTTATTGTGTATTTTGATTGCAATCAGTGACCGCACATTATTGACACGTGCATAAGATAACATTGTGTCCTGATTTTGCCAGACCACACCTCATTTTAAGACCATGGGCGCTAAATAGGCGCAAGATCATTTAAAACAACGTGGGTGCCTGATGTGAAAATAACAAGTGCTTTGGTCGGAAGATGGCAATGCTTGCACTGCCCCTTTGTGCCATCCCTGCTAGTTGAGAAAAAGAGGGACTAATGTAACAACAGATATTATGCTTAAATAAATCTTCCATCACTTCTAAACTGTGTGAATGTCCATTAATGGCATCTGGTTGTGACAGAAAGAGCCTGTTTGCTGGTGAAGATGACATGCTGATTGAGGCATTCAACACAGTCATCCAGAACAGCATGTCTGCTCCGGTGGCCACAGAAGAACTGGAAGTGGCCTGGAAAGACTACATGTGTGTCCAAGAGAAGCTGCGGGCATGTCAAAAGGTGAGTCCTGCTCAAGACACATTCCCTCTGTACTAAAGGGGAATTTCTCTCGATTTAAAGAACCACTACCCCAGAATCTTCTTTTTTTTGTTTGGTTAATATCTTTTTGAAGCTTACCCATGACATGTCTGGTAGTTTCTTAAAATGTGCATATCTTCAGCATTTATTTATTAATTCATTTCATTTTTCAGGACCACATTGGAAATAAGTGTTTCATTACACTTTATGTGTACATCCTGGGTTGAAGTTGTATTTTGTTGAAACTTGTATTTGTTTTGCCAAAATAAAATTAACATGATCAGCTATTAGTGATGACATGCACACCTGTATTTTGCAGCAGGAGGACGTGAAGGACCTGGTAGACCAGAGGAATAAGATACGATCTGTGTTGATGGCTGCGGCAGATCGCTTCTTGGAGGAGGCAAAACCCATGCCTGTCAGAGAGCGCATGGAGACACTTGAGGTATGGGACAGAAGAGGAGAAAGAAATCATGTCACATGAAAGATCCTGGGGCTCCCTGGTGGCTTGACGTAGTTGGTTTGCACAATGTATAGGCCTGATTGCAACTAGCCTGGAAACCAGACGAATTTGCAAAAAATAATTGCCCTCGGCAGATTTGGTATTGCGTTTTCATTGTCACACAATTATCAAAAGGATAAAAGGCAAGAAAGCCAGCAGCTTATTTCCATTGTAGTCCTTTCAAATGTATGTGTAAATTATGTGGTGCTGCATGGTTTCTTGGGTGTGTGTATTTGCTCTCAATCCAAGCGCCCAAAGTTGCAAGAAAGTGTCCTTGTGCATGTCAGTCCAAGCACCCATTGGTGCTAGAAAGTGTCCTTGTGCATGTCAGTCCAAGCACCCGTTGGTGCTAGAAAGTGTCCTTGTGGGGGAAAAGTGTCGGTGTGCCTTCCACACTAGGTGGGGGGAGATACCTGAAAAATACAGTTGTTCAAATTCTGTATGTCCCACTGCAGGAGGTTAGTGCCTCTCTGACTGCTGTCTTTGGCCCGACTTCGGAGGAGGACGTTGGGGAGCACATCTATGAAGAGTATCGCCAGTGGGTGAAAGAGAAGGAGCAACACATGACCAGTATAAGAGATGATTCCAACAATGCTCTCAATGCCTTGTCTACCTGGGCCTCAAATGTTGGCAAGGTAAACCGTGACAAAACACAGAGTGAGGGGTGTGAATGTGCTGATTATTGTAACATGGCATGATTGTTCATGAATTAATGTTAATGACATTCTACGTTCAACAAAACTTGACATATTTTTCTCTGACTGGCACCTGAACTAGCATTTGATGTGTGTGTTCTACTGATTTTATAATTAGGAACATGTAAGAAATGAAGGCATTTCATGTATTTCTTTGTCTCAAGTTCTTCTGCCTGTCAAATGAAACCCTGGTGACGACGAAGGACGTTATTGACGGAGCAGACTATGTCCTGAACCTTGCAGAGTTGAACGTGTGCCGAGAACTTGACATTTGTCTTTCGAAAGTGGTAGGTTTCTGTTTCCTGGCTGCTTCTTTATCTTTGTTTTTCCAGTGCTACTGTATGTTTCATGTCCTGTTTTCATGCACATGTCCTCAGGGCCAGATTGAACAGGACAGTCTGGTAATTACCACCGTTTTCCACAAGGTCATGCAGGACATACAGAAAGAGAAGAAGGTCCTCATTGATATTATGGATAAATATCTTTTCCACATCAAGGTGAGCAAAGCTCCTTAATTATATTATAGATACATATATTTTACACATTAAAGTGAGCAAAGAAATTCCTTGAGAAACTGTAAGACTGATTGAAACAAAAGTATGTAACTGTTTACACATTGAAGGTGATGAAAGACACCATGCCTATGTTCTATATTAACTACAATCAGTAATTGGGTCATTCATGCATAAAGAAATGTAAACAGACTGGGTTTTATTCAAGTCAAGATACACATGTCTTTTCCTGTCTGCACCGCACAGTCTCATAAAGCAGGAAATATCTTTCAATCTTAAAGTTTTCAAGGGAGAGATTTTTCCACAGTAAATGTGTGACACAACTTCTGAAGATAGTTGTTATTGTAAGTCTGTCTCTATTCACCATCATGTTGTCAGTTTAAAGAGATGATTGAGAGCCAGGATGTCAGCCCCAGCCCAGCCACTCTTCTGCTGATCAAAAAGAACATCCGCTGCCTCAAGTCCCAGCTGAGATGGAGACTAGTAGAGAAAAACAGTCTAGAGGAGGTGAGATTTGACAAAGTACTTTCTTTTCTCTTGTGAAGTGACTTAATAAGAAATGTATATACTGTATCTTCAAACGCTCTTCTCAACGTGTGTGTGTGTGTGTGTGTGTGTGTGTGTGTGTGTGTGTGTGTGTAATTGGAGCAGTTTGTCTTGTTCACATAGGCCCCCCATTTGTAATGCTGTTCGCATTACAAATTAGAGACAGATTTTGGGGGAACCTCTCGCTTATAATTCTAAATACAGCTTGAATTAAAACACTTTAAAAGGGTGGACAAAAGGAAAAATCTAAAAGGAATGAACTATACAGTATCAGTTAATACAGTGTTGGTCCCAGAATTGATTTTCTTCTATCGTTTTCTTTCTTTCCCTCAGGCTGAAGAGCTGGACCTCACAGAGATATCAAAGAAGAGCGAGGAGATCGCCGAAACCAGGAATCTCCTTTTCCAGGAGATCCACAAGGAAAAGGAAGAATATGTACAGCTCACATCACGTTGCAGTGGATACAGTAAACTGTATGAGTCGTTGCTAGTAGTGACATCTGTCGGCTAACACTTGTGTCCTGTTGTTTTTGCAGAATAAGCTGAGGGTTCTGGTGGAGGGAGAATTCCCAGAGCTTCCTCTGTTGTACCCTGAGGTAGACCTCAACATCTTCATGGTGAGATTAAGCACATGAACCCCAGAGGCTCTGTTCTGGGGCGAACATAGCCACTCTACAACCTCACAACGCATCATGAGGCTTTGGGAGATCTGTTGTGAGCTTAGCCTGGTAAACCCTCCCTCCGGAAATCTCATTTCCATTTGATTCCAGGAGTGAGTCTGGTGAAGGCTTGTATGGGCGTTTCTAGCGCATTACCAAAAAACCGAGCCTATCAGCGTCGTCGCTCATCGTTCTGTGATTGACAGCAAAAGTTGGCCAATCAGGTGGCGAGTTCGAGTGAGCCCGAATGGACCCGAGTGCAGCCTGAGTGCAGCCGACCAAACACAAACGGCAGCCATTGTTTCTGTGGGCAGTTTTCTCCGCTGTTTTAGAACTTCAAAAAGCTCTCAAACTTCTTTTTTGAGGCACGGAATTTACTTATAAGATATCGTTTGGATAGAATTTAGTTGTTTAACTTCATATATGTGGTCAATTAATCATGACAGAGCCTATTTAAAAATAAAAATTCAGAGAACCGGCAGGGGCGGGCAGTGACACGCATGTATCCGAATAAGGCAACCTATTTTGGGCATGGCCATCTCAAAAGTCCCGTTGCGTCACATTAGTCGCGGAGGTGGTAAAAATGCACTGCAATTGGCTGAAGGGGAAAAACGATCATTGGCTGAAGGGGTTGTCAGTCAACGGTATTACTCCCGCCCAACTCCAGCCCACAGCCACTATTGCAGAATGGGCGATCATGCCAGACTCACTCCTGGAATCAAATGGAAATGAGATTTCCGGAGGGAGGGTTTACCAGGCTATTGTGAGCTTGTAGATGGGCTATTTTTTGCAGTGTAGAGGGAAAAAAGGAGCAATTTATAGAGCCTCGGGGGACCATATAGTATATAGGCTTTAAGTGATTCATGTAACAGGAATAACAAAAGGAATGCAGAGTTGAAGATATTAAATTTTATTATAAGTGTCATATTATATATTAAGATCTCTTCTTTGTACGTGTTGAAATGTTCTTCATTGTGGTCAAATATAACAAAAGTACACAATCAAACACCATAATATGCAACAATACAGTCAGTCAGTTTTTATACAAGAAGTGCAGGAAAAGTGCTATACGTGGGTGCTATACCTGTTTTCACAATACACTAAAGTGATGATTTGGGGAAGAAACCTACCTTTAACACCTGTTATCTCCATTATTTCACATTACTCTGTGAGTCAGAGATGGGTAATTGTGTTTTTCCTGTTGCGTCTCCCATTAGAGCTCTGGCGGCCTTCTAATAAGGAGTCTGGACAGGGACTTGTTTGATGCTGAGCCCGTCAAAGAACTGAGTGACCACAGACCTCTGGTGTGCACGGAGTTCCAGGGCCAGAGGGTCATACTTAAGGTGTCGGTCTGTCTCCTTGCTGTCTTTAGCTAGTGAAGTTGCCTGTTGGCGATCATTCAGATGTCATTTAAAGCAGAGATTCGCAGGACCCTGAGAATTCAGGGGTATCATTCTAGATGTGTTAATCAGGTGCTAATTTAGGCTTTGGACATGGGCTGCACAATTAATAAAAAAATATCAAAAATCGTGATTTTAGGTTTCACAATTATATAATCGTGAAACTTGGTCTTATTTTGATAGCTGTTGCAACTTGCCATTGTCTCCTTATTACACAAGGATTAATAAACAATGAACATTGTATAAACAGAACATAGTGCAACCCAACTCTCCATCCATCAGGCTCACAGGAACAATCAAGTCTGATACGGTGACAATATTTGACCAAAGCTATGACACACAGAAGCACAATGAGCAAAAAAGGCAATACAAATATTACAAAATAGGCACTAAAAATATTACAAAATAAACTTTTTACACCAAAATAATCCTAATCAATAATTGTGATTAATTATTATGATGACAATATTTAGCACAGTATTTATCATTTAGTCATAATCGAGCATCCCTACTTGGGACACAGAAGGCAAATGTCACCCTATATGAAAATGTCCCAAATAAAAAATATTTTAAAAATCCCCAAATGTTCAATATTTTCAAAGAGGGCAAAAAGAGCAGATCTACAAACACAGCAATGTGTTGTGAGCTTGTAGATCTGACAATTTTCGCTATTCATCGTACAACGTATATAGGGCTTAATGAAGAATCGCTGGTGGTGTCCTGGTAGCTGAACACAATAAGCCTGCCCTAGACAATAAGCGTAGACCTTATAATGACATTATATACAGTAACTTATAGTAAAGCATGTCCTCCCCCTTTTTAATACAAATCCCATTTCTCCTCTTCATTTTGTACCTGAAAGGCCTGGTATATCATATCATATGACTACAGGTGTTGTTGAATGCCAGTAGCCATTTTAGTGTATAAAAGCATATCATCGATTTATCACAGCCTGTGTGTTAATGCTTTTATAACATTTAGTTCAATTCAGTATCTTTATTGTCCCCTAAGCGAAATTGGTTGTGCAGACAGGTAAACACGGAGATAAAAACATAAAAGTAAACATAGTTGCCAGCAATTAGTAACATGATTCACGCATTTTTACCAAAAAGTGTTATTTTGATTTTTACAATGCAAATACAATATGTTCCGATGTGCAGTTCACATAGACCATGTTATAATTGTTTTCCATCTGTGGCCGTAGAGTTACACTTTAAACGAGGAAGCGGAGGTGAGGGTTCTGGAGAGAACGACACTGTTTCATCGTGCAGCAACTGAGAACAAGGAAGACTCTGGAATCCTGCCTCTCTTGGCCCTTTTCTTCAGCAAGGTATGGTGTCATGTCCATCTTTGTCCACATCCTAAGCTGTTGAACAAGCAGCTTCTCATGTGTGTGAATGACCGTTATGTATTTCTGCTGTTATTGACAACATCAGACCTTTCGTTAATGCCTTTATTGCAGTCTGACCCTGTAGCTTACTTAATGGTACCGTACTTCCCCAATGGGAGCCTCAAGGTTGTCCAGGCCGTCAACCCACTGATGGACACGGTGAGTTTTTCTTTCAACTTTGACTCCATGTGGATTTATTATTACAACCTCTAGGGTGATATATACCATCATTTAACCACATGAACCCTTGCGTCCCTATTTTGGGCATGATAGGCGAACATTCAGCGAAGATTTGTGAACAAAAATAGATCTACCAACTTGTAGAAAGGCAAACAGATTTGGTGTAGAGGGGAAAAAAGGAGTGGACCAAGTATAGAGTGTTTGCGGTCCCAGTCAGCCAGATGTAGAAGTTCAGCCAAAACCTTCATAGATGAAACGGGACCATATCTTTGCTCTCATCCTAAACAGACTATTAATCCACCTCTTGTTTGTTCCTTCCATAAGGAGGTTGTAAGGGTGATGAAGGGCGTGGCATGTGGCCTCCAGGCACTGCACGCCATGGGAGTGACTCATGGCTCTCTCAACCCCAGCAATACCTTTGTTGTTAACCGCAACCATGGCCTGGTAGGAGACTTTGACTTCACCAAAACAGTGGTAAGAAGCCTCATCTGGGAGCGTACCTACAGTACAGTATGTTCCCTCAAAACTCACACTAAACCTAACCCTAAGCCTAATGCTAAACCTGACATAAAAGGCTGAGGAGGAGGAACATAGACACGCCCCCCCTCAATCTATTTCCACATACTGTGTAATGTGTTTATTATAGCATTATCTGTTCTTTGCATTGATTATGGCTATGATGGAAACGGTTCTGTATGAAGTGCAGCTGAATACCATCTAACATTATTATGGATTTTAGAATGGTTGGTATGTGTACCAACTGAAAAGTTTTCTTTAAAGTAGGACACTACAAAACACACCCAGAAAAGAAGAAAAAAATCCCAATATCCATCTCCCTGGTTGCAATGAGAGTCGGCATGTTTTATGGTAAATGTCAGCACGATTGGAATACCTATTTCAGCTATTATAGCCAGGCTGAAACTACTGTGTGCAATACATATGACTTTTCAGTTTGTATGCATGGATTTTTGCATTGTGATAATACCCATGAGGGCAATGTTTACTATTATTGGGTACTACTAAAGCACTACGGCCATCCATAGGAACATAGAGCGGTGAACACGGGGGTGGCAGGCTCAATCGATCTTGTGGCCCCAGAGCTCCGTCAAGGCATCACTACTCCTTCTCCAGCCTGTGATATGTTTGCTTTTGGCTGTCTGATGCTCTGGGTAAGACATTTTCTTCAGTACCATCTAATACCAGACCCATATTCGTTTGGCCGATATATTGGCCATTATTTGAATTTCTTGACGGTATCAGCAATTATTAATTATGCAGGAGATATGTCCTGATTTTTAACAACTTTAAACCTGGTATCCCTATTTTGGGCATGTCATTATAGGAGTTAAATCATTCAAATACTTTGAAAAAAATTCCGAAATGGCTGATCTATGTCGCAACAGGCTTAAGTGGTTAAATAAAGTTATTTGTGTTTATTTTTGTTTCTTTGTGTCTAAGTTAAATGTTCTCAAATATAATCTTTAATCAGATCACATTTAGTGTTCTAGGACCAAAATCTGCGTCGGACCCAAAGATCTGGCATCGGTCGGGTTCTATTACCATCAGCACTCATGACGACTCGAGGCTTTAACAGAGACCGTTGAAGAAAGCCAGATGACGAATAATGCCTTGCTTCCTGGTATTCGTGTGGCAGGAAAAGCAGATAGAAGCAGATTGAAACTGATATCCCTTTGTCAATTAGGGAGATGGGAAAAGGAGCACATAATACATTTTCAACCTTGTCTTTGTATGTTTGGTCCTTACTAATTAATTATAACATGGTACCATTTCTGTCTACTTGCTCTTGTGTCTCAGAGGTGGGCTTTGGACAGTTCAGAAACCTGCCTACCAGTGACATCATCGGTAGGCAGATTTGGTTATTTCAAACCAGATTTCAAACTTGTTATTGATGCAAGAACAATTGCTTCTATTTTGATGCAAGGACAATGGCTTCTATTTCAGTTTGCCATCTTTTCAGTAAGAGAAAGGCTGACAGCCTATTAGCTTGGAATCATCAATGATGTCATTGGTAGGCAGGTTTCTGAACTGTCCATAGCTCACCTCTTGAGACACAGAGCGAGCAGACGGAAATGGTGCCATCTTATGGTTAGCGTTAATGACCAACCAATTACATTACGATAAGGTTGAAAATAGGTTATGTGCTCCTTTAAGATCTTTCTGTCATCTTGAAGTATAACCCAAACTATCTGTAGTTAACATGTTTTATAAAAGAATACTTTTGTGGTCTGTCCAGTTGTATTCCTCAGTTTGCTAAAAATGCACAGTTCTCTGGAGAACTAGGACAAACGGAGCACGCTTGAGAGGCAGTGCCCGCTTACATAGACCTAACTACGACCAACATTTTTCCATGCGTTATCTTGTATTTCTCTGTCTTTGGCTTTTGTTTGCAATTACAGTAAATATAAATGACACAGCAGCTTAGAAGACCAGAAATAAGTTGTTGACTTTTCATTGTTTTTATTGAAAAACTAACCCAGATTGTCTTGATTGCAGCTGCATGTTCCAGAGTTTAACGGGACTTTGGATAATCTGGAACCACTGTCACTGGTTAGTATTCAGTGAATTATTGTGTTCTAGGTGTAGCGGCACAGTAATATCAGTTTTATCATTCTAATAGTGCTATTATATATTTTTTGATATTACCTATAGTGCAACTTTTCTTCTGACAATATTGTGTCCTCCTTTTGCCAGGAGTCAAAACTCAGAGATCTTCTCTCCAAGCTGCTGGTGTCTGGGGAACGACTCACTGCCATGGAGGTTCTGGCCAATGAATACTTTACTGTTGACCTGTAGTAGAGACATATAGGCTAACGGTAAAGTGTTTTCAGACATTTGTATTGCCTCTTAGGATTTTCTTTTAAAAATTTAGGTCACGACAGTGTTGTGTGATTTTATTTTATTGGTCATGTCTTGGCCTGAAAAAGGAACAGTTGTTGCAGACCTTTCATTTATGTTTGGCAATTTTTCACATAAACATTTCTTGCTGAATGAAATGTAGTCCTTTGTCATTTTGTGCCCGTTGTTTCCTTTTTGCTACTACTTATTTTTTTATTTTATTTTTAAATCCTTACTTGTCCACGGCTGCCTCTTAAATGTCTTATTCAAGGGAATTGTCAGCACCAATCTCCTGTCAAATTTGTCTGAATTCCCTCTTCTGAAGAAAATTGTTACCATCACTTATTTTCTTAACGTTTCCTTGACTGAAAGCCACATCAACTTCTTGTGCCTTCTATCAAGTGGAATTGGAGGTTAAAACATTTTGTGCTCCAGACGCAGCTAGCCCTTTCTATCACTGTCATTTGACCGAAAATTGTTAAGATTGTAAATCTTAAGACAAAATGTCAAGCCAGTCAGTCAGTAGCGTTTGACTCTGCCACTAGTTAACACTGAGGATTTACTTTTTAGTGTGGCAGTCACTGTAAGGGGGCTCCTATTGAATTATATTTCAAATGTTCATACTTAAAATGTTAACCCATTGTAATAAAAAAATACTGGATTAGTTTTACTTGGGAACTGAGCAAGAACAAAAACAGTATTGTTCTGGTCGAACAATATTGTTTTTGTCTTGCCTCTTAATGTTTCAGTCAAGTAAGTGCATATGTTGCAGTGTGCATAAGCATGTTAGGGGACAAAACATTATGATCACATTTACTGGACAGATACGTTTTATGTTACAGTACCAAGTGGAGGATTCTCTGTTAGGTGATATTTAGAAATGCACGAATCCCCCTCCAAAAAAATCAAGGTTCATCACTTTTTTGATGCAAGATTGTGAAGCCATGATGAAGGATCAAAATGCATTTTTCATGTGCTACAATCATTTTCAGTTTATGAAATAACAGCTTGCTTGTATTGGCTATTAAAGTAATTTATTTTTCCTTGACTGACATCCAAGAAAACTGGACAGAAACCCATTCCACAGGGTACAAGACTTGATGACAAGATGTGAAGCCCCCCCCAAAACTAAACTATTACAGTACACACACACACACACACACACACACGGACGCCGATAGGGGGGGGGCTTCGGGGCCAGCGCCCCCACGCTCAATTGGTTTGTCTGGTTTGTCAGGCTCAAACTTACAGTACCATTACCATTACTATAGCGGGGCGCAGATAGGTGTTAACACGCCGTTGACAACTAGAACAACAGCCCAGATAGAGAAACATACTTTTTTTCGGTCGCGGCTGAGGGGGCGGTTTGAGTTGAGCCCCCACGGCCGCGCACATAAATCGGCGTGCCTGCACACACACACACACACACACACACACACACACACACACACCACCGCCATATAAACCAGGGGCAGTACTGGCATCTGACAAAGGTTCATAGAACAGCGAGTATCAATCCAGCTAAACGGCCTTCAAAAGATAATGTAAGTTTAAAAACATTTGTTTCTAGAGTTTATCTAGAATAGGGGGAGCACGTATCAAGAACATAATTTTGCTTGTGATTTCTGTTCTTGTTTGGAATTGTATGAGGTACAGGACGCATTGGAATGCTGGGAGGTGTCTGGCTATTGTGGCTCTTTGCTTGCTGGTGCTCTCTGTAGTTGACACATATCCATCCAAGCCTTCCAGTCCTGGAGTCGATGCAGCACCAGAAGAACTGGCCAAATATTACTCTGCTCTCAGGCACTACATCAACCTCATCACACGGCAGAGGTGAGTACTTAAAATGTTCATCAGTAAGTGTCAGTAGTAGGACGCATCTGTGTCGTGTTTAAATTTGAGCTAAAAAGCATTATTTTACACTTTGGCTTTTCAAAAATAGCCGATATACAAGCTCATAGTGCCGCGCTACGAGCTTGTAGATCTGCTTTTTTTTTTTATCGTGAAAATGTGTGCAAATCTTGCAATATATGTTTTAAAGCGAACATTTTTAACTCAAATCTTTGCTTCTGGGGGTCCCTGAATCAACATTTTGATGGGGTCCGCGGCTAAAAACATAATTTTGGGGGTCCTTGACATGAAAAAGTTTGATAACCACTGGTATAGCAACATAGGTTTTTCAGAAAACTGTTCGGATTTAGAACTCATTTTGTAGAATGGTGAGAGTACCAAATTGGAGCATCAATTAAAACATTACTGTACATACAGATTCAGGATATTATAAATCAGGACCCAGTTAACCCTGCATGGATTACTCAAGTTTATACAATACGTTTTATGTTATCTTACCTTGATGTCCATGCAAAGAAGAAACTATACAGTACATATCTTTTCATTGCACAGGTATGGAAAAAGATCCAGTCCTGATACTGTATTCTCACACCCGTTGGTGAGTGAGGGCACAGAGAGGATTCCAGGATCCATATTTGTTGGGTAGGTACAAAAAATGTGTCTACTTCTCAAGCCATTTATAGACTATAAACTTATAAACTCCTTGTGTCTTTCTGACTGTCCTTTCTTTTTTTCCTCCTTTTCTTTCTAGCTCTCTTTAATTGTTTCATTCTCTTTCTGTGCATTCCCTCTGTCCTTCTTAAAGACGGTAGCAGAAAGGGAGAGAAAGGAAGCCTTCCTTTCTTTCGGCTACCAATGTATTTAACTAATCAACTACAACTATGTTTAAATACAAAGTCATTGCTAAACCTTTACCCCTGCTTTCAGTTTGCACAGTTTTTCCAAGACCTGCTTTTTCTACTTTTCCCCGGAATTTATTATGATCAATGTTATGATGTACTTGGATGTAGTCAACACAATGTTACGGAATATCGTGAACAAGGTGTCATGGCATTGTATGTCTTCTCTAGTGTTTAAGTAACATGGGTCTCCACATCTCTCCACCACTTTAGTAAACAGAAAATACATTTTCAGGTGGGACACCAATATCATCCAAGCAGGAGAGAGAACCCATTTATCAGCTTCAATTTTATAATATTATTATAAATTATATTATACATTTATTTTGTTTAATCACTTCCAATTTCACTTGTGTATCCTGTATGAGTTTTCTCACTTGATAGGATGAAATTGTTATCCTGACCTGAAGATATTTCTGTCCACTAAAGAGTTGATGGAGATGCTATGGTTTAACCCGAGCTGTTTTCATGGTATGTCCGAGTCAGCTCACCTTCTACTTAAAGACAACGGTTACTGAACAACTCTTAACAATGACTATTAGGGGAATGTATAGCAATTTAACACTTATGTTGCCCCCCCCCAACAAAAAACAATAAACATCACTTAACGTTTCAAGAGCACTTTAAATGTTTCAATAGTGTTTTACTTATATTGTAGGTATGATGGGCTACGAATATGCTGTTGGAACTGAATGTGATTCTCTACAACAAAACTGCTGCTTCCTGAAATTAAATCAATAAGTTGCATGTAATAAACTGTAATTGAAACCTGCTTTGCTGTCTTTAACATTGTCTCTGTTAAAACATTTTGATGCATGCAAAGATTAACTTTTGATACTTACTACTGGATCATGTTGTCAGTGTGGGGTCTTGCATTTCCTAATGCATTACATAAGGAAATAATAAAACCTTGTGTAGCATAATTATAAAAAAAAATGATTCTTGAAGTGCTTTGTAAAAAGAAATGCACTGAAATACAACAGAACTGAGGCATCGAAACTATACAACATATTAAAAACGGATAAGATAAAAAAAAGAGACATTAAAACGAGAAGTAAGAATTGTGTTCTGTCAATTACTATCGCATAAATGTAATGATCCATGTTACTGAAGTTTTGCTGTGCTGTTTTTATAGACCAATTATTTGTTTACTAACATGCACAGGTGATTGTTTCATGCAATCAATTCTCAACCTGTTGTTTCAGGGTGCGCACCCCAACCCCCTCTTGTGTGTTGGCTAGTGAGGCGCGTCCTAGCGAGACCTGACAGAATGGGTTTCATTTGCAACCATTATGACGCTTGCAACCAGTGTGACGTCGTCTGTTAAGGGGTCTATTAGGTGGAATAATTCTGCCCTCTAGTGGGTAGCAGGCTAATCTGAACAGGTCAGCTCAACTCAAGTAGGTCAGCTATTCATGTGTCCAGAGAGCACAAAATGCATGTGGTGATGTGTTGAACAGCCCAGTGGGACACATCTATTCCACAAACGAACACACCAGAGATGAGTTAGTGCAGTGGTTCTCAAAGTGGGGTCCGGGGAGGACCCAGGGGTCCTTGAGGGAGTTCCAGGGGGTCCCCAGCTAAATGGACCAAATGGACCTTTTATTGGGTCTAACTCAGAGAGTCTGATTTAAATTAACGTTGATTTTACAATATAAATTGGGGTTCTACTCCTAGAGATAGTTTGACATTAAATGGGGGTCCGTAGCCGCCTAATGCATGTCAAACTGGGGGGTCCTTGAAATTAAAATGGTTGAGAATCACTGCCAGAGCCGTAAAAATCTTCTCTTATGAGGTCCCTGGCATATCTTTTCCAATGGGGGTCCGCGGGCTAGTCAATTTGGGGTCACAATTTGGGAGAACAACTGGGCTATAGTGTCTGTCACCTTGTCCAAAATCAGCAAGCTGCACCTAGTGTGATAAATGACGGAGGGGGGTGTACTGTATAGCAATAATAATACATTTAGTTTTTTGCACCTTGTAGTAGGCCTACATCTACAAAGTGTGTTGTGTGTTAAATTGTGGAATTAAATAAAATCGGAGAAAAAAGTTTTTGTTGGGATGGGACATTAATTTCACATGAATACTGATTCACTGTATTACGGCAGACACAAATCTATCCTAAACAAACCACACATTCTCAATGTGGTATAGTTTTATTATTACTGTAATTTCCTTCATCATTGTAATGTACACGACACTCAACAGGTTGTGTTTATCATGGCGATTCTATCAAGTGACACTTGACCAATAATTTGAGAGACGGAGAGTAAGAGCAAAAATATTTTCTGAGAACAATACATTTTTTCAGTTCTCTGTGTGTGTGTGTGTGTGTGTGTGTGTGTGTGTGTGTGTGTGTGTGTGTGTGTGTGTGTGTGTGTGTGTGTGTGTGTGGTGGAAAAGTACTCAAATTCTTTACTTAAGTAAAAGTACCAATACTGCAATATTAAAATACTCTGTTACAAGTAAAAGTCCAGAATTCAAAATTTACTTGAGTAAAAGTACAAAAGTATTGGCATCAAAATGTACTTAAAGTATTAAAAGTAAAAGTACAAAAATATTTGAAAATAGCAGATGCTTGTAGATCGGCTATTTTCAAATAGCCTATGTATAAAATATGGCCAAAGTGGTTAATGTGTGTTTTATAATATAATAATTTATATCTGAAAAGTAACTAGTAACTAAAGTTTTCAAATAATTGTAGTGGAGTAAAAGTACAATATTTGCCTCTGAGATGTAGTGGAGTAGAAGTAAAAGTATTGGAAATTCTCAAGTAAAGTACAAATACCTCAAAATTGTACTTAAGTAAATGTACTTAGTTACTTTCCACCACTGTGTGTGTGTAGTTGTGACAATAAATCATCCTAGAAGCATGACATCTCAGATGTGACAGACAGAGACGACATGCATAAGGTACTTTATTTCCCTGGGTAATCACCAGTAGGCAGCCGTGGGCGTCGCACCAACCTATCCTTAGTTGGTACTAGTAGTATCTTTATTCTAGTGGAGACATGGAATGACCCACGCCTTGTGGACTTCTGTGAAATGTATGGAGGGTCACATTCATAGGGGAAACTGTGGACGGTAAAGTGAGCTTTATATCAAATGTATGTTTTCACCAGCTGAATGTAATATTAAGTTAATGTATAATTATTATTAATAATAATAATACGCCTGGCATTCATCCTGCTCCTCCTGCTAATGTTAGCCATCCATCTCGCACATGAAGCTGCGGCTATAATGGCATTGATGGTATTACAGTATTACTGGTTATATATCGTACCGTTATATTGTATTATTACACTATTAACGCTATTAAAGGGTGGTTAGCACGACAACGCTAGCATTCGCGCTAAAATAAAGCTAGCAATAACGAAAGAGCATGGGTTAGCATAGTTGGATCGCCAAAAGTGTTGCCATGTCCGCTTATTATAAGCGACTTTGGGCTTATTCTTCTGTGAGGTTCCTTGTAAATATTGGTGGTTGCGTTTTTTTTTAGGCTTGTTTCCAAAGTGTAGTTGGCTTGCTTCCAAGCCAGTGATTCTCAAATATTTTCATGAAAATGCGCAAGGGAGCATTTGTGGTAGAATGTTTCGTAAAAATATTACATTTTATTGCAAGAGTTAAGCCTAGTTGCTTCTTTTGGGCTTGTTTTCCTAGACCCGGTTGCTTGTTTCTCTCGCAGAACCTGGCAACACTGATCACTAGGCAAGCTAGCGACAACATACATTTTAATGATTAGGATGCATTTATTTACACGGGACTGGCCGAGCTGTTTATCATGGTGTGTCCGAGTCAGCTCACCTCCTACTTAATGATACAATTAAAAAGCTAATTGGCTAGCTAAAATCAGCCAGTAGAATATTATCATACAGATTCTCATGTTAACAAGTGGGTCACAAACAGTGTTGCCAGATTGTGCGAGAGAAACAAGCAACCAGGCCTATGAAAACAAGCCCAAAATAAGCGAGCACTTCAAACCTATAGACATTGGCTATTTTCAAAAGAATATTGGGGAAATTAAAATCAAAAATTGAAATCTTTTACAAAATACTTCAAGTCCGCAGACAAATACATAGTAATTTTGGGGTCCTTGACATGAATATGTTTGAGAACCACTGGTTTAAATAACATTCAGGAAACGAGGCCAAACAAGCAACTACACTTTAGCTCCATAAAGAACCTCTCACTCCGCTATACAGCTCCGAGATGAGGTTCTATGTCGTTCTCATCCATAATCGGTGGAACGTCCGCCAAGGCTCCGCTGTTTACCCTTTTGTATACATCGTATCCCAAAACTAATGGTAGATTCCAAACCACACGGATGTTTAAAGGTATCATGACATTCATTTTCACTTTTTTTATATTCAATGTTTTATTTGGGGTTTTATGACCTCAATTACACCCAAAAAACCTGAACTTAGAACATTCAGTGGATTTTCTGTGGTCTGGGGTTTTCTGAATAATTAGGCTGAAAAGTAATCTGAGCTTGGTCCTTCGACAGTGAGGTCACAGTCGATTAATCCCGCCCACTCTCCTCCTCGCCCCTCCCCTCCCCTATCCTTTCCTTTGGGGGGGGCGGAGCAGAGGCGATGATTGACAGGCAAAATCCCTCACCAGCGACACCCGCAGGCAAAGATTTATTTTTTCATTGCAGTCGAAAAGGCTTTAGAAATGTGAGAGAAAAACACCTGCCATGGATCACTGGAATGGAATTTTCACTTAAAACTTTTTGTACACTTTTGAAGGACCAGGACAAAGACTTTGAATGTGGTGTAAAAGTGAATGTCATTAAACCTTTAAGGTTTGGTTTGGAGCATAATATTTTAGGTCCGGAGCGAAACTACCCGTTTAAATAGCTTATTTAGTCAGCCTGTGGCCATGTTTCCCATTGTAGCCAAACCGGGAGCAGTACTGGCAGCGGACGTAGGGGGGTTTTCCGGGTTGAATGGGAAACATGGCCACAGGCTGACTAAATAAGCGATTTAAACGGGTAGTTTCGCTCCGGGTATATAAAAGGGTAAACAGCGGAGCCTTGGCGGACGTTCCACCGATTCTGGATGAGAACGACATAGAACCTAATCTCGGAGCTGTATAGTGGAGTGAGAGGTTCTGTATGGAGCTACTACACTTTAGAAAAGAGCAATATTTACAAGCAACTTAACAGAAAAACAAGCCCAAAGTCTCTTATAATAAGCAAACATGGCAACACTTGTCACAAAGTGAAAGTGGATCCACGTGTCTCTAAAGTGCACTACACAGTTTAGTAGCACGTTGTGTTGTTGGATGCAGGCTTGGCTCTGCTGGCCAAGCTGTGAGGCTCACAGTGGTTATTTATTTACTACAGGCAGTAGGAGGAATCTGTTGTTTCTGATTGTGTAATTGCATTGATGTACTGGCAGGCGGCAGGCTGGGTTGCCATGTCTGCTTATTTATAAGCGACTTAGGTCTTCCCCCCCTATATGTTGCTTGAAAATATCGGTGGTTGCGTTTTTTTGGGCTTGTTTCTTAAATGTAGTTGCTTATTTAGGCTTGTTTTATCATTTTCATGTCAAGGACCCCCAAATTAATGTGTTTTGTCCGCAGACTCCCATCTGAAAATATTTTGTGCCAGCAGCGACCCCCATACCAGAGTGTGTTGTTAAAATGTTTAAAAATCATTTCACATTTTACACTTTTTTTCATCTAGATTTTTTTGAAAATAGCAGATCGACGCGTTGTGAGCTTGTAGATTGGTTTGGGCTTGTTTTCCTAGACCTGGTTGCTTATTTCTCTTGAAAACCTGGCAACGTAGTTGGCAGGCCCTTATTTGCAAGGGCACTGCTGCCATGTTTGGTTTGTTTCCATGACTTGATCTCATGTTGGATGTTGGATAGCCTAAGCTTTTACTGCTGTGATTTAGGCTAGTTATTCTCATATGATGCTGCTCAATTTGACAGAGTGGAATTTCAAGATCACTTTACTATGAATTAACCTTTAACCCTGACTTCCCTATTTTGGGCATGTCAGCACATTTGAACATTTTGAACTATTCGTAAATGCTTAAAAAAATACACAAAACAAAACACATAGACTATTTGTGGTAATTAACACATGGTATTTGAAATGTTACTTTCCATATCCCTCCTACACACACACACACACACACACACACACACACACACACACACACACACACACACACACTCAGAGAGAGTCCTCTGTGCACTTCATCAGAGAGGTCAGTGGTAGAGCGAAGGTCAAATGCAGTGTAACGTCCATGAAACTTTTTTGGGGTTCTGTACTTTGCTCATAGGCACTTGAGTAGAGTTGGTGGGCACCTCACATGTACCGTAGCTCCAGCCTGTCAGCCAGGCTTCACTCACACTCACCAGTTGGCAGTTGAAATACACTATTGGTGTCGGCACTGTCGGCAATCAAACCAGCAACCTTTCATTCCCAGGTCGGCTTCGAGTTGAGTCAGACGTTTGTCTTGCCACAGAGAGTTGCCAAGTTGGGTATTTTTATTTCATTACATGCTGACTGTGTTAATGTCACAGTCACCTTTTACTGTATTAGAATCATATTGTATATTGTCATTAAGAGTAATCAGAACACACTGTTCTGATTAGTTTTCTTCAATGTTTTGTCTCTCCCCCCCCCCCCCCCCCCCAAAAAAAGATCTAAAACCTTGGCTTACTCTTGATGCACTTGCAGCAGGGCAGAGAGAAGCCAAATTGAGACTAATCTACAAAAAAATATAAGATGAAAATAAAAAATATACTTTTTTAATAAAACATGAAAAAAAGCTTGTTCCTGTGGTTTGTGAGTGTAGCTTCGGACAAACACAGGCGTATAGACGGCTAGCCTACCTCCTAACCTTGATTTTCCAGCAGCACATTGTCTATTGTAGTGGTGTCAAAAATAATCGAATAATCGATTAATCGCAATGCGGACATGGACAATTATGAATCGATTCACAAATGTCAATAATCGAATAATCGATTTTGAAAAAGAAAATATGTTTTTTTTATTGAATGTTTTAAATATATATATATATTTTTTGGTTTTTTAATCATGTTGCTAATTGCACAGAGAAGCAGGCAGAATTATATGTCGTTCAGTATATCTGACTGCTTGTATTGACTGATGAAAAAGTTTCCATGTTGTACAGTAATATAGAAAAGTGTGATGCATCGCGATGCATCGTCGAATCGAATCGAATTATTACAAGGTTAATTGTAATCGAATCGAATCGTTACCTGGTGAATCGTAATCGAATTGAATCATGAGGGCAGTGCCAATGCACACCTCTAGTCTATTGATGACCTAATGTAGCCTGTGTATACACTGACGGCTTGAAATGATCACAGATGAGATCACTGTTTTATGAGGTATTGATCATGTATCGGGTAAAACATTCAATTAACTTTTCACTGTAAAATCAATCAGGTCATTCAGAGTTAGATTAACACTTTCACTGTGTAGGGTTCCACTAAAAGGAGCTATTGAAGAGCTACAAGCACAGCACAGAGAATTTGGTTGGAGTTTCATAGTACAGTAGCTTCTTAAACTCTTTGTACCTCATTCACTGGGGTCCCCCAGGGGTCTACTTTCTCTGTACTCTTAATGTCTTTGCCGAAAAAATACAAATCTACAAGCTCAGAACGTGTTGTGAGCTTGTAGAGCTGCTATTTTCACGGAATGTTCGCCTGTTTTCACAGAATGTTCTCCTATCATGAAATGCCCAGAATAGGGACACTTAGGGTTCATGTGGTTACGGTAATTCATTGACATGGATTCATCTGGACACACAGTATCCACTTTGCAGCCTCGGATTCCCACTTGCACTTTTGGCCTTTTTGAGTTGACACAGTGCCAACTAATGTAGGCTTATATTTATCTGCCTCACTGGTGGTGATAATCGGTCTTAAAACCCACACAGATCCCGTGATCGCTCTGGCCAATGAGAAGGGGGGCTGTATGATAATACTACTGAATGAACGTGTGTAGTCTGAGCGATCCGGGCAGTCAAAGTATTAGTGAGCTGTTATTATTACACAACGTTGCACAGACAGGAAGTTGGTTTCCTATTTTTTTCTCCCCAGACTCAATTTTAGATGAGTCACACTTTTTTTTCCCTGCATGCATTTCATAAAGCAAAGACTTTACACAGCTCTGTTTTGATTACCCAGGGATACCAGATGAGTGCTGTATAGAGACCCGGGGTGCTCCGTGTGGGGTGCTGCTGCTGCACTGGATTGGAGCCGAACTCGGAGGTAAGTTTAGTGTCAGAGTAAATAAATGGCTGCTGTTTCTGCTGCTCTCTCACTTTAGTGTCTTAGTTGATAATATATTGACAACGCTGTTTTATAATATTAACCCATTAAGACCTGAGGCCCATTCTACAAGTGCCTTTTAAATAAGTAGTTCTCAAACTCTTTCGTAATTCAAAATTATTCAACATTTTTCAAACGCTTTCAAGATTTTTCAAAAATAGCAGTCTGCTAGTTTTTGAATATCCAACGCTAAAATCTAAAATAACACGGACGCTTTCCCGGTTTTAATGGGTTAAATAACACTTATGAGTGTGTTAACACTTGTTGTATAGTGTATTGACAACATGAACCTTTGCGTTCCTATTCTGGGGCCGAACATTCACCGAAAATGGCCGATCTACAAGCCCACAAAGCATCCCGGTGGGACGGGTTGTGAGCTTATACTGTAGTAGGCTATTCAGTAGGCTATTTGTCTATTCAGTAGGCAAAGTGATTTCCTGTAAAAGGGGAAAAGAAGGGGGCCTAGTATAGACCCCTGGGAGACTCCGGTCAACAAATCATATTGGGTTTAAGTGGTTAACTCTGGATTTTGCTGTATGCGATCCATGAAAAAGCCCACCTCCATTCTTCTGTTTGTCCATCCACAGACCAAGGACTCGTCTGGGCAGATTTGTTGTTTGGAGAGTGTGTTTGTACAGGCTGTCGGTGTGGAGCTGCAGCAACCTTTAACCAGGGTTAGGGAAAAGCCCATCCTGTGTAGATCAATAGGCCTCTTTGTCATACTCTCTATTCCTAAGCCCATTGCTGGACGTACAAGGAACAACGCCTACAGGAAAAATATCATACCGTTACGTTTTTACGCCGTGGCTCTGAAAAAGGCTAGCCATCTAAGGCCAAGAGGGCCTTAGATGGCTGTCTGTCTGCCTGCCTGGAACTAATTGCACAAAACGCTGGATTGTTCAGTGCCGAATTTCTTGCGCACCCTCCCACTAGGCTAATGTAGAACTCTATACATTTTGTTCACATACTTATATAATGTATGTTACATAATTTGAAAAATTATAACTTTTTATTTTCGTAATAATGGAAGTCAAAAGGGGCTCAGATTGTCAAAATGTGGGAATGGGTGACGTAGGAAGTGAATGGCGGTCGCATCGATTTTAACTGTTTAAATAAAATGAAACCACTTTCATCCCGGTGTACCTTGGGCATATGCAAAAATTCTCAAACATTGTCTTTTTTCGTTGTTGTTGAATCTACAAGCTGGCAACACAGTGGCAATGTTGCATGTTGTGAGCTTTTTTTCTGCTGCCATAAGACATGTAAATCAGGCTTAAAGACCTACCTGGGACTCAAACCTGGGTCACCAAGTGAGTGCCAACATTTTTACTGCTGAGATAAGAGTTTCATGCAATATCTCTTGTCTACCAGTGGTGGTCCTACCTCACCATAGGATCTACTGTAAATGTCTCAATAAGAAGAGCAGAGGGTCATCTCCAACCACCGCAGCTGTTAGTTATATTGTGTAATGGAGTACCCGTTGTAAATGAGTACTATCATTGGTGGGTGACGTCCGCCATTTGTGTCATTTGCACGTGGCACACGTCAATCGCGTGGCATCATTCACCCATAATTTTTCTTTGCATGTAATTGTGGCACATGCCGGTGCCACACAACTGACTTCACACTCGGCACTGCACTCCTTTGGGGCGTCAGCAGTACACACGCTCATTTGTGTTTACAGGCAATGTCCAGTCAACCTCAATCAGAGATGGACGCTGTGGTGGAATCCTGTGGTAAGCGCCACTAGATAATTGTTTTAGCCAACAATGCGCTCTTCTTCATAAAAACACAACAAACCTGAGCAAGGCGCTTACCACAGAATTCCACCGTGATAGCCAAAGTCTCTGAGTGAGGTTGACCAAAGGTTGCATATAAACACAAACAAGGGGTCCATCACAGACTGAGTTCTTCAAAACAGGCCATTTAAAGCACTATATTTTCATTCTTTATTATTTTTAGCCAGGTTAAGTCCCATTGAGATTGGAATTTCTTTTGCAAGGCCTGGCCAAGAACGCAATCAAACGGGGATTACAACATAAAATACAATAAAAACACAAAGCCAAAATACATGAATGAATACATAAGTAAAACAGCTGTGGACCTCTGTTTTTTAATGTCCGAAGTAAACTTTAAAAACAATCCAAAGGGATTAAGTGCTCCAGTTTAATGTCATTCTAGAGCTGACTCCAGGACCAAGGAGCATAAAAACTAAAAACGCCATCCTCCCAAATGTTGTAGACAGAATGTGCCTGGTTATTTTATACCACACAGCAGAATCTCGTGTAACTTGCCTCTGAAAGTGTAAAAATGGCAGAAACTCAGTAGAAATGTTATATATTGACTGATAGATTCATCGAAAACCCCCACCCTTGGTTCCGGTGACTGATATTGCGTGAGGGGGCTGTGTCTTTTCGATTACCTTTTTATTTTTATTTTTTGGGGGAATGAAAAGAATAAAATACAATAAAGCAATCCAATAAATGAAAAAAGTAATCAAAAAACATTGCCCCCTCATGTATTAAAAGGCCACTATGAGTCACCAGAACCAATAATGGGTGTTTTTGATGAATCTATCATGGTTAAAATGGAGTTTGAAGTTACAATGGGTTTGTATAGGAAGGAGGCGTGTCTGATGAAATGTATATCAAATATCTAAATACTGAAGAATAAAGCAACTTAAAAACTGTCCGGTGTGCTCACAAAAGCTTGAGTACACCCCAAATGTGTTTGAAAGTGAAATATCTCTTTAAAAGTGATCTTTATTTATTTTTCTGTCTTTTTCCTTCAGCCCTCTCCAGGTGCTCTGTTGTCCATCAGTGAGCAGACGGTGCATGTTTGAGAGGTTCCCTGTCCTGTTGGGAGTTACAGAAACATGACTGTGGCAAACGCTAGATCCGACTCAGGTAAGTCTCTGCAATAACCCTTCATATGATGACTTTGTCCACCTTTCATGCATTTATGTATGTGTGAATGGAAGGCACTTGCTTACATTTATTAGAATATTCAGTTCCGTAATCTGAATAATATGTTTAGGATTATGTTATAATTTAATTTAAAATATATGTATATACGTATTCCTGGTTGACCATTTGCACCCTAGCGTCCCTATTCTGGGGCAAACATTTTGCGAAAATAGCTTGGTAGATTGGCTATTCTCAGTGAAGAGATTTGTTGTAGAGGGATGGAGCAGCTATAGAGCCCTGGGAGACCCCAGTCAAGTATATATCTTGACTCCAAAGTGTTCGTTTTTCAGGAAATGAAAAAAATAAATAAAGTGGAGTTAGGAGGTTTTGTTCATCATTGATAAGAACAGCTGAATGGACCTTCAGGCTCACAATGAGGTTGGAGGTCAAAAGGGGGTGGAGCCTGGAGTCAGCAAAACCAGCTAACTCCACCCTCCTTTAGTGGAGCTACTGTAGCTGGTTTAGCAGAAAGTTTGAGGATCAAATGGAGTTAGCTGCTTTTGTCAGAAGCGCTTTTTAATACTTTTCATTGGTTCAATATATATTTTTACCAACACACAGACGTAAAGGGTGTTCAATAGCACAGATTTATTGAAAAAAATGCAAAAGGGTCAAAATGAGTTGGTTTCTGCCCGACAGCAACGATATACAGTATATATAGACAAATCCACAGACGCGCTGCCTGTAGGCAATCATGACTGCGGTGTCAAGCGGCTGCAACGTGACACCGCAGTTATGATTGCCTACAGGCAGCGCGTCTGTGGATTAGTCTATAGAGAGTTTAAGTGGTTAAAGGAGTAGTTCACCCAAAAACATTATTCCTTTTCTATCAATTACACACCTTATTAAAGGAGTAGTTCACCCCCAAAAAAAATTTCTTTTTCGTTTTTGTTGCATTCCTAAGCCAATAATTTGGTCATCAAATACATCAAAAACATAGAGAATAACTAATTGTTTGGGTGAACTACTCCTTTAAGTGAAAGAGTTAAGAATGATGAGATTTATTAAATAAGCGTATGTTGCTAGTCTTTACCACGAATACTTAATTATTTACTGATAATTCCATAACAGCATCACTTAATGCTAACCATGCATTATAAGACATTTAGTGTGTCTTCAGTTTGTGGTTACTTGTCCTCAGTGTCTTTGTGGTGGTGATCTGTGAGTGGGACGATTCATTGTGACTGCGTGTTGGCACTGTTATGGAAATGAATGCCATTCTTCATGAATCGCTCCATTGATGGCCTGTCCAGTTGTTGTTTTTTTTCGCCCCCATGCTCTTATTTTTAAGGTCAAGTTAATTGTTTCTGTCAACATTTTGAATTACCCAAAGTGTGTGGTCATGTTTTAACCACTTAAAACCTATACAAGTTGACCCCAGTCCCCCAGACCTCTATACCAGGCCCTAGATCTGCTATTTCTTACGAATGTTTGCCCCTGAATAGGGACACTAGGGTTTATGTGTTTAGCAGGTTGAGAGCACGTTTTTAGGCAGAGTGGCTTGCTTCGAGTGAGCAGGTATATGGGTTCAGTGTGTTGCTCTTTGACAGGACTCTTTGACAGGAACATATGGCCACAGTGGGGGGGAGTCAGCAGGTTTTTTTTCAGCGTAGTCTAATGGATGTGTTGTTTGACCTCCAGCCATGCAGCAGGTGCTGGACAACCTTAAAGACTTGCCCTCGGGAGCGAAGGACATCGACCTCATCTTCCTCAGAGGAATAATGGAGAGTCGCATTGTCCGCTCTCTCGCTAAGGTAGGACACATACCGCCTCCTGTCTCTCTCACTCTTTCCATCTCTCTCTCTCTTTCTCTCTCAGAACTGAATGAGCTTTACTGGCCCAAGCTTATTCTTACTTGTCCAAAGTGGGCCGTTATAAAGTGCCCGTCTTTCTCCATCTCAGCTGGACTGCTAGACTTAATGTCATTAACCCATTAAGACCGGGAACGCATTTCTGTGTCATTTTTAGATTTCTTTGGCTATTCAAAAATAACAGATATACAAGCTCATAGCGCGGCATGGCCATGAGCTTGTAGATCTGCTATTTTTGGGGGGAAATCGTGAAAATGTGTGCAAATCTTTATATATATATATATATATATATATATATATATATACACATTTTTAACTCAAATCTTTGAGTTCTGTTCCTGGGGGTCCCTGGAACAGAATGTTTTGAGATGGGGGTCCGCGGCCAAATACATATAATTTCGGGGGTCCTTGACATGAAAAAAGTTTCAGAACCACTGATATTATAGCTACATAGTTTTTTTCAAAAAACTGTTAGGATTTAGAAGACATTTGTAGAATCCCCCAGAAGCAAAGATTCGAGTAAAAAAAAAGAAATATATATTCAAAGATTTGCACTCATTTTCACGATTTAAAAAAATAGCAGATCTACAAGCTCATTGTGCGGCACTCGGTGCCGCGCTTTGAGCTTGTATGTCTGCTATTTTTGAATAGCCAAAGGCATCTTAAAATTACACAGATGCATTCCCGGTCTTAATGGGTTAATAAGCCATCAAACTCTTTTGACTGGCTAATGCCATTAGTTGTCACACACCTGTAAACCTGTGATGTGGCAAAGTTGAAGTTGCTTAAGAGGAAGAGCAAAAGTTTGAGCTTGGGCAACTGATTTAGTACATCATGTCACGTGTCTCACTTTCCCCACTGTCGTTGTCCCACTTCCTCTCTCTCATGAAGACTAACCCTTTTTAAAATGGTGTTTAATAGCTTTTCTCATGTTTAGGAGGATACAGAAGGTGACAGAATAGAGAAGGTGGTGTTGGCTGGACATGGATTGTCAGCTGAGTTATGTCATGATGACATTGGGGTTATGCGGTGTGCATGATAGCTCATTGGAGTTTTAGTTATTGAACAATGTTCTAAGAGCATCTTGATGTCCTTAGAACACGTATTTGCAATTTAAAGCTGTCGGCTCTCCCCATCATTACCCTAACAGTAAACCTACGCAAACAGTTTTGCTAGCTGAAAACGCAAACACCTGCATGATAACTGGCTGAGCCAGAGATGTACTCTTCTGTTGACCGGAGGACATTCACCTAGTTCCTCATGGATATTCTATTCTCTGTGCTTAACACATTCCATGCCAGAGTTTAATATCATAATGTACTCACCAGTGCCAGCGTTTTATTGTTTTTTTAAAAGTTTTTTTCATGTTGCCACAGACCTCGCTAAATCCGTTAAAAGTGCACGTTCATTTGGTTCTAAACACACAGGGGATCTGTGTGAGACGAACAGTGAAGACCGCTTCGCTTTGCGATCCGCCATCTTGAAGCTACAGCGGTGAATGCTAAACAGCGATCAGCGATGACAAAAACAACAACCGGGATAATCGACTTTTAGGTTTCGTTTTAGACAGGAAGGATACGATCCGAAAAAACGGAACCCGGATAATTCCGTTTCCGGTGGTGCTACAATGAAATGTGTCGTACCGGAAGTGAAAAAAAGTGCAACGTGAACTTAAAAAAAAAAAAAAAAAACACTTCGCGTAGGTCTACGCGATTGGCACTTGGCGGCTTTAAATAGGTTCGCGTAGATCTACGCGATTGGCAGTCAATGTGTTAAGAGTT
Source organism: Gymnoscopelus braueri (assembly GCF_963280865.1). NCBI lineage: Eukaryota > Metazoa > Chordata > Actinopteri > Myctophiformes > Myctophidae > Gymnoscopelus > Gymnoscopelus braueri. Next base: position 17,657,883 of record NC_137605.1, read on the forward strand.
CAATCTCACCGTGGGTTATTTTGATTCTAACAGTGACCAGCAGGAACTGTCATATATTATTCTACTGTTATTTCACCCTGTCCCCCCAACAGAAATTCTGTGTTAACTTGATGACCACCACCTGGCCAACATGAGCCCTGGGTCAGTCACAGAATGCCTCCCTGTTGAGCTTGTTAGGAGTCAAAGACACTTCAAGACATTGCTGGACAGAAAGGGGACTTAAACCAGGGTCCTTTAGTTTAGAGGCAGAATCTTATTTGTGTGTGTGTGTGTGTGTGTGTGTGTGTGTGTGTGTGTGTGTGTGTGTGTGTGTGTGTGTGTGTGTGTGTGTGTGTGTGTGTGTGTGTGTGTGTGTGTGTGTGTGTGTGTGTGTGTGTGTGTGTGTGTGTGTGTGTGTGTGTGTGTGTGTGTGTGTGTGTGTGTGTGTGTGTGCGCGTGACACTGCATTCTGAACTTAAATTAGCGCGTGTGTGTTTGTTTTTGGTTGTGTGTGCGAGCAGGCCCACGAGCGCCTGGAGGATGTGCCGCTGAAAGCAGTGGGCGACAACAATGTTCAGCTCATAAGTGACATCCTGGAATCCCTCAACAGCCTGGCAGAGAAGGACACTGGTGCCGCTGAGCTTACCAAAATCCTTCGGGAACCTCATTTCCAGGTAGAGCAGTAACTTTTTTTTTTGTGGGGGCCTTGTCACATATTATATTCTCATAACCCCCTCCTCCTCTTCCTATGTCTAGACGGGGTTCCTACATACAGTAGTTACCACCGCCGCCAAGGAGGTTATGTAATGTAATCTTTGTTTGTCTATGACCAACATATCTCCAAAAGTAATGGCCGGATTGCCATGGAATTTGATGTGCACATTACATTGCATTGTTTACATTACTATTCTGCATTAAAACCGGACCTACTCGCTGTATAATGTTCTGATTATACAGTTAAATGTTTGGTGGTCACTGTGCTCTGTATGTTTGTCCTGATGAAGTTCTGAGGACAGAAACGTCGTCATTGAATACTTTTTTTGCCAGTGAGTTCAAGACCGTGTAAGGGATCAGTCCCTTTTTGTGCATTTGGAGTTTCCTTTTGTCCTACGCACCTGTCGCTAAAATGTTTAGTTTTGCATTGGCCTTTTCTCAAGAGGAGAACATGGTCCAATCAGCTGGGGCAGTGTAGGTGCCTAGGCGGGGCATCAAGGCCTCTGTAGCCTCAGGGCATATCTATTTGTTTTTAACCCTTTCAGACCGAGAACGCATCTGCGTCATTTTAAGATTTCTTTGGCTATTAAAAATAGTTGTTACAACTTCTTGGGGGTCCCTGGAACAAAATATTTTTGAGATGGGGGTCCGCGGCCAAAATTCATTTAATTTTGGGGGTCCTTGACATGAAAAAGTTTGAGAACCACTGGTTATAGCAACATAATTTTTTTTCCAAAAAACTGATTTAGAAGACATTTGTAGAATTCCCCAGAAACAAAGATTTGTGTTACAAATGTTTGCTTCGAAAAATATACATATTTAAAGATTTGCTCAAATTTTCAAGTTTTTTCAAAACTAGCAGATCTACAAGCTCATAGTGCGGCACTCGGTGCCGCGCTATGAACTTGTAGATCTGCTATTTTTGAATAGGCAAAGAAATCTTAAAATGGCACAGATGCGTTCCCGGTCTGAACGGGTTAAGGGCATAAAGACAAACTGAGGGGGGGCATTCCTGACATTCCTGCAATAGTAAAGGATTGTTGATGCATGGCGTCCTATGTATGGGTGTATCGGTTCCTCTTGTTGACCCATGTGTGTACACACGTAGACAGTGAAGTTTATTTAGGGCCGAGTATACTTGTAGGATGAATGATTCAACTCTATAAACCTGTGGGAATGAGATGTCTCTTCACTGCAGCCATCCCCCCCTAATATCTCTTGAAGGGCCTGTTAGGCTGCTCTGCTTTCAGCGCCTTCACTCTGAGGCTAACTAGAGGCTGAGGGGGAGGGATTGTTGTTGCCACTGACCAATGGGAAGACAACCTTTTTTTAAGGGTTTATGGGGGGGCGGGGGTTGGGGGGGGGGGACTCCGGGGCTGTCAGCCAGTGTATCTGTAAATGCCTAATGTACAGTGTCAGTGATGTCACAAACCCATGCTCATTCCAAGTCCTGGGCTGGCTGCTGGGGTATGAACACAAGATTTGTTTTGTTTTGTTTTTTTGTTTTCCTTTCTCCGTGTGACACATCTCTTGTGTCACACCTTGTGATGTGTTTTTTTTTTTTTTTTTAAAACCTCTTAAAATAGTTGTGAGCCTAAGGAATGCGCTCTGACGACGACCTGCAGAAGTGATTTATGTCTTTACTGTACCGTAGTAGTTTGTTGAATGGTTGTTGCGTGGCAGCTCCCTGTCAGTGGCTTTGATGGTCACCGCCTGAGCCACTGTGACTGTCACGCATTACCGAGAGGGATGTTTTAGATTTGTTTTGGAACTGTACATTTGAGAATTATTTCTCTTTCTGTCTCTCTCTCCTCTCGTCTCCTCAGTCGTTGATAGAGGCTCATGACAAAGTGGCGTTGAAGTGCTACGAGATGCCCAACACCGCGCAGAACAATGTCCCCTCGTTGACCGGCTCGCTCATGCCCGCTGACGCTGTGAGGATGATTGGCATCCAGAAGAAGACTGGCGAACCACTGGTAAGACATTTCTATACGTTTATATGAGCCACAGCTGCCGTCCGGGTTTTTAGACCCCCGACTGCAGGAATGACTTAAAGGGATATTTCACTTTCAAAAAATTATTTTAACGTCTAACTCAGGCCTTTTGTGTGCCCCCAGGCAGTTTTTAAGTTGCTTGATTCAGTATTTAGATATTTGATATTCATTAATAGACACGCCCCCTTCCTATACAAACCCATTATAACTTCAAACTCCATTTTTAACATGTTAGATTCATCAAAAACACCCATCCTTAGTTCTGGTGACTCATCCTGCCCTCTTAACCCATTAACTGCCAGAGGTATTTTCATATTTTTTTAGCCAGTGCCAGAGTTTTTCATTGAAAAAAAAAAAGTACTCAGGAGCCGAGATACATAATTTTTAAGTTTTAAGTTAACAAGGAAGTGGATAGGAGTCTAGATCTTCGAAAAATCATATCTCCTTGGTCTTTGGGTCAAATTGGATTTTTTTTTTTTTTTTTTTTTGCTCACGTATATCTACGCGATTCGCACGTGGCAGCTTTAAATAGGTTCGCGTAGATCTATGTGATTGGCAGTGAATCAGTTAATACGCGAGTGGGCCGTGTTTTTTCAATTACTTTTTTCTTTTTTAAATAAATAATAAAAGTAATTGAAAAAACACAGTCTCCTTACGTATTAGAAGGACAATATCAGTCACCAGAACCAAGGACGGGTGTTTCCGATGTATCTAACATGGTTAAAATGGAGTTTGAAGTTACAATGGGTTTGTACGTGTCTAATAAAATGAATATCAAATATCTAAATACTGAATCAAGCAATTTAAAAACTGTCCCGGGTGCTCCCAAAAGCCTGAGTAGACAATAAAATGACCCCATTTCTTTTTGAAAGTGAAATATCCCTTTAACAGCACCGTTTATATGACTGCCTGGTGTGGATATGTTCCATCACAGTGAAGAAACGGAACAACCTCAATGAAATGCACCTCTACTGTGATTTATGAGGTGTTGATGTTTCATAGGCATACGTCTCTGTTGTTCTCTCTTTCACTCTATTTCGGTCTCTCCTCTTGTCTCTCTCCTCTCTCTGGCTGTCTTTCTCTCCTTTTTCTTTCTTTCTGTACGCTCATCTTCCTTACTTTCTCTTGTCGTTTTCTCCTTTTACTCTCTTTGTCCTCTCTCCTTTCTCACTTTTTGTCTTTGTATTTTTTCCTCCTCCTTGCTCTCTATATTTCACTCCTTTTCCTCCATCTCTTTCTCCTCTATCCTCTCTCTTCTTTTCCCTCTGGCCCTCTTTCTTCACTTTCTCAACATACGTTTACATTGCCAAAGCAAGTGTGAAAATGAAATAAAATTGTAAAAACTAAGAAATGTACGTGCTATGTACAATTAAAAGGAACAAAATGTGAAAACAGAGCTGTGTCACGTTGCAACTTACAGTAAAAAAAACTGATTATGAAACCTCAAGAAGTGATAGAAATAGTTACAGTATGCATAACTTCTCTCTCTCTCAGGGGGTGACGTTCCGTGTGGAGCAGGGTGAGCTGGTGATTGCCAGGATCCTTCATGGCAGCATGATCGACAGGCAGGGCATGCTGCACCCCGGGGATGTGATCAGGGAGGTGAACGGCCGCGAGGTGGGCAGTGACCCCAGGGAGCTGCAGGAACTACTGAAAGACTGCAATGGGGACGTAACGCTCAAAGTCCTTCCCAGCTACCGGGACACACCGGCACCTCCTCAGGTGATGACACAACTCACCAGTATAAAACCATGCTGTTTTGGTCTCTTCACCAGTATAAAACCATACTGTTTTGGTCTCTTCACCAGTATAAAAACCATGCTGTTTTGGTCTCTTCACCAGTAGAAAACCATGCTGTTTTGGTCTCTTCACCAGTAGAAAACCATGCTGTTTTGGCCTCTTCACCAGTAGAAAACCATGCTGTTTTGGTGTCTTCACCAGTATAAAACCATGCTGTTTTGGTCTCTTAACCAGTAGAAAACCATGCTGTTTTGGTGTCTTCACCAGTATAAGACCATGCTGTTTTGGTCTCTTAACCAGTAGAAAACCATGCTGATTTGGCCTCTTCACCAGTAGAAAACCATGCTGTTTTGGCCTCTTCACCAGTAGAAAACCATGCTGTTTTGGTGTCTTCACCAGTATAAAACCATGCTGTTTTGGTGTCTTCACCAGTATAAAACCATGCTGTTTTGGTCTCTTCACCAGTAGAAAACCATGCTGTTTTGGCCTCTTCACCAGTAGAAAACCATGCTGTTTGGTCTCTTCACCAGTAGAAAACCATGCTGTTTTGGCCTCTTCACCAGTAGAAAACCATGCTGTTTTGGTCTCTTCACCAGTAGAAAACCATGCTGTTTTGGTCTCTTAACCAGTAGAAAACCATGCTGTTTTGGTCTTTTCACCAGTAGAAAACCATGCTGTTTGAATCTTTTCACCAGTATAAAAACATGCTGTTTTGGTCTTTTCACCAGTTTAAAACCATGCTTTTTATGTCTTTTCACCAGTTTAAAACCATGCTTTTTATATCTTTTCACCAGTTTAAAACCATGCTTTTTATATCCTTTCATCAGTATAAAACCATGCTTTTTATATATTTTCATCAGTATAAAACCATGCTTTTTATATCTTTTCACTAGTATAAAACTGCTGTTTTGTTTTTCTCAAGTATGTATAAAAACAATGCAGATTATTGGCTATTATTGGCATTTTGCCAATTAAATCCTCCACTGCTTGCCACTGCTGTTGTACCCTATATAACCTGCCAGTGAGGAACCCTGATAATTAGTTTAATATATTATACCATATATAATATTATACCGTTATATGTTATTAAACAATATTATACATGGTATTTATATAACATTATACATGCATAATAAAATATTATACCATACTGTATAATATTTTAATATAATATGCCATATATTTTTAATATAATATTCCATATATCAGCCAATTATTCTTATTAATACATAATTAGTCTGGAAATGTATTTAGCTTAACTTTATAATTTTTTTCAAATTAAATCAATCAAATTAAATAAGTACATTGCAGTGCTGAACGCTAGAATACAGAGACACTGGACAAAAGCAGCAGTGTTAAATAAATGTTCATTTAAGTACTAAAGCAAGTACAACTTATTAAAATGCTTCGTACTGTATATACTCATAGCTTCTGTGTGCACCTCATAAAGCTTTGCACTCATGCGCTTATGTTTACGCTTGTGTACATGCGTGCCATTTTAAGTTAACTTGTGCAAAGGGTCATACCTGTCATGGCAGCAAAGAGCGAGCCTGCTGCTAACTCAGAATGCCAGGCCGCTGAAACTGAGCTCGGGGAGGGAAGGCCTATTAATAACTCACAGAAGGCTATCCAGGGCAATGAGGAGCAGGAGTACGAGAACCCCTTGAGTAGTTCCCACCCAACCCTCCCCACCACCCTCCTCCTCCTCCACCACCACCTTCAGGAACACCCCTTGACCCTTCCTTACTGTAACTTGTTGTCACAGGAGACTCGCACAGAGCACCTGCTGCTGGGTTATGTCACTGACCTTTGACAGACCCATTATGTCACAGACCCATTTTTATAGTTTTGTCTGTTGTGTCGCTCGTCGCAGAGTTGATTTTTGTACCCGTCACATGGGGCTGTCCAAAAGCAAGTCAGATTTGTTGTTTATTAACACATTCACTGCCAGGGGTTTTCTAAAACAGGCTGTAGCTTCTGCCAGCATTTTTAAGCATTCTGACTAATGTTTCAAGAACCACAGAATATTCATCTCCAGTATGATCGATCCCCTGATGGTTGCTAACCACGGAGGGTTTCACTGTGCTTCCGTGAAGAAAAAAAAAAGTCATCGCGACCTCCCGTTCACCCAGTTTAAAATGGCATGTTTCGCCAAAAATACATAGTAAAACACAGGAGCCGAGATACAGAATATTTCCCAAATACTTTAACCAGGAAGTGAATGGAGAAGTAAATCTTTGGCTCGCAGGTTTATTCATTCTTCTAATAACTCTGCTCCTGTACCGTGCAGTTCGGCAGTGTGCGGGCGTATTCCTTTTTATTATCGATGTGCACTTGTTTGCCTTCGCACCTGCTTTTAAAGTTTTTATTCTAGGTGCGCGAAAGTTTTTCTAAACATACTGTACTGCTAAAAAGAGATCCAGAAACTGCTTCCAGCATGGAAAGCGAAAGATTTGTTATCAAAGTGTACATTCAAATGGTAGAGTTAACATTTATGCTGCCTGAGGAAGAGCTCAAAACATGTGGTTGCACCTCATGTTTTATTTGTAGCCTAGTGAAAGATTTGTTATCAAAGTGTACATTCAAATGGTAGAGTTAACATTTATGCTGCCTGAGGAAGAGCACAAAACATGTGGTGCATCTCGTGTTTTATTTGTAGCCTTCTGTAACTTGCTATGCACTTTTGTAGCACTAATAAAAACATTTGCGAGCATGGATTTTCCAATCTCTTGAATTTTGAATTATACTCAGTCACAAGCCTGTGTTTCCCACTGTTTCTTTGCAAGGGTGAATTACCTATGCCTAGCAACTTCAAAATGTGTGTTTTTCCACAACCTAAATGGCATTGAACAGCATTTACTAAGGGGCAAATGTAAATATAAAAGAGATTTTAACAAGAAAGCTATTTAGAGAGACCTTTTCAAGATTTATGTTAAATATATGACCGATGTTGTGAATGGGCAATGACATGTGTGGTCCTTGAAGTCAGCAACATACCGTAGATAAATGGGCTTAATATTCACTGTGTTTATGTTTTTGAATTGCAGGTTTACATGAAGCCCCATTTTAATTACAACCCTGCCACAGACAAACTGATCCCCTGCAAGGATGCAGGCCTGTCCTTCTCCAAGGGAGACATCCTTCATGTAGTCAACAAGGAAGACCCCAACTGGTGGCAGGTGATTATATACATGTCCAGGTCTAAAATGATTATATACATGTCCAGGTCCAAAATGAACACCCACCAAGCGTCAAATGCGGGTGGGTTTTCCATTTGGCGAGTAAATCTCTATCTGCCACACGGCCGGTAAATGTTTGTACCACACTAGTCACGTACTGTAATAGAATTTCAGGAATGGCGGTACAGAGGAAAATACTCACGTTTGTCCCTGTGCAGTGTAGACATAGTGACTAGGGGTGGGACGATATGGGTATCTCACGATACGATATCTGTGGCGATATTAGGCCCTCGATAACGATAATATCACGATATTCGATATATTGCGATATCATGATATATTGCATGAAATTTCACCAACGATATATCACGATAGTCCTTGTATTCAATTCATAAACACTTAAAATAGCACCAAACAGCTCAAAATCATCATTACACAAATACAGAGTCGGAAAAACAACGTATCACAAACTAATATCGTTTTTTTCCGGCAGTATATCGATTATTAATCGCGGGAGAATATCGCGATATATCGCGATATCGATATATCGTCCCACCCCTAATAGTGACATTTCTTTTCTCCATTACATTGCACATATCTATCGATGGTTTAAGATTGGAGAGGGAGACAATGCTGTTATTAGACTCTGTCTTGTTTTTGTTTCATCCATTTTATTTCTGAGTTGGCAACTAACTGACCTGCTCAACTCTGTACAGCTTATGGCTGTCTATAGACGGATCCACAGAGCGCTGTGGTATCAGACTCCTGCTGCGGTGTACATTCTGACATGATTTGCGCCAGGGGGAGCGCTCTGTGGATTCGTCTATACATTCATTACTGCTGATAAAACGATAGTTACGTATGTAACTACGGTTCTATGAATCCCGGATGACCACCAGAGGCGGTGCTTTAACCCATTAAGACCGGGAACGCATCTGTGTCACTTTTAGATTTCTTTTAGGCTATTCAAAAATAGCAGGTATACAAGCTCATAGCGCGGCACCGAGTGCAGCGCTACGTGCTTGTAGATCTGCTATTTTTGAAAAATCATGAATAAAAAAAAAACTTTGGATTTAGAAAACATTTTTAAGAATCGCCTCAGGTCTTAATGGGTTAAAGCACTGCCTCTGGCGGTCAGCAGGGATGAAATAGAACAATATTTGGTCAACATGTAATCCTAGCCTTCACAGAAAAACAGATTGACAGTTTGATCATCACTCCTCTGCTTTCTCTTGTAGGCAAGCAATGTAGTTGGTGGCAACACGGGTCTGATCCCGAGTCAGTTCCTGGAGGAGAAGAGGAAAGCATTTGTGAGGAGAGACTGGGATACCTCTGGTACACGGTCTTTTAACTCCTATTCACTGAACTTCACTATCATGAGATTGACCTACCCTCTGTTCAGTTACCCACAATGCCCGGCAAACATTTGATGTTAGTTCTCCCCTGCGGTTCATTTTGTATTTACATTGCTCACATTGATACATGCTGCTTTTGATTCTTATAGTCTTATATCTGATATTTTCCTGTTATTGATCCATTTTTTTTATGGCCTTTCAGGGATGCTATGCGGGACGTTGATTGGAAAGAAAAAGAAGAAAAGAATGATGTACCTGACGGCAAAGAATGCAGGTGTGTACTGGTTATTCTGCCTTTTACATGTTTTTGGGCGGTGAAACCGCCCCTATATGTGAGGTTTGGACATCGACATTCGCTGCACTGTGATTGGCCACCATTGTACCCCCCCCCCACCCATTGCACCCCCCCAACCCTGCGCTGTGATTGGCCACCAGTGTACCCCCCTAACCCTGCACCGTGATTGGCCAATCACAGTCTATTCAGGACTGTGATTGGCTAGTGAAACATGACACATGTGCATAGCCCTATAAATAGGACTATGCACTTAAAAAAAACACATTTATGTTTTTTTTTATTTGTATTTAACTCATTGACTGCCAGAGTTAAAACCTCGTTCATAGCAGCCCTTGCCAGCGATTTTCGTGTTTTTTTGTTTCGTTATTTTGTTATTTAATTCACATCTAGAAAGTCTACCTTGACACTTGAATCGTTTTGATCGTTCCACCACCAGAGAGCAGCACATACCAAGCTTGATCGCCTCTCGATCACACTCGCCCCCTCCCAGACCCACTCACACAGTGAAACACATGAACCGGAAGTGAAATGTTTCAGATTCTGTTATCGGCGAAAATTACTTTGTGATACACAACGGGGATGACTGTTCGTCACCCAGACCATAGATTATAGGAGGGGAGGTCTCCGATCGCTTTTCATAGCGTGTGAAAAACCGTTTGTTTCCCTATTATGGTCGAAAATGACTGGGGGGAAAAATGTAAAACCGAAAACGGAACCCAAGTCATGGAACCGGATGCAGTGGTGGTTGAAGTAAGTGGAACCCGAAACTTAGCCTGATTCATAACAGAATAGCGTGATCAGAGCATAAAGATCAATAAAGACGTTAGATCGCATTAATGCGATCCTGGCGGCCAAGCGCGCTATTTATTAGATCGCGTTAATGCGATAATGGCGGCCAATGAGTTAAGAGCTTCCTGTGAAGTACACTTAGGTGCTATAGAAATAGAGTTATTAGCTTTTTATTCTTATCCACTTGGCTAGAAACTGCATTGCTGTGTTGGTGAGACAGATAAGTTAAACTTGCAGCCTGTGTGTGTGTGTGTGTGTGTGTGCTTGTGCGTGGTCCTGACCAGAGTTTGACCGCTACGAGCTGCAGATCTACGAGGAGGTGACCAGGATGCCACCCTTTCAGAGGAAAACGCTGATTCTGATTGGTGCCCAGGGCGTGGGGAGGCGGAGCCTGAAGAACAGACTGATCGTCGTCAACCCGCTGCGCTACGCCACCACCGTCCCCTGTGAGTGACCATGGCTCTTCAGATGACCTGTTGTCACCTATTCTTCTTTTTACCGGTCAATCCGAGACAGCATCTGTGTCGCATTAGTTGTTGCTAGATATAATAGCAACATAAGTTCCTAATAACATACGTTTTTAGGAAAACATACGTTTTAGAAGGCGTTTTTGGAATCGGCCTCAAGGTGTAATTAGACTGCTTATTCATTAACCACTTGATCCCCAACGCTCCCTATTCTGGGAGGAACATTTCGCCAGAAATGGCCGATCTACAAGCTCACAGCGCGTCACAACGTGATGCGTTATGAGCATGTAGATCTGCCTTTTCTGGCGAAGAGGTTTTGGCGTAGAAGGAAACGAGAACAGACCAAGTACAGTTGCAACTCGGGTCCGTTTCACTAAGTATAGAGAGTGTAATTGCTTATTGCTTAAACAATTTAACCTGAATGTTGAGTTGACCATGATGACCATGAACCACATTACCTTCTTTTCCTCCCCCAACCCCCCCACCTTTCCTGCAGTCACGTCACGGCGGCCGAGGGAGGAGGAGAGAGACGGACAGAACTACTGCTTTGTGACGCGAGAGGAGATGCTGAAAGACATCAAGGACGGCCGCTACCTGGAGAACGGAGAGTACGACGCAAACCTCTACGGCACAAAGATCGACTCCATCCACGAGGTGGTGCAGGCGGGCCGCACCTGCATCCTGGATGTTAACCCCCAGGTTAGACACACACACACACACACACACACACACACACACACACACACACACACATACAAGGTGTGTACTCTGGGGCAGCAGGTAGGTGTGATGGTTGCCGAGATTGTGGTATCGTGGTCATCACATAATGCAGGGGCAATGAGGGGGCACAGGGTTAAAGTTCTCACCAGGGGTTCATGTCCTCCGCGATGTGTTCGGCTTGGCCGGGTGTTCTAGCTTCCGTGTTCACAGGAGGGTGATCTCTGTCGCAGCACTAGCGACCCCTTCAGCCTATTCAGTGGGTTGTGGAACTAGGAGGAATAGAGTGTTCCTCCCGTTGAAACTCCTCACTGTCAGGTGAAAAGAAGGAGCCTTGATGTCGCGTATTTAGGAGGAAACACATGGTTGTCTGAGCTTCCCCTAGGATCCTGCCTGGCCTACTTGTTAACTAGTTGTACGAACTCTTGTTTTATTGTTGTATTGTTTTATTGGATCTTGTTTAGTTGATACACTTATTTGTTTTAGCTCTTACTCATTTGATTTTGTTATTTTGTCTCATCTGTTTAAGGAAGTAGGTAGCTGATATATTGCACTTTTACCTTAGCGCTAGGTACAGTTTGTTTTTGCAGAAAATGCACTTAAGACTTCTGGTGATTAGTAGTTTCGTTCCCTACCTATGTTGAATGCACTTGACTGTAATGTAATGTAATGTAATGGATCAACTATAAGAGTTAGCAAGGGGCTACAATACTTGGGCTATTGGGAATTGGAATTTGGCATAATAACTAAATTAGGAGAAATATAATTTAAAATGATTAATAATGCTTACTGCATATTAGCTAAACAGAGGTGTGGTTTTGATTGGATGCTTACATTACGAATACTACAAGATGTTGAAAAGTTTCCAGGCTAAAAACAACCATTGTGCTTGAACTGTGACCTTGTGACCTTGAATGAGACCAGTTTTGTTGCAAAGAGACGCTTTTGACTTTTAAAAATGCTATGTTAAAATAAGGTGCTTTTTAGCTATTCATCAAACAGAGTGCTTTGAAGTGACTCACTGTTACCAGCTCAGTGGCCTTGTGTTTAGAGTGTCCGCCCTGAGACTGGGAGGTCGGGGTTCGATCCCCGGTTCGGGTCATACCAAAGACTCTAATAATGGGACCCCAGTGTAGTGCTGCACGATTAATCGAAAAAAGATCGTGATCTCGATTCAGACACCTATGCGATCTCGATTTTCACTTTTTTCGATTTTCGATTTTCACTTTTTTCAATTAAATAAATTTTTTTTTTGCTTAATATTTTTATATTTACAAAATAATTGTGTGAGAATCGTGTGAGAATCGTGATCTCAATTCTTATGGAGGAAAATCGTGATTCTCATTTTAGCAAGAATCGTGCAGCCCTACCCCAGTGTCTCCCTGCTTGGCATTCAGCATCAGGGATTGGATTGTTCCTGCGACATACTAGCATCATGCCCAGGGGGTGTACTTGTACATCAAGCTGCATCACGCGAAGGAAACAGGAGATGGCTCCTGCCCTATGGCTCGGCAAGGCTTACTTATACTGTTACAAATAATCAAATGATTTAAGTAGAGTCTCTTGGTGTTTCTATGATCTTGGATATAGTTTGTACGGTCTACAAACGACACCTGCAGCTACAAACTAGACCCAAGCAGTGACTTTATTCTCTATTACATGTCTCTGAAATGTGCTTGAATGTGGCTCTGGAAAATGTCTTTAAAATCCTGTGATTTTTTTGTTTGTTTGCCTAGGCTCTGAAAGTCTTGAAGACGGCAGAGTTTATGCCATTTGTGGTGTTCATCGCTGCTCCTGAACTGGACACACTGAGAACCATGCACAAAGCTGTGGTGGACGCTGGACTCACCACCAAACTGCTCACCGTGAGTCTCCACGTCCTTTCTGAAAACGCACCTTTATACACCGGCCTTCATAGAATGACTTTTTTTTAATGTAGATGCTTCTATGTACTCTATCTTTTATGACATTTGTTGTTTGTTTCATTTGTTTTTAATTGTCTGTTCTTTTGTGTTTAACACATTCCATGCCAGACGTTAATCTCATAATGTACTCACCAGTGCCAACGTGTTATTGTTGTTTTTTTTGTTTTTTTCACGTCGCCATAGACCTTGTTAAAATCCTTAAGATTGAGCTGTGCACTGTTTGTAAACATCGCCGACATCTCACTGATTCTACCAGTGAAAACCACGTGTCAAACGGAGCTCCATTGTTGTAGTTAGAACGGTTTACGTTAAACAGTGATATGCGAGGAGAAAAAACTACAAGGATAAAATGGAGTTTCAGTTTCGTCATTAGAACGAGGGCCGACGGGATCGGCAAAACCGGATCCCAAATAATTCTGTTTCCGGTGGTCAAACCGGAACCGGAAATGGATCAAAAAATTCCGAAAGTGCACTTTTGGTGAAATCAACGCGAACCGGCGGTTCGCGTAGATCTACGCGATTGGCACGTGGCGGCTTTAAATAGGTTCGCGTAGATCTACGCGATTGGCACTCAATGTGTTAAGACCTGAGGCGATTCTTAAAAATGTTTTCTAAATCCTAACAGTTTTTTGAAAACAATATTTTAAAAAAAATGTTTCACGATTTTTCAAAAATGGCAGATCTACAAGCACTCGGTGCCGCGCTATGAGCTTGTATATCTGCTATTTTTGAATAGCCAAAGAAACCTAAAGTGACACAGCTGCGTTCCAGGTCTTAACGGGTTAACTTGTGTTTAGCATAGCTGTTTCATGCATTATTTTCTGTACAAAAATTACACAAATCGGCTAGTATTGCAAATTATTGCAATTTGCAGATTGTAATATATTGTGCATATTTGCTGGGAATGGCAGATTCCCACCACCACCACCACTGGAGACTAGTATAGAGATAGCTCTTACAGAATGTGATTACATTGAATGATTGTAAATGATGCGATGCGAGAGTGCGGTCTAGCCAACTCTGGACTCCTGAATCGCTGCCCTCCACACCCTCCTCTAGCATATCAGGGTCTTGAGCTCTGCAGTGTTGCTAAGCTCCCCTGTCTTGCTGCAACGTAGGCGGTGCATCTCTTTCCCTTCCTGGCTGTTCCCTTGGGTTGGCTCCCACAGTGTCAGTTGGCTTGCCACCAGTTTCCGGGTGCCTGACGCAGTGCACAGACCTACAGCCTCATCCTTCTCTCTCTGACCTTGTCTGTGACCCCGTGGGAGGCCTCCGTAGAGGTTCCACGTTTCTGATGTGGTCCGCCCCTGACCCCCAAATGCCATTCGTAGCATTCTTGTGTAGACACCGTCCAGGGGGCCTTTTCCTGCTTTGCTGTGAGCGTACATACTAAGCCATTTCAAGATAACCTGTGTGGGCTCATTTAATGGAAAGCTGCAGTCTTACGAGTGTGTGCTCTTCACTTACATAGAACCGATCAAAGTGACATCCCTCCCTCTTCTCATCTCTTATCTCTCTCTCTCTGTAACAGGAGAACGACCTGAAGAAGACGGTGGACGAGAGCGCCAGGATACGTCGAGCGTACAGCCACTACTTTGACCTGACCATTGTCAATGACAATCTGGACAAGGCCTTCGAGAGGCTGCTGGAGTCGGCGGAGAGGCTGCTAGTAGAGCCCCAGTGGGTTCCAGTGAGCTGGGTGTACTAACTCTGTCCTGGCTCCGTTTACAGCACTGCTTCTCCGCTCAGACCCTGGAGACCCAGCCCGCTGCTGCTTCTCTGTTCTGTTCTAACCGGGGGGTTAATGTGGTGTCACAGACAGGTCCCTGATTAGACAGCCATAATAAAAGCCCAGCAGTACTGTGCGGTCTCCAGGATGAGCTGAGAATAGCTGCTTTTACAGGACACACGCCACGTAGCTCTGATACAGGCCAAACGTTCTCTCCGAGTAGGAGAGAACATCACATCCAACTCTATAGAGAAACGTTGCAGGTTAATGTGGCGTTGCATATGACCACTCCTTTTATATCTCTTAGACGTAGAACGTCACTTTAAAAAGGGGAATGCCAATCTTAGTCCCACTCGCGATTGAAGAAAGGTTGTTTACCTACAGAGTCAAACGAGCTCACAGCCGGCTTTCCGCCATCATCTGCTGTACAAAAGACCGTAGAAAAAAATACAAATCAATTCAACATGGACAGTTGGGTTTTCCATAGTTTGGTTTGCAGGCGTCTATAGGGTAAAATAGTTCTTAAACATTGAGTGACGATAGAGGTATGCTGCTGCTGTTTCTTTGTAGAGCTCACTTTGGTCATCTACATAGAGAGACTTAAAGCAGTTACCTCGATCCGGTAAATGATATGTTTCCTTGCTGTGGAAGTGGATATATATTATGGTATATTTATTTGTCAACATTTCTGCTTTATTTTGATAGACAGTGAACAGAGAAACAGGAAAAGGCAGAACAGAGAGGTGGGATGACGTGCAGCAAAGTGTCTCGGGTTGAACTATAGCCTTATTTTTGTTGGTATGCACTCACAAAACATTTGTTTATTACAAATGCATGTGCACTTTGTGGACATTGCCAATGCCGAAACAGAGAACAACCCCACAAAATGAATGGCAGAAGTTCATAAGAGACGTTCTAACCGTAAAGTAGTGCCTTTAAGCAACCTCACATTACTCAAGTGTTTCTACATGAGCTGTGACATGATGAAGTTCTCTCCTACATAGAACAGAACAGCGTGTATCAGGAACTACACTGCCCCCTGCTGCTAGGCCTGGGGAGGGGGAGGCAGGGACCACTAATGTATAACAGACTTCTAAAGAGTTGGACAGCCGTTGGGGCTCAGCATCCTCTCAACTGCCAGTTTCTTCCCTTCCTCTGCATACTATGCAACTCGGCTCACAACACACAGGAAGTGTACTTATTTATTGGGGTTTTGTTTTTTAAGTAAATCATGTTTCTACTGGAATAGCATTTGGTAAAGAAAAGCTAGTCATGGTGTTAAGAAAATGTTATTTTTTTGTCATCAATGTCCTCAACTGTAACTTTAAGAGTTTTAGACCGATATATGCGTATATAGGTTTCCGTTTTATTTATTGTGGGACGTTGAGGAGGGCCTGCTTAATGGAAAAAGGAGTGTGTGTGTGTGTGCGTCTGGAGGGGGTACTTCAGTGTTATCGTTTACAGTATGTTCATGTACAGTACTTAATACCGTCACTACAAGCTTGTTGCCCGGATACGTCCGGAAACGAGACCACCTCTTTTTCAAAACCCCTAACCTCCCATCTTTGAGCGCAAACATAGAGGACCATACCGGTGGTCTGACATGTGTAGCTTAATGACTCACTATATACTTGACATTACTGCCAACCATTTTCCAAGCATACTGTGGTTTGTTGTGTCTTTAACCCATTAAGACCCATTTTTTGATTTGAGCTAAAAAAGCATTATTATACACTTTGGCTATTCAAAAATAGCAGATATACAAGCTCGTAGCACGCTACGAGCTTGTAGATCTGCTATTTTAGAAAAATCGTTAAAATGTGTGCAAATCTTTGAATATATATTGTTTAAAGCGAACATTTTTAATTCAAATCTTTGCTTCCTGGGGGTCCCTGGAACAAAATATTTTGAGATGGGGGTCCGCGGCCGAATACATGTACATTTTGGGGTCCTTGACATGAAAAAGTTTGAGTTGTCTTAATGGGTTACGGAAGCCAGTGATTAACATTCATTTCAGTACGATGTGAAAATCAACTTGCAGGGACTTGAAACATTATTGAGATATTTGATGCTATACACTAAATATAACAATGTAAGTGTTTTTATTTGTTTGTAGAACTTCACATCATCGTTGAGTTTTAATGCATTTTAAAGTGAATTTGAAAAGTATATCCGAAAATAGTCGGATATACTCAGATTGATTTACAAACAGAAGTCAAATGTCTGTGACTTAACCTTACAGGTTTGATTAGGTAACTGTTCAGGGGAGGTTGGGAGTGTTTTAATGGCTTTGGACAAAATGTAAACAAGACAACCACGACCTCTAAAAAGTAAGCCGTTAATGATGATGTACCGTACTGTATGGCTGAAGCTGAGTAGACAATGTATTTAGTCTGGTATGGTCCTTTAAGCCACTCTTACATTCACTTGTAATGCTACATTCACTTAAGCGTACTTGTCATTACCAGTAAGTCTTAGCTGCCATTTACGTGGGGAAATGACAAAAGAAATGTGTATTCATACTGTATTGTTTTAACTATGTCTCTTGTCATTCTAGTGCAGTGAGTCATGATAGGGATAGTTCAGGTTTTTTCATTGGGGTTTGATGTCGCTTATTCCAAGATTCTCATAAAACCGTTAAGACTTGTTAAGCTTAATTTATACTTCATCACAAGATGGTGTTGCTTGCCGAAATTAACTGCATTTCAAGCTAACAATGTGCCGCCGCCATCTAAAAGCTTGAAAATGTTCTTTTCTGCTAGCGACACCGCTGTGCTCTGGATTATATAATATATAATCCAGTAGTATTACTACAAAATCTAATATTATTAGATTTTGTAGTAATACTAATGGAAACAATGCCAGTATCACTGAATAGCTAGTCAACTGACTAGCTATTCAGTAGTTATCAAACTTAAATGTAAAACTCAGAACTATCCCTTTTAAGTATCAGTAACATTTAGATCAATACTTAAAGGGGTATTTCAATTGAAAACACGTGTCTACTCTGGCTTTTGTGTGCACCCCAGTTGCTTGATTCAATTTTTAGATATTCATTATATCTAATGAGCCCATTCAACTTCAAACTCCATTTTAACCATGTGAGACTCTTTTAAAACGGCTTTTCCCCCCCTTTTATAAAGTGACTGAAAAAACAACCCCTCACGCATTAGGACAACATCAGTCACCAGAACGAGAGTTGTGTGTTTTCAACAAATCTAAAATGGTTAAAGTGGAGTTTGGTGGGCATATATAATAGATGTGTATGATAAAATAAGGAATCCAGCTAAAACTGTCTGGGGTGCACACAGAATGATGTTAAAATGACATCAGAAGTGTTTTAAAATGAAATACCCCTTTTACATGTGTTTGATTGTTAGGCAAGTGTCTATGGTGCTGTTTGTGTGGGAGAAAGTAACTTCAACCAGGGTGCCGCGTCTCGGCCAAACCATCCCTTCTGATGTGATATTACTTAAAACCTAACCGCTGTTTAAATAAAGGCCATATACTTATAAAAGTTATATTTTACAATAACAGAGAAAATATGTATTTTCATGATGCGTCAAATAAATAACTGGTGTTTTGTAACAAGGTTCTGACTTCATGACTCTGTTAAAGGATATGCATATTTTAAATCAGAAAAATAAGCTATTGAAGTAAAAAACAGATTCAGAGATAGCTAACAACACCATAGTACTGTTACTGCACCAATTTATTTGATTATCACGGTTCTGGCACAGAGAACACATACGCTGTTTCTCAACGTTGGGGTCCGGGGATGCATATCAAACTGGGGGTCCTTGAAATTGTAAAGGTTGACAATCACTGAAATAGTGTACAACCTTGTGGTCAGAGAACTGCACCATGATTAGTGTGGATGTCTTCAATATGAGGCATAATGTGCATAAAAAACTAAAACCATGAATAAAGTACTAACTATGCCCAGATCAGGCATGTAGCTGTGATCAGTGCATGTACAGTGCACAAATAATTAAGGATGCATGATTTAGTGGTAAGATTATTGATAATTGACATATCTAAATTATATGCCCAATACAGTACACATTGATGGAAAGACACTGTTAAGCCTAACCAAAACAGGAGAACATGTCTGCAGTCTGTTTCTCCTTCAGTGAATACAGACACTTGTGAAAACAGTAGTGTTCAGTAATAAACAAAGACCATATCAGACACTTGTGAAAACGGTAGTGTTCAGTAATAAACAAAGACTGTATCTATGACAAAGACAAGTGTTTTAAAGACCACTGTGGAACAGCATGGTTGTATTGCAATGACATGAAAAATATCTAGGTGAAATGAAAATGCACAAGGCAACCTAAAGGTGTGCAATGTGCATAACTGAGCTGCACTTGGTGCCCTCTGGTGGACACATTTGGATAAATTGAATTGAACTGAAGAATTCAATAACATATATCCCTGCATATCATCACACAACATCAAACACTGCGGGCTAATGAGGCAAGCCCTCTAATGGCGATACAGAGGACAAGAGGAAGATATCCTGGCTGTTGGTTGATATCTGTCTTCAGTGTGTCTGTGTCTCTGCTCAGGGCTATATTAGCAGAGGCAAAGAGACCTTCTATCCTTTCATAGACCTCTGTAGTCAGTGGAGCCAGAGGTGAACTGTTGAGAGACATCTCCCCACTTCCTGTCACACACTGTACCTGTAGAACACACACACACACTTTGTTATTAGACACATCTGTTCTGTATGGCAGCACTGAGCCTCATAAGTACAGAGGTTCCCAAACATTTCCATACCAAAGACCCCGAAATGGCCTTAAAAACAGAGGAGGGGGGGTCTACGCATCGCATCACAATGTGTTGCGAGCTCTTTCTTCCTTTTTACAGTAAAGACATAACCAAGATTGGAAGTAGTTAATCTGGCTGTTGTATGTAACAATACTCACCAGCAGCTCCAGGACCAGTAAGAGCTCAGGACTGCAGCATGTTCCAAGCACAGCAAGACCATCATCTGTCATTTCTGAAAAACAATGACCCCACAAAACACTTTGATAATGGAACCAGTATTCCTCAGGTCAAGTCATGATTCATGTTTTAATTTTTTTTATGGTGTGGCTCTGCAAGAGGCTAGCCCTCTATGATGGTCTATTTGTCTGTGTATGTGTGTCATACCTTTTGAAATATTTAACTTTAATGTCCTAATGGAAGTCAAAAGGAGCTGTGATCGCGCTGAAACCTCGCCCAGATTTCAGTCATACGCCATAGATACGTCATAGACGACTGACGTCATAGATGACCATAGATGATCACAGGCTGATCCTGAGAGCCGCGTCATGTCCTAGTTTTACAGCGTTTGAATCTTGTTAAACTGCATTTAACATTACCAGGAAGACAAATAACGTACAGTAAGAGTTTGGATTTGTCTCTTAAGAATTATTGACACTGTCTTGAGAGTTGAAATCTGCTTCTGGTTTCAGGAATTATGTTTCAGATTATGTCACTGTCGGGCAGAAATCTTGTATGCGATATGACGAGTAAGAGATTGTCTTTTCATGTTTTTTCATGAATGAATGCCCTACTAAAAGTGGGTTTTATATTTATAAAACCCACAACTATCTAACCCAGGGGTCTTCAACGTTTTCAGGCCAGGGACCCCCTAGCTGAGAGAGAGATGAAGCAGGGACCCCCTCTATATAACTTTTTTTATTTTATTAGGTCTGCTCTTTTTTTCCTCTACACTTATATACCACGTTGACAAAAATAGCAGATCTACAAGTTCACCACGCCTCGCAGCGCGAGGCGTGGTGAACTTGTAGATCTTCTATTTTTGGCTAAAGTTTTCCTCAGAAAAGGGATGCTAGGGTTCAAGTGGTACATGCAAAAAAAACAAATCCTATCACACAAAGATTTGGCGGACCCCCTGTAGTAACTCTGAGGACTAGGGGGTCCCGGACCCCCCGTTGAAGACCCCTATATCTAACCGATGGAAAGTAACTACATTGGATCCATTGGAACCTTTTTAATTTCCAGAAAAGTCACTTTTGGACATCCAAGGCCCAGTAAGGTTGTGAAAAGAGTAATAATGCTACACAAAGCACAGCCTCCATCCCCACCGTCCAAGGCACTGATGACAAGATGAACGGCATGGCGATTGGAGGGGCTCTTGTCTGCTGGAGGTTCCTCTTCCCCTCGACTGGACTGCTCCAAGAGCTCCAATATAGCCTCGGTATTCTGTCTCGCAGACTCTGTCCCAAAAGCCTCCATGTCAGGGGTCTCAACATCAGCACACGTCAGCTGAATAAAAAGGACAGACCGTTAGGAAATGCTGACCCAGAATTAGGAATTATGAATCAATGACTAGGAATTAGGGCTGTCAAACGAATATTCGAATATTATTCGAATATTGGGAAAATATGTATATTCGAATATGAAAAATAATATTCGAATTTAAAAAGAAATACCCTTTTTTTATATTTATTTGACAGGGACAATACAAAAAACAATGTATGAAGTTATAAAAACAAACAAAAGATATGTTTTATTGGATCCGAGGACTCGATACATGTTTTTTTGTACTGTTTGTCAGAAAATAATAATAATACATATTTTTTGGGATTAAAAAAATATATATATTTCTTTATTATAATAATAATAATATTAGAATATATTCGAATATCTGCACATTTTTAAGACCAATATTCGAATATCATTTCTGAGGAAAGTTGACAGCCCTACTAGGAATAGACTCTGTGCATAACCGTAGTCCCAGGCTCCTAGAGCAGTGGTTCTCAAACGTTTTCGTGCCAAAGGACCGCCAAATTGATATATGCTTGGCCGCGGACCCCCATCTGAAAAGGTTTTGTGCCAGGGACCACCAGAAGAGAAGATTTGTGTTAAAAAATTCAAAAGTATTCAACATCTTTGGAGGGTGATATTTGTAGCTGCACATAATCCTACGGGCTGAGGCGGCACCTGTCAACAGGGAGTGTTGGGTGGGAAGAGTAGGCCGAAGGCTCTACGTCGTCCCGATGGGGGCTCCTCACTGGTAGGTGAGTCAGTAGGATACAACACGGAAATGTGTGAGGGGAAGAATCAATTGGCATAACGACTACATTGTGGAGAAAAAAGCGGGTAAAAAGAAAAAAGATAAAGAAAGAAATGCGTTTCCAAACGTATGCCACCTTCTGGGAACCTAGGACTACAGTTATGCACGGAGCCTATTAGAAGTTGCCGATTAGGAATTATTAATAATCATGTGAATTGATAATAGCTGAGAAATGTTACCCGGAATAAATGCATAATCCTTGTTCCTATGATAAAGGTATGTAAAAACAGCTCAAGAGTTTAAAAGGGGCATTTCTACCAATCAATGTGAATACAATTCTGCTCAAGCCTCCACTGTTAGTGTTAACAAGACTTTTCATTGGTCTGAGCTAACGCCATATGGAATAAGGGTCTGCTGCTGAGATCAAACATTTAAATTATCCTTAAGGCTTGTGTAATTGTATATTTTTCTTAGTGTCAACATAGCCAACGAAAAGTCCAAGACTGAAAAATGCAATTCACCTATTTATAAGTATGGACCCATCTAGCCACAACAGACACATTGGGTAGACATAGACCGTCATAGACCACTCATAGGTCTATGATGGGGAGTCATAGACCATGTGAGCCATTGGAACAGCAGGTTATTTTTTCCATTTCCTGAAATGTGACGGTTTGCGACATACACGGCCCAGTAAGGTTGTGCAATGAGCAATAAAGCTACATAATAAAGTACAGCTTCCCCACCGTCCATCGCTCCAAGGAGTGTAAAACAAGACCCCGACCTGTACTGCTGGTTTGGACAACGTAATTCGTAATTTGTAATGAACTTGGACATTGTAATTTGTAATCAAATTATAATTAACTTTATGAAGCGACTGTGAAAGCGTTATAAACGAGAATATAAACGAGGCAATGTGGATTGTGCATGTGTGCAGGCGGAGATCCAAAAAACATTCATCAGTGCTTCATAAAGTTGTCATAAAGTTATTAAAGTATTCCAGGTTTATCACAATGACATATTATCCCGTCCAAAGCAACAGGACAGGTCTGGGACTTGTTTTAACAGTTGTGTGGATGATAATGGCATTCTGTTGGCTTCCAGATATGAGCTATATGAAATGCATCCAGTCATGAACTATCCATAGGCTATGTTAGCAAGAAAACAATACAATTATGTCTTATTCTTTAACCACTTCTTCTAAAAATAGCAGAACTATAAGCTAAAAGCTTGTTACGAGAGCTTGTAGATCTTTTTTTTTGTGTGCTATTTTTGTAAATATACTGTACATATTTTCTTATTTGGGCAATTTCAAATGTGCCTAAAATAGGGATGCCAGGGATAAGGTGGTTAAGAAAACTTCATGCTGCTTACCACAGTCTCCAGCATGCTGACAGCTTCGGGGTCCTGCATGACTTTGGTCAAATGCTGGAGTAGAGAGGAGCGAGTTGAAGCAGGAAGTGATGACAGCTTCTGGAAATGATCGCTCAGCCTGTCCAGCTCTGTCAGTGAACAAATTAATAACAGGTATGGGGTGCAACTTCATCATTCTCATATGGTGTCAAAACGGCCTGGCCCTGTGTGTACAGTGGGGTTGATAAAGGAAATGAAAGCTAAATCGTGTTGTTAAACTGAAAATGTAAAGTAGTACAATGCATTCAAAAATCTATTAAAAATGTTTACCATCAACATGCAAAGGAGAGTCAGGTGATTTCACTGATTAGTTCTGCTGTGTCTGATTGTTTACTTTAGAACGAAAATATTTGAACTAGAGCAATGTTCAAAACAATACCTTAACAAAAACATGATAATTTAAAGGGATTGTAGGCGATTCAGAGATAAACAAAGGGAAAAAATCCAGCAGTTCGTTTCCCCGACCACCAGGGGGTGACGCACGGAGGACTTCCATAGAGTAAGCAGACTTCTAAACGGGCCATGCCGAATATAGGTTACTTTATTCGGATACAATTCGCGGAACTGCCCGCCCCTGCCGGTTCTCTGATTTTTTATTTTTAAATAGGCTCTTTCATGACAAATTGACCACATATATGAAGTTAAACAACTAAATTCTATCCAAACGCTTTTTGAAAAGTAAATTATGTGCCTAAAAAACGAAGTTTGAGAGCATTTTAAAACCGAAAGTAAAAAGTTCACACGGACACGGACGCGCACGGATGCGCACATGCGTGCGTGAATTTACGCACCGGATACCCGGATGTGTAACCTAAATAGTAGGGAAAATACGGATTTCAGAAAGAGGAGTGTTTTTCAATGCAGGAAAACACCCCAGCATCATTATATAGTGGCTGATAGAGGGGAAAAAATGCAAAATATATATATATAGAGGTATTTTTCAAATATAGGCTTAATGTTGCCTACTATACCTTTAAGAAAAAGAAAACAACAAGTCTGAATAAAATTATCAATATAGAAATCTAATAGAAACTAATCCTACAGGTGTGTGTGAACAATACATTCACATGTGGATCAACAACAAATTCTAGGTCAAAGCAGTTGCTTAACAGTTGTCACCCAGGATTCCATTCTAAACATGTTTTTGCTTGATGTGTGACAAATTAAATGACGAATCTGAATGAGAGGAGAAAAAACGAATGCAAATGCTTCCGTACTGGTGTACTGCATGACATTGCATTCGCTAGTGCTGCACGATTCTTGCTCAAATGTGAATCACGATTTTCCTCCATAAGAATTGAGATCACGATTCTCACACGATTCTCACACAATTCTCTTGTAAATATAAAAATATTAAAGGTATAGTAGGCAACATTAAGCCTATATTTGAAAAATACCTCTATATATATATTTTGCATTTTTTCCCCTCTATCAGCCACTATATAATGATGCTGGGGTGTTTTCCTGCATTGAAAAACACTCCTCTTTCTGAAATCCGTATTTTTCCTACTATTTAGGTTACACATCCGGGTATCCGGTGCGTAAATTCACGCACGCATGTGCGCATCCGTGCGCGTCCGTGTCCGTGTGAACTTTTTACTTTCGGTTTTAAAATGCTCTCAAACTTCGTTTTTTAGGCACATAATTTACTTTTCAAAAAGCGTTTGGATAGAATTTAGTTGTTTAACTTCATATATGTGGTCAATTTGTCATGAAAGAGCCTATTTAAAAATAAAAAATCAGAGAACCAGAGATAAACAAAGGGAAAAAATCCAGCAGTTCGTTTCCCCGACCACCAGGGGGTGACGCACGGAGGACTTCCATAGAGTAAGCAGACTTCTAAACGGGCCATGCCGAATATAGGTTACTTTATTGGGATACAATTCGCGGAACTGCCCGCCCCTGCCGGTTCTCCGAATTTTTATTTTTAAATAGGCTCTTTCATGACAAATTGACCACATATATGAAGTTAAACAACTAAATTCTATCCAAACGCTTTTTGAAAAGTAAATTATGTGCCTAAAAAACGAAGTTTGAGAGCATTTTAAAACCGAAAGTAAAAAGTTCACACGGACACGGACGCGCACGGATGCGCACATGCGTGCGTGAATTTACGCACCGGATACCCGGATGTGTAACCTAAATAGTAGGGAAAATACGGATTTCAGAAAGAGGAGTGTTTTTCAATGCAGGAAAACACCCCAGCATCATTATATAGTGGCTGATAGAGGGGAAAAAATGCAAAATATATATATAGAGGTATTTTTCTAATATAGGCTTAATGTTGCCTACTATACCTTTAAGCAAAAAGAAAATAAATCGTCATAATTTAAAATCGAGATCGCATAGGTGTCTGAATCGAGATCACGATCTTTTTTCGATTAATCGTGCAGCACTAGCATTCGCATTTGAGAGTTTAGTGGTGCAAAAGCCAGAGGCACTGATCAGAGATGCAGAAAAAAGTTATATTGTCAGAATGTGAGTCATCCTTCACCATATAATCCACAAGTGAAGGGGTGGTGTACACTAGGAGCATAGTATTGACCAGTGGCGTACCCACCATAGAGGCAAGGCAGGCGGCCGCCTGCCCAACTAAAATCTAGCCTCCCCTAAAAAATTAAGTAAAAGACTGAAAAACTGGCACTGAAAAAAATCCAAAGAGAATAATGGCCGTCGGACCTCCTCGTCCATTTACGCGAGCAGGCAGCCAATCACTACCGTATCCATTCAGCAGAGCGACGTCGCCTATAGTGATGCAAATGTATGCCTTTATATTCATGGGGTGCCAGGAGTGCCAGGTGTGGGGGTCTGGGCCATCACCTGTACTCACCTGGCATAAAAGGGGCTCTGAGTCTGAGAGCAGCTTGAGCCATTAAACTACAACATGAAGAGACCGAATAATTGATTGATTGATTATACTTGCATATTGTTTTTATTAACGTTTTTCAGTTTTATAGTCAGTGTAGTGTTGTTGTTAACTTGTTTCCCCCGTGATTTCCCCCCGACATTTTCCCCCGAGTACCCCCCCCACCCCTTTGGAGGGGGGGGAGGTAGAGAAATAAATCTCGCCTGCCCTAAATGTAATTTCTGGGAACGCCACTGGTATTGACCTGAACCTCAGTTCAGGTCAATACAGTTAAGTATTTCAGGGGTTGGGGTTAGGTGTTTTCAGTGAATTTAGAACAGAGACTTCTGTTCTAAATTTAAACCCTTCAATTAATTCATAAACGGATCATGTAAAGAATATACCATACCCACATAATTTAACTGTTACTCTGCCATTTCGTTTACCTTGTTTTATGCAGCTATGTTGAGAGGCATGCACAGGGGCCCCGACTAGCTCCTTAGCAGGCCCATCCACCTCAAAACCTCCCTTAGTGTCGGACATGAGACACAGCTCTGTGGATAGAACAAAACACAATATTACACTCTAGTCCTACTCAGCTAACTCATATCATCTAGTTTCACAGTGTTGCTACTTTTTATGTATTGTCTTGCCCCCTTCTTACATCTTGTGGCCAAGATATCATGCCACATCTTGTGGTGGCATTTCATAAATTTTAGGAGTCTGTTATTTGCTTTTACTGAATTTATTTTACATTGTTTACTACAAATCCACTCAGGTGAAGAATTCACTGCCTGTATACTTTACAAGGGTTTCAAAACAAAAATACAAAAAATAGCAGTTTATAAAATGAAGTTGAACAGGACCTCACCATAGTGTCCATTGAGTTTTACCACTAGTTCCATGAGACCATAAGCGAGGGCAGTGTGGGGGGGAATCTCCAGGGTGACATTGCTGTCTTTGCTTAGACTGCCATTTTCCTTTATGGACACCTGTAGACCAAACATGATAAACAAAGAGGCTAGAGAGAAAATACACTCAAAACCAAACAGAGAACGTTCAAAAATAAAGAATGTTGTGTATCAAGTTGTCAAGCAACTGGCCAGATGCTTACATATTTGGGGAAATGGAATAGCAAACTATTTGTTTGTAAACTAATTTGTACTCCTTGTAGGGAAATACACAACCTTGGCAACACTGTGAGAGTTGTATATGAAATGATCTGGTATCCTACTAAACTGTTTTTCTTTGCACTCTACTTATGTGATCATTAACCCTGTCTTTTATTGGCTGTGGTTAACACCATTACTCCGATCTTGCTTGCTCAGGATGAAAGTGTCTACTAAATGCCTAAATTGTAAGATCATGGTACAAATGTTAAATGTCTCTCACCAACAGTATTGCACTGTTTCCCCCATCTAATCTATTCTTAGTTTATAACATTATAATGATGTCTTGCGATCCAGTTTTAAGGTTGCAGTTTACAGTCTAGTGGTTGATAACACACACAGTGCATTCCTATCTAGGTCGTTCTGAGTCCATGACCCTGAGAGACTTGATCATATGACCTAGTTTTGAGTCTTAGAGAAGCTGGTGTTGTTGTTGTCATACCTTACCTTGGTGCTCCTGGGAGAGCAGAGGCTCAGCAGACCCCCACACTGTCCACCTTGTTGGACCTCCTCTATGACTGAGCAGGGCTGAGAGGTCATGATCCTCTCCTTCACAACCCCAAACACCTCTCTACGCTTCTCCATGGTCTGCTTTACCAGAGAGTGGGACATGTCCATGACCCTGCAACACAGAGACAAAATACACTTTGTTTTTTGTGTTTGTTTTTATTGGCACAAGCTGCTGTGTTTGTGACAGTTTGCGCTTAACACTGTGTGAGACAGCATGGACATAAGCTTGATGTAATCAAAAGGAGAAGTATGGAGTTTGACTTTATGTATAGTTATTTGTTAAACAGATGGAGTAAAACAACATTGTTGTAAATGCTAACAACCAATGAAGCAAAGTCAATAGACTTAAGTTCTCTTTTATAGTTCTCTGTTAAATTGCGCATTAACTTCCCTTCTGTAACAGGGGTTACTCTAGGGGTTGAAGGTATACAGTTATTTACTTTTTACATGACGAAAAAACGTAATGCACTGTTTTAGCATCGCAAATTCCTTGCCTGGGTTTGGTGTTCATCGATTTGTAGGAGCTACATTTTAACCACATAGAGAAACCCTAGAGAAAATAGCAGTTCTAAAGGCTCAAAACGCACTGCGTTGCGAACCTTTGCACTCAGATTTGATTCTGGATTTTTTTGTGTAGTGTAGTCACCCTGTTTAAGTCACTTCCTCATATGAACTCTATACGTTTTGTGTGTTTATTCACACCTTTTGATAGTATCAGTATAAAATGAGAAAATAAACAACCAATTTGCACCTATAGTACCTCATCTCCTAAGCTTACTTGATTTGTTCTTGATTCTTTCATGCCTTTATTGATATAGCCTATTTTTGGACAGTTTGTACAAACATAAGTTGTTAAACCAAGAGTCGGTAACTTTCCTACTACTGTTAATGTTCATTCACATCCGCCCTTGTATATAATAAACCTGTATGGCCGGCCAAAGATCACTCATGCTGGTTGCAGTTCTTCTACAGGCAAAGCAAACAGTACTGTTGAAAGTGAAGACACCTTTCACTTTCACGTTTTATAATTATCCCAGTTACGATATGATTGCTGTGGTAATGACATGACACAAGGAAAGACTGACCTGTCTTTGGAGTCTCGAAGCAGCTTCTGAACATCCAACTCCTCTTTCTTTAAACTTCCCAAGGACGACTGGAGTTTGGACATGTCCTTACCCCCCATGTTCACGTGGGCACGGACAAAATTTCCCTCCAGGTTTCCCTGAATGTTGTCGTTGAATGTTCCGTTATACTTGATAAAGTCTGTCTCGGTGACAACTGTGGACAGGGAAACATTAACATTGAGTAAATCAGAGGTAAATCAGTGTTTC
>NC_137605.1:17692063-17727063 GCF_963280865.1 Gymnoscopelus braueri
CGGGACGGGGGACGGGACGGGGGGGGGGGTTGACCGCGACAGGGGGCCGTGACGGGATAAGCGGGGGGGACGGGACGGGACGAGACACGCAATAAATAACCCCACATTTGCAAGACCACTTTGGTAGAGGTTTGGGTTGTGTAGTTACCTTGCCATCATGATGTAACTCCAAAGGTGGACAAGAAATAAAAAATAATATCTCCATTGACTAGAAATTAAAATATGCTCCTCATGGACTTACAAAGAGGCTCCTTTAAACCCTTAACTAATAATTTATATATATATATATATATATATATATATATATATATATAAATTATTAGTTACGGGTATATGTGTGTGTATGTATGTGTCAGACATTTTTTATAATATTTAAAAAGAAATGTAATATATTATCAAACATCTAACAACAAGATTAACTATAGTGTTAACTATAACAGAGTGACAATTACATATCACATGAGTCATTGTGAAACAATTATGATTATGATTCATGGTCACACACTATTTCAGTAATTAATTATATCTTATTGTATTTATTTCATTTTATTTGAATGCAGGGTCATTAAAATGAGTCCATATACAAACACATGTTTTGAATTAACTGTGGAAAAACTTGAAGAACAAGGCACTAGATTAAGTAAGCTTGGCTGTTAGCCTGCTCCTGACCAGGCTAACTTCACAGCTAAATTGCCATGGTAACTAAGCTAGGCTTGCTTCAATTCTCTTTTGAGGAATCGGATAAGGCTAAACTTAGCCAGGGTGAACTGGCTAAACTAATCTTCAAGATAATTCACCTTTTGAGGAACCGACTCAGCTCTAATCCTGGCTAAATTAAGCCAGGATAGGTGGAAAAGCCAGGCTTTAGCTCTAATTCACCTTTTGAGGAACAGGCCCCTGGTATAGAAAGCCTGTGGTTTCTATTAGCTTAGATTCCCCATCGATGATGTCACTGGTAGGCGGGTTTCTGAACTGTCCACAGCCCTCCCCTGAGACACAGAGTAAGTCGACAAAAATTGTGGCATGTTACGATAAACATTAGTGAGGACCAATTATATGAAGATAGGTCGAAAATGGGTGAAGTCGGCCTTTATACGGCCATTGTCTCAGCCAGGCTGGACGGCCAAAGGCCGGAGACGTTGATACAGTATACTGTTGTGTACTGCTGATGCGTTATCACATTGTTCTTCATTTTTGATCTTTAGTTAAAAAAAATTACTTTCTAAAACAATTTGAAAAAAAAGAAACAAAAAATAAAATAAAAGTTGTCAGGCGGGTACCCCCAATATACAATGAGAACAGGTCATATTTGATGGTTGTGTGTGAAAGAACACCCTAAATAACCAATATAGACATACATTGTATGAACATAGCATGGTCAGAAGCAGAGATACGCACTTTGTTGTGTGACACAAGACAAGAAACCAAATCTCAACCCCTGTATTTAAACCAAAGTATATAAGGATGTATTGTGTTATTTGTATGACCCTAGGGATCATATAAAACCTTGAATGATCCAATTTTCCCAGGGTCAAATATAGTGACTTGACAGAAAAACAAGGGCATCGTGCACTCGGTTTTCTCTCCCTCTACAATCTGAAAACCGCAGTCAAAAACAACTTTAGATATGGAAAAACCATTCACCTTTAGTGAAGTTGTAAATACCACACACACATGTAGAAATGTATAGGCCTACAGTACATGATATATCACTAAACTGATCATTCGATTATTACTTAAATGTATTTGTGTATTTTGAC
This sequence comes from Gymnoscopelus braueri, assembly GCF_963280865.1. Classification (NCBI taxonomy): domain Eukaryota; kingdom Metazoa; phylum Chordata; class Actinopteri; order Myctophiformes; family Myctophidae; genus Gymnoscopelus; species Gymnoscopelus braueri. The sequence goes on from NC_137605.1 coordinate 17,693,824, forward strand.
ATATTTCATGTCGTTGCTGTCCGGCAGAAACCAGCAACAAGTGCTATTGAACACCCTTTACGTCTGTGTGTTGATTAAAACAATATTGAACCAATGAAAAGTATTAAAAAGCGCTTCTGACAAAACCAGCTAACTCCATTGGATCCTCAAACTTTCTGCTAAACCAACTAAATCCACCAAAGGGAGGTGGAGTTAGCTGGTTTTGCTGACTCCAGGCTCCACCCCCTTTTGAACTCTAACCTCATTGTGAGCTTTGAGGTCCATTTAGCTGTTCTTATCAATGATGAACAAAACCTCCTAACTCCACTTTTTGTTTTGTTTTGGTTGTTTCCTGAAAAATTAACATTTTGGAGTTAGCTGATTTCTGCCGGACAGCAGAGATGTATAAGAAAGACCCATTCCTCTCACTTTTTCATTTTTTCATTTTGTTTTCATATTGCGTTTTATGTGAGCAACACACCAAGGCAAAATGTATGTGAAACTAATTAGCCAATAAAGTGAAAGGGATCCACATGAGGTCAGTGTTGTACCGGTAAGTGATAAGCTTCGGTGATAAAAAACTATTCAGTTGTAGCCTATACAGTATGTTGTAGGCTACTTTAAAATAGAGAACATCTGACACAATAGTTTGTCTGACACATAAATTTAGAATGGACAAATTCTGTTTACTTCTCCACTGGTAGGCTTGACTTCTCTTTTTTGAGTCTACCGTTAGTGTGTCTGGCTTTTGGGGACGTATTGCCTACAGTATGTGTAGTTAATCAGTTCTTGTTAAGTAGATGTTTTTATATTTCTGATTTATTTACACAAAACATGTTTGCAGTGGGGACCTGCTATAAACTTTCTTTCTTGCTTTTGACGTTGATCATTCTGCCTACAGGTAAGACAAACCTTTCTTATTTTATTTCCTGAAAAATATAAATAGTTAAAGCAAAAAGGCAAAAACAACAAACTCCAAACAAACCTTGAATTTCAAGTTTTTGTTGTTGTTGTAGTGAGCAATGACAATACTGAAATGGAAGCGCAATCATTTTGTCTGCCTTCTTAAGTCTTTTAAATACAGTAAATACAATTCTAAATATATCAGTTAGATCTCTGCCAGGCCAAGGTTGCCTACCCAGGGCTGTGTAGGTTGTGCGTTGCGGCTGTCAGGACCAGAAGAAGTCCATAGGCTCTTCGGGCCTCAGAGCACTTTTAAGATAGAAGTTATAAACAGTAGCACCAAAAGAGTTTCCTTTATGATTACGAGCCAATTAACCACTTTTAGTGCTATTTTGTTTAGTGTGAGATACAGGTATGTCCTACTGGACAACACATTTCAACATGAAGTTGATGATATAATTGACCACTTCTCTGACTTAGTCATACTTTTTTTCTCTTAAAAAAAAAAAAAAAGGTCATCAGTTGGAGTGGAAATAAGTAGTGGAAAAAAAAGAGATAGTTTCATAAGCCCATGTAGTACAATACTGTCATTTGCTAAACAGACCATAGGGGTCTGGTCCCATAGACTATCATGCGAGGGCCTTTTACTTTGTATTTATTTGATAGACTGACTAATCAGCTGATTGATGTGCTTCCACTACTTTATTATATTTAAAAATATGAGCACCATAGTTTTTTATTCCCTGGTTGATACTTGTTTCCGCCCCTGAGTGGGTCTCAGTTGGCCCAATTTTCTAGAGATCATAATGAAGCATAACACTGTCCACAAGCAGCTTTGATTTATTACTCTTTTTTTTTTGTCTTTATTTACAGTCACTGAGGCGCAGGGGGTCAGAGTCGAGAAAGAAGTGATTGGATACCTGGCCCAGGATGTGACACTGCCATGCTGGTCCATCAATGTTACTCAGATGCAGTGGTCAATCGGAGAACAGAAAGAAGAAATTATCGTTTTTAATCCCGAGTTTGGACCAAGTGTTCGTAACAGTACTCTGAAGGAGAGAGTGGTGTTTGCAAACAGTTCCAAAGACGACTTCTCCTTGATAATAAAAGATGTGAAAATGGCTGATAAAGGGGAGTTTACATGCACTTTAACAACCTTTCCCAATGGTATTTTGGAACAAACAGTGAGGCTCACTGTTCAAGGTGAGGCTGTTCAACATGAATAGTATACCGTTATTATTATGAGGGTCAGGTAACAGTGTTATCAAGAAAATCTAAATGATTATTATCAACATGCTATTGGTGCCAATGGTGCAGTCAGCGTCATGAGAGTTACGTTGTGAGAAACAATGTGAGAATGCACTGTGTGATGTTGCAGTGTTTCTCGTGGCATCATGAATGAGATGTGAGATGTTTGAGATGTTTCTGATCACATGGGTCTTTAACAGTGGGTCCAGATTCCTAGGCTGGGGGTTCTGCCAAATTGTTGTGTGATAGGAATATTTCTTCCAGAACATTTAAATCTGAAAATGAACATTAATATAAAGCCAACATAATTTATTAATAGCAAAAATAATGTGTAAACAAAAACATTGACAATAGTGCTGTTAAACAAATCTATTAAGTCATCAAAGCTGCAGCATCACTTGGAGGCAACCCCATGGAAAAAAAAACCCTGTGGAATACTTACCTAAATAACAAAATAAATAGATATGAAACACAATTTTATACAATATATGTAGTGGGGGTCCCTGCCTCGTCTCTCTCTCAACCAAGGGGTCCTTGGCCTGAAAAACGTTGAAGATCCATGAAATTGAAATTATTCATCTACAGTACATTTTCCTAGTTCTCTTGTCCTGCTTGAAGAACATTGTGTTGTTTCTTTTCTCAGAGTTGGCGCCGCTACCGGCAGGCGAAGTCACTGGGATAGTGATGGCTGTCATACTGTTGCTGATAGTTATGGCAGCCATAGCATACCTCGTCATCAGAATGAGGTATGTGCACATGCACGTGTGTCTGTGTGTGCTCGCGCGTGTGTGCAATAGTATGCTTTAAATTCGTGTGTATCAGGGTTAAGTTGGGTTATAACATTTCCCCACCTAAAACAGGTGTTGTGAGTATTAACCACTTAAATCCTATTTACTACATTGACCACCGGTGTACCCCAGGCGTCTATACTAGATCCACTCCTTTTCCCCCTATACTCCAAATGTCTTTGCCAAAAATAACACATCTATTTGCGATGCATTGTGAGCTTGTAGATCTGCTATTTTCTGCAAATGTTTGCCTGCTGCTGAAGGTTCACCTATTATAACATAGTCATGCTAGGGTTCAAGTGGTTAGAACAGTATGTGGTTCCCAAACGGTGTGCCGGGCATTAGTGAAAAAACTAAACAAAACAAAAAAACAGAGTGATAACAGTGATAAAACATTTAACTTGTGGTTTGGTGTGCGTTACAAACTGTGTTACACAATATCAGTATGTGAGAGGAAGTGAACTATTGACTCTCTTAACTTTTAGTTCAGTTTGAAATGTAACTTGGTTCAGATAAAGCATCCTCAGTTATTTCACATTTAAAGTTTTTGAGGGATTGGGAATAATATTACGAGTTGTGAGAATAAAAAGTACGTTTATCCTAATCTCTCAAAACAGGTGATTCAAGATTTACATTTTTTTCTTCAAATGGGTTCCCAGTTGAGTTGACCCGAACTCTACTTAAAATATGCAGTATTCTTGGCTGAGCTGAGCTATTTTCAGTTGCATGTTATTGCAGATCACCATGTGACCATTACTAAAGGGCAGCTGTAGAGTAGTAAGTAAACTACATTTATTTTGACAGTAGCTTTGCTGTAGTTGAGCCAGTGTGCATAAATTGGTAGCTTATAAAACCATGCTTATAGAGGAGCTTCCCTGTCTATTCTTAGCCTGATAACACTGTATGTGCAGAGGAACTAATCATAATGATGTTCATTCCCTCACTCAGGCACAGCCAGAATGTCAGCGCCGGTGAGCATAAGCATATTCTCCACATACAGTTAACAAGTCCCTCTTCAGCCCATTTCCAACATTTATAAAACATTTAGTCACATTTATTTTTATTAAAAAGTGGCTGCTCTCATGTACAGGTCGCCCCACGGTGGAAGTGTCCAGGACATCAAAGGTTCTAAGAGAAGAGGTGTGCTTGTTTTTATAGAGTGATCATAAAACATTACAGTACTGTAGGTCATGAGTTAAATACTGATCTTTCCAACTCTGCCTCTCTTTGTGCTGCCTCTCCTCCTCTCTCTCTGACTCTCCCTGTCTCTCACCTTCTCTCTGTCTGCCTATCCCTGTCTGTCTCTCTCCCTGTAGGATCTGGTATACATGGACACCAAGGCCTGCTTTGCCAGCCGCAGAATCGATGCTGATGCAGATGATGACGAACACAAACCCGAAACCCCACAAAATGATGAAGAAACATACTCCCAGGTTAGGGTGGGGTGCCAGCACCCTGAACGAGAGGAGGTGATGTACGGTCAAGTGATAAAGAAGTAGCTTTACGGGGTATCTGGTGGCTGCAGCCAGTTATTGTACTGACCATTATGCTTCTTGTGAGTGCAGGGACTCGGGTTTGAATCCAACCTACACCTTCTCTTGTGTGTCTTTCCCTCTGGCCTTGGTTTCCTGTCTTTCTACACTGACCTATATCTGAAATAAAGCATACAAATATCTTTCAATAAAGAAGTAGCTCTACATTCATAGACTGCACCGTCTATAGTCTGTAGTAACAAGAAAAGTGCGCTCCTTGGAGCACAGGTCTCTCCCAGGCAGAGTTGGCTACCCAGGGCCTGCAAACTTTATAAGTTCACTGACCACTTATTCACCTGTTTCCTAGGCTGTGTGTTTTCCACTTCCTGTCGGATTTCATTGGATATCATTAGTCATCTGACCAGTTTCATTGGATTTCATTGGATGAAATCGACAGGAAGTGGAAAACACACAGGAAGTGGAAAGCCTAGGAAACAGGTGAATAGCACCAACATGAGGCCAATTAGAGAAAAAAATAATTGGGGTGGCGGTGCTTCCTTGGCCTACTAGGAGTGTGCATGCAAAGTTTCATGCTGACCAGACGCTGTGTTCATGATTCATGGTATTTTATGCAAAACAGGCTCCTCCCACAACATTTTAAATACAATCGTTGCCAGTCAGAATTAAATATGAAAAATCTTGACAGATACCGGTACATCTTGATCACATGACTACTGTACAAAAATAAGGTGTGCCAATTTGTGTGAGTTTTGAAAAACATTTTTTTTTCACACACAGAACACACATACAATCTTGTCAGGCGGAAATGGGTGAGGCCCATGTGGGGAGTTGCATCATGAGCCAAGGAGTATACTTTTTTTTTTTTACTGTACAACCTAAGGTTCAAGAGTTGCAGGCCAAAATGTGAAGCGGCCTGTTATAGCACCACCATGAGGCCAATTTGAAAATATTAGGGTAGACGTTCTTCCTTGACCTACTGGGAGTGTGGGGAGCGAGACAGGGAAGCACAAACATAATCTCTGGCCTTTTGCCATCCGGCATGTTGGAGATAAAGGGAACTTCGAACTTCCATATCTACATCAGTGGGATTAATAATTATTACATGGTGCTAAGCCTGTCAACGCTGGAATTGCCTGTAATGAAAAACATGTTTTTGCATCAGTCAAAAATGTACCATACATTTATTTTGATATTATTCTTGAAGAAAGACATGAAAACATCTGTCTATGGATGCTTAACTGGATTGAGTCCCAGACACCGGTGCCTTTTTCCTATGCCTCCCCATTATTGTCTAGAAGTTGAATTAACTACAAAATAAACTATTTGCAAGGGACCTTCCACTGTGAACATGACATTTAAACTGGTTCATTGTCATGGTTCATGTGCATTTAAGCTGCATTGCGATGATACGATGCAGGAGTGCATTCTAGCCAACACCAACTCAGGACTCCTGAATCGCTGCTCTCCACACCCTCCTGTCTAGCATCAGGGTCTTGAGCTCTGCAGTGTTGTTAGCTAAGCTGTCGCGGTGCAGTGCATCTAAATAGGTGGCACCGTGGCTCCCACAGTGTCACTTTGCCACTAGTTCCAAGCTGCATTGAAAGCAGCTGTACCGCATTTCCCCTTATGCTTCCGTTTTTCTCTTCTTTTTTGTTTGAAGAAGTTTTGCTTCTGTTTTTCCTTTTTTTAAAGTGCTGTCACGTCACTGTCAATGCAAATATTAGAGTTCCGTTTGAAAGCGTTTCTGCAGCAGTCTTTCTTGCCACATACAGTCCGGCCTCACTCACTTTGGCAACAAACACACCATACTCTATCTAGTAAAGCATCCAAGCAGGCTTTGCATTCGTGCAAAGTAAACCGCTCTGTGTTACAGTAAATTAACTTTGAGTGTACAAACGTAACCATTTGGTCACATTTGTACACTCTGAGAGTTCAAATGGATAAATTAACTGTTTTTAATTGTGATTTTACTGTGTACTGTGCCTCCACGTATCTTGAACTTACCTTTCCGACTGTCTCAATAAGAGAATACAATAAAAACAAAGAAAGAACTGCAAGCAAAAATACAAAATACTTCAATGGATCAAAGGCACATATCCAGCTTTCACCACATTGTATCACTTCTTGTTTTCTATTTTCAATATGCTAATTATAACATCCAGATGTACTGTATGTTGGTTACTTGTTCATATGCTACTGTATGTATGTTATTTTGAAAACATTGTTTGCTTGTCTGCAAATGCTAAGTAGCCCATGTTATTTAGATAGTACTGTATGTCGTTTAGACAGATGCTAGGTTTGATGTCTATAACATGCCAGGTAAACATCAAAGCACAAAGTGATACAAAGTAATTGTATTAAATTGTTTTCTTTGCACTGTATTTATGTATGTCACTTACTCCGATCTTGCATCTTGTAAGTTCCACTGACTGGATAAAAGCTACATGCCTACATTGTGACTTGTAATTGTCTATAGTACTATGTGGTCATCCTAGCATTGGTCTATACTATGTGGTCATCCTAGCATTGGTGTATACTATGTGGTCATCCTAGCATTGTAATGCTGTTTTTCTCAACAATGTTAAGACATGTTGTGGTGAGTCATGGCCTCTTAAACACCAAATTGTTTGGAAAGTACTTAAAGGGGGTGTAAGTTTTTAAATAGCTTGATATTCCAATAGCAATCATTGCTACGGAGTGTTTGTTCAGTAGGGTTCTCCCCGTCTCTCCAGCTCTTTAGTAAACAGAAAATACGTTTTCAGGTCGAGAAAGCAATTTTGGATCAAATTAGGCAAGAGAACTCGTACAGGATAAACGAGTGGAATTGGAAGTGATGAAACAAAGAAATGAGCAGACAAACATGGAACTGGAACACTATAACACTGAAGCTGATAAATGATCGGTGTGGAGTTCTCTTTCCTGATTGGATATTTATTTTATTCCGACCTCAAATAATAATATTTTGTGTTTACTAAAGATCGGGAGAGATGGGGAGACCCCTGTTACCAGGGCCAACTCTTAATGAACAAAGATTTCTGTATGTGTGTGTACATACATACACACACACACACTTATTTATATATATCAGACAGTATACATTTCCCCTAAAGGAATTTAATTCATAGTGACCAAAAGCAGGGATAAAACGTATCCCCACCAGTGATGAAAATTAATGACCAGATGGGCGATATCAAAAGCATGGATCTCCCCAGCTAATCAAACCCTTGCCTACAGCTGTCTGTCCGACTGGCAGAGCACAGAGGAGACAGCATGCCAACCCCGGGACTTGACTGAATTGCTTTTGTTTTTAATTATTATTCCAAAAGGAGTTTGTGGGTCTATTATTCTTCTAGCTACAGCGACGTCACGCCAAAGTACGTGCGAATAGAGGAAGGGAATGTCACATGACTGTGTTGGAGGTGCTCAGGTGCAAATAAAGGCGTATATTTTGATCCTTTTTGTGGCTTAGGAGCTAGAAAAATGAAAATTAATAATATTTTTGTCTTCCTTTTCCATGTTGCTACAATACTTAAACCATAGCTTTGCGCGAGGACAGAAAAAAATCCCATCTAAATTTAACACTGTATATGTTCTGCCCAATGGTGATACCTGTGTTGTTTGCACCAATGGCGGTCTTGGTCATGGCCCCCAAATCCCTTATGTGTGTCTCAAAGAATATGTTAGAAGAGCAACAGAGTGACCTCTGTGAAGAGCTTCATGGACACCATCTGTCAACACATCTCCTGTCAAGAACCTCTTCTCTTTGGTAGGAATAATAACAATTTAATCATAATAATATTCATCAACATTGTTTTAATAATCCATTTAGCACTAGTATAGAAATATGAAAAAATACCAAAGGAAAGAACGTAAATGTAAACAGAAAATGTTTCCTTTTTGTTTGAGTGACCATTCTTCTGGTTTTGTAACCCTCCCGCCCCCCCTGACATTCACACAGTGCAAAATCCTGAGTGCTCACAACGTCAACCCTATACTTTGTTAAGCGGGGTGCCCCAGGGCTCTATACTAGGTCTACACCTTTTTTCCCTAAATAGCCCATCTAGAAGATCACACCCCGTCGTGTCATGACCCACTGTGAGCCTGTAGATCGGGTTCAATTATATTAGAGTTCATGTGGTTAATATAAACCTGAGAATGTAAAAAATTGACCCATCTCAAAGTTAAATTAAAACTCAGGATTTGACGGTGTACCAGTGCTATTCCTGTATTTTGGAACTACCTTTCCTTCTCTCTTTTCCTCTTAAATAATTTCTTCATTGCAAGACATCCAAAACAGTGCATCCACATGCTGCTTTTGCCTATCAAGTCTTCTATGAGGCAGAGAAAACGTGGAGGCTATGTGAAGATGATTTTCAATAGAACCTCGGGGTTAACAACATGACACAAAAAATTAAAGTGTATACCTGTACGTGTGTGTCTCGTGTGTGTCTCTATGAATGTGTGTGCGCGTGTGTGTCTGTGCGTGCGTGCGTGCGTTCTGCTGATAAAGAGTCACGTAAAATTCTGACCTGATTCAGCTGACATCAATCATTTAAACAAACAGCATAAACACTGTTATCATTCATTTCATGGGACACCAGAGCCTAAACCAATCCTTTCTTTTCATTGGAAAATGCCTAATTTAATGACAAAAGGCCATGTCCATGCCCCCTGCCTAAATTAACATATTTAGCATACACAGATATCATGATAAATACGGCAAATACAAACAGACATCACACAAGCTCAGATAGCCCAAACTCTGACAAGGGGGTTATTAACAGCCAATGAAGCAGCAACATAAGTAGCCATTATATTATAAAAGTCCCACTTTGTAAGACATGATTGCCTAAGCACTAGTCGTTTTTGCTCCATCTCCATATGCAATTTCTTTGAAAAACTATATATTTTCCTCTCTTTTCACAGGACATAAGTCCTGTGAAAGTCCTCATCGTGGACGCAGTTTGATAGATATGAATAATTCCTGTTTGGTTCCGCTGTATAACATTCGACAGAGAATCATATGCAAAATGCAGAAAAGATGCAGGAAAATTCACGCTGGGGACTTTTAACCATTGCACAGTAAACTGGCTTTGAACCAGCGACTGCATACGACATTATAAGCACATCATTAATGAACCAAGATCTAAGAAACGGAACAGATTCCCCTCTCCGCCTGAGTGAAAATCCTATTAATTCAACCAAATCCATTTCTCTCAAAGCCTTTTGTTGTTGTCCGCCCATTACGCGCCCCCAGTCACTGAGCAAGAGTGAGTCTTGATACATCGTTGCTCACTGGTTTTGCACACTGAATAGCAGATCTACAAGCTTGTAGATCTGCTATTCAGAGTCGTGACACCAGCGAACAACTAGAGCATAAATCAGGAGACAGTATTTAGAGGGACGTGTGGAGTGCTCGACTCTGGCAGCAGCCTCCAATGTGGACAGCCAAGTCTATCTGTCTGCTAAAGAGAAGAGAACAAGGGCAGGGAGAAGCCCTGCTGGCACTCTAATGAAGCCCGCTAAAAGAAGCCCACAATCACCAGTCCAGGACAAATCTAGTAATGGAAGTAGTTCAATTAAGGATTTGTCATTCAGATACAGTGGCAACCCCACTCTGTCTTCTCTGCTTCTCTCTCTCTCTCTCTCTCTCTCTCTCTCTCTCTCTCTCTCTCTCTCTCTCTCTCTCTCTCTCTCTCTCTCTCTCTCTCTCTCTCTCTCTCTCTCTCTCTCTCTCTCTCTCTCTATCTTTTTAATGCTGTGTGAAAAGAGGTGAGGGGGGGAGAAATGAGTCATGGCTTGGCAAGTGTTAAACAGGATAACGAGGAACATTCATTTCACATTTCAAAGCCCCTCGCTCACTCTGCCTGTTTGTCTGATAATCACACAGGGGTGAGAATGGTGCAATCACAGGCCACATGGGTGGTCTCTCACGTTGGGCAATTACTGACTGACATACACACGTTTATGCACGCATACCCACACACGACACACATAACGCAAACACTCAAAGGATGTTGCTCTGCCATATTTACGCCATTTCCTGTAACATTACCCAAAGCTATGTCAAAAGCAGCTGTAGGAGGAGCAGGGAGGGACACAAATCTCTTCCACACCATTAGCTTTCGATCGCAATTCCGTACTAGCATGTCACAATCCACCGCACTTGTCACAAATGGTCTTTATTTTTCTCTGTAATTCCCACTTAGAACAATGGTAACAAAACGAGAAAGACAGCAAAACAAAACAAAAAATAAACAAAAAAAACAACAACAGGAAGATATCTCTCTGTCTGTCTTTTTTGTTGCCGTTTTAAGATCACAACAGTGTACTGTATGTATGTCTTCCACAAAGGCTCCTTTTGCTATACGTCCGGAGAGGGACAGCTAGCCTCAAGACAAGTGTCTGATTGTGAAGTACAATCACATCGTAAGGTGAACGTTGGGGAAAGGAATACAGGGAAAAGAGGGGAGGGTCCATATCAGCCAGTAGCTCCACCGTGATTCAACATGTACATCTACACATGACTCCTTTATCCTTTAAACTAGTCTTTAAGTGTGGCCGATAAGAACAGTGATTCTCAACCCTTTTCATATCATGGACCCCCAGTTTGATATGCATTCGGTCACGGACCCCCATCTGATACAATTCGTCATCTCTGGGACCCCAAACTGCACTGTAAAATCCTCAGTGTTCATTTAACTGTGAGAGTGTACAAATGGAACTACATGGTGGTCCCCCGAACCAGAGGTTGAGAACCAGTGGGTAAGAAGACACTGTACGACGCCATCTGAATAGTGAAAAACTCAAGAGTCGAGAGTGATACTCATGCTCGGCTGGAGAAAGGGTTTGGGTTTTCCTTGTCCCCTTTCAAGGGAGTTTTGTGTCTGGCTGCCCTCCATAGAGTTCACCTCATTTTCTGTCCCCTCCCCTCCATATCTGCCTGTCTTTCAGTTCCCACATAAACTCCACAGAGACGTCTAGTGTTTCTCTAAGCAGTTCCTATTGCACGTCCCCTTCCCTGCCTCGGGCCCTGGAGCTCCACCTCTCCCGTTTGCCCCGGGGGGTCTTCAGTCCTGGTCTCCCAGCAGGTCTGTGGCGGTGCTGCTCTGTGTAGGGGGTATGGGTCTGGGCGTGTGAGGCGGGGGGCTGTGGTGGAGCCGCCTGGGGCTGGGCCCCCCTCCGCCCTCGCTGTCTGTGTTGGAGGAGGACGGGGGCGGGGGCGGCGGTAGCCGGGGCAGGGGCGCCGAGGACGGGGGTATCCTCGTGGAGGCCGAGGTTAGACTGATGCCCTGCCGCAGGCTCTGGATCCTCCGGCACTCCTGGCAGATCCTCACGTGGGTGCAGCCGCGGGACGGCAGCATCACCGGGGTGGGGGCCGGGGGAGGAGGAGAGGTGGCGTTGGCCCCCAGCGGGTCGTCCAGGAGCCTCTGAGGCCCAGGGCCCAGGTCTGAGGGTCCTGCTCCGCCTCCTCCACCTCCTCCTCCCCCACTGCTGCTGCTGCCCCCGGACCCGGCTGCGCCCGTCAGGGGCCCGGAGCCGCTGTAGAGCTTGCCGTTGCTGAGGCGCATTTCCCGAACCAGGCGAAGGGGCCGCGGCGCCCCCAGGGCGATGCGGGTCGGGTGGCGCAGGGCCGCAGAGCCGCTGAGGGTCCGGCGGCGGCGAGAGCGGGAACTTTTCTTACAGGAGACGGCGTTTCTGAACTCGGCGAGCATCTCCTGACAGACAGACACCTGGAGGAGAGGAGAGGAGAGGAGAGGAGAGGAGAGGAGAGGAGAGGAGAGGAGAGGAGAGGAGAGGAGAGGAGGCAAGGGCAGGGAGGAGGGAGCCACAGAAGCAAAGTAGGCAAACGGCGGGACAATGCAGTGGAGGCAGAAACAGGGAGGAGGCAGGATAAGAGACAGCAAGGATGGAAGGATGGAAGGGATGGAAAGGACGGAGGGAGGGAGGGAGGGAGGGAGGGAGGGGGGGGGGAGGGAGGGAGGGAGGAAGGAAGGAAGGAATGAAGGAAGGGAGGGAGGGAGAGAGGGAGGGAGGAAGAGCAAAAAGGACCAGGGCGGTACAGACACACAGTGAGGTGTGGTGAGGAGGTCAGGACCATGGCAGGAGGACATGGGGAGGAGACAGAGACCAACAGATGGAGGGATAATGTTGAAAAGAGAAATGAGGAGGTGATTTGGAGGGGAGGGGGAGCGGGGGGTGGAGGTGGAAGGAGATGGGAGAATATCCAAGGAGCAGAGAGAGTTATTACAATACAAACACACCATGATTTTAAAATGTCAAATAAAATGGCACTATGCACTATGAACGGACGGACAGGCAGGCCTGCAAACGGAGGCGCACAAAGACAAACAGGCACACACACACACACACACACACACACACACACACACACACACACACACACACACACACACACACACACACACACACACACACACACACACACACACACACACACACACACACACACACACTACAGAGCACACGCAAACTCTCTCTCTCTCACACACACATACTTACACAAGCGTACAAAGATTAAAGAAAAAAATCTCTTTCCGCATTCCCACAGCATGAAAGTAGGATGCATGGACGCCGACATACAACACCCACACAACTCTGCTCAACTAATACATAGGGGTGCAACAGTTAATCGAAATAATCGATTAATAATCAATCGCTATTTTGGGCATGACATTAAAGGCCAAAAGTAAAAAAATAAATAAAACAAAACAAAAAATAACTGTTTCACAAGGTCGCAACACGTGGCATTGCGACACGTTGTGAGCTTGTAGATCTGCCATTTAAACTGTTTTAGTACAAACAATGCTTGTGTGATTGATTCGTTGATAAATGATAAAATATATAGATATATATTTTTAAAGCGCTTCTCGATTATTCGAATAATCGAAATAGTAATCGATAGAACAATCGCTAAGAAAATATAGTTGCAGCCCTAACTATGACAATAATAAACAAAAAAATTGTGCTCACACAAACAGACACAGTACTTGTTGTCGGAGAACAGACTCTAATGGCAGGAGGGATGCGTTTGAGAGGGGGGAAGACACAGACAGACAGACAGACAGACAGACAGACAGACAGACAGGCAGACAGACAGGGACACACATGGGAGGGAGGGAGGAGTTATCCGAGGGTGAAACGAAGGATACCAGCGTACAAGTGAGGCATGTAAAAGAAGATACATCGTGACATTTAATGCCAGGGACAAAAAGATCATATACTACTTCTATGTGCAAGCAAATATTGGCATAATCCAGTGGCTCTCAAACTACTTTTTAATTTCAAGCAATCCATAACTCTGAGAGCATACAAATGGAACCAAATGGACACTTATGGTTCCATTTGGTTCCTAATTATCAATTATTTATCTGGGGAGTGGGACCCTCTGGAACCCCTGCCCCCTACCCCCAATGAACCCTGAGGGTCCCTGGACCCCACTTTGAGAGCCTTTGGCATAATCTCAATATTGCTTATCCATACTGTAATTTATAGCTCACATTCACTATATACTGTACATACTTCATTTCATAATGGCAAACACCAATGCTACAAAAACAAACAAAAACATGATGGCTCAAATGCAGGCCACGGCATGCAGCTCAAATCACATGAATACTTTATTTAATTTCTGAATGTATCTGTTTTTTTCCCTATTTTTTTTTGTGGGGGGGGGGGGGGTCCTCTTGTTTACATGCGATAAACACATGGAACCCCCAACAGTGAAGCGCACACACACACACACACACACACACACACACACACACACACACACACACACACACACACACACACACACACACACACACACACACACACACACACACACACACACACACACACACACACAATTATGTTGACCCACAGAAGGCGGAAGCTACAGAAAATAAGACTACAACAAAACACACACACACACACCATTATGTTGACCCACAGAAGGCGGAAGCTACAGAAAATAAGACTACAACAAAACACACGCACACAACACACACGCATCACGCACGTTACGCGCCACGCGCACACCACGATAAGACGCACGCAAGCGGCGCGGGGTTGGCGGGTTGCCATGGGGACCTACTGGGGTGTGTCTGTGGGGTCGGCGAGGGCAGGTGTGGGGGCGTACCTCGTCGGTCTCGGCCGAGCGGCGCGTGGACCACACGAACTCCATGATGGCCACGAACACGGCGATGATGAGGCCGCAGATCAGCACGACGAAGATGCCGCCAATGTTCTCCATGCCCAGGCCTGAGGAGGGAATATATTACAATATACAATAAAGAAAGAAGCAATGATAAGTAATATGCACAATAAGCCATAGAAACATAGAAGACTAAACTTGAGAGAAAGAAAACCATGCAATTAACATGAGCATTTTAAACCCTCACTAACCCTAACATCAGTAAAACTATGCCTACACCTAACCTCAAGAAATACTATGCGTAAGCCTAAGAACGCCAAATCATGATCACCTCAACACATCGCCGGGGACAGGGATCGAACCAGCGACATCCGGACTCATAGGCTGCCTTTCTTCTCATCATATGATAGCCCTGGTAGTGTCTGTTGATATATATAAGTTTTTACGTCCATGATGAACTAAGCCTCTGTTTTGCTAACTACTCTAGATCACTGGTCGCCTAACCATCTACCAATAGAGAAATTGTAGTCTCCTCGGAACAGAAACTAGTGAAAGTAGTCGATCTACAAGCTCTCAAAACGTTGCTATCTTAAAAGTTGTGAGATTGTAGATGGACTATTTTCACAATGAAGTATGTCATACATTGAAAAAACATACTATCAAATAAGCATGTCATGTTATCTTTAGCAATTGCACATGTATTCATTGATACAGTCATGTTGTTTGCAATTCACTTTAAATGAAGTCTGCATGAAGTGAGGCTTGAACTGGCGACCTTGCGGTTGTCAGACAGATGCTGTAGAGAGAAGCCATTGGACTAGCAGACCAGAACCAGTGAGGAGCTCACACAGATGATACAGTTTCACGCAAATAGCTGAAAAATCCTGGGTTTAAGTGTTTTTCAAACTGCTCAAAATTGCGGAAAATCTAAGGGCGGAGCTTACTGGTCAAAGTGATAGATGTGTTCCTCATGAGTCAAGGCACATGTGTAAGCAAGTTTCATAGCTTTCGGCCAAACGAGGCATGACTTATGCCTGTTTAAAGTTTGCATGTTCAGAAAATTGCTATAGCGCCCCCCTTTGGCCAATTGGAGTAAGATTAGTTTCAGTGATATTTGGAATGACCCTCTACTTTCCTGCAAAGTTTCAAAGAAGTGAGTCTGCATGTATGTGTTAGGGGCAGATGAATAATTGTCATAAAACTGCAATATTCATTGCCTCTTAAAAGCTACATTTTTTAACTTACAAACTTCTCTTCAAGTGGCCTTTTAGATATTAGTCCAAAGTTCATGTGTAAAAAAAAGTTTCGTGCAGATTGCTCAAAAATCCCAGGAGGGGATTATATAATTCAAAATGGTGGGAGATCTAAAGGTCAGAGGTCAAAAGTCAGAGTGTGAAAGTTGTTCATCATGAGTAGACGCATGTGTGTATCGAAGTTTTATGGCTGTAGGTCAAACAGGGCATGAGTTGTACCTGTTCAAAGTTGGCATTTTCAATTGAGTGCTATAGCGCCAACCTTTGACGAATGAGTGTGAGATTTATTTCTTGATAGTTTTTCATGACCATCTATATTATGGCCGAGTTTCGTAAAAAGCGTATGCACGGTTAAGCCAGAACTGCGAAAAGTGGCAGAACGGAGCCATGCTTGCATGCCTGGCCCCGTAACTATAGAGCAAAAGTCTTGTCCTATTCATCCAGTAAGATTCACTGGATTATTTCAGGTTCTGAGTAGAGAGAGTCTGACTGGACGCTGCTACTGGGAGGTGGAGGCGGAGTGGAAACATTGTTGATAGTCTTTTAAAGATGTCAGCCAAACTCAGTTAACACGGAATATAAGTGCTATATATATATAGATGAGTCTATAAACCTGCCCAGTCAACACTGAATATAAATATATATAAATTAACAGCAACAGCGAAAGAAACAACACGATCAAACACAATAATATATGATGAATGTTAATAATCCAATCATTTTAAACCCCAACATAGTGAGATACCACTACCGCATCATAGACAGAAGCAACAGCACCCTCGTCATGGAGTCCTGCGAGGGCGGAGACCTCTCCAGCCTCATCACTAATTGCATCAAAGAAAGGCCTAATCTGTAAAAGATCAAGTTTCTTTGATAATCATTACGAAACATTTATCACGATTGATTAGATCAGATGAGGACAGTAGCAACTGTTAAAGAACAGTGCTGGAGCCTGAGTTTCGTCATTTAGGACAATACACAGGTCACATGACTAATCAACAGAAGGTTACACCCACATGGGCAGACCGGACCATATATATAGAATGGATGCTCACTGATCAGTACGAAGTGTCCTGCAGGCATCAGTGTTACTAGGGTGTTATTGCTGCGTTCGTCATTCTCCATTGCCAGCTCCGAGAGACTGACGGTAAGAATTGAGAGTGTTTACATGACGATAAATGTATGTATTTCGGATATGTTTTACAGTTTTGTGTGTATTGCTCATGTCAGTAATTTGTCGTGTTGTTGTTTGTGTTTCCTTTCCTAGGTTTATAACCTGCTGGCCTATAAGTGTATGTTGTATTATTTTGTGAGCAGCCTTTGAACGGAGCAGCAGCAGCAAGTTGAAGAGCGGCGTCGTCCCTGATCCAACAACAAAACATTAACCGTCGAACAAACATTGACAGTTAAAGCCGTTTGAAACCGTGCGATAACCGAAAGTTATTATCCGAAAGGAAAGCCAATCTTATCGTATGTCCGCTATCCAGAACCTCCAAACCTTTGACCCCTTTGCTGATGCAACTAAGGGTGATGACCGCCTCCCAGCTGTGACAGAGGACTACATCCATATAAGACTCCAGCAGAGGAACGGTAGGAAGACCCTCACCACCGTCCAGGGCATCGCCGGTGACTATGACAAGAAGAAGCTAGGCAAGGCCTTCAAGAAGAAGTTTGCCTGCAACGGGACAGTGATTGAACACCCAGAGTATGGTGAAGTGATCCAGCTGCAGGGAGACCAGCGCAAAAATATCTACACGTTCCTCACAGACATTGGCCTGGCCACGGAGGAACAGCTCAAAGTCCACGGCTTCTAGAAGCTTCCAGCAACCCTCCCATCTCATTCCTCCTCCAGTCCCGAATCACTACTTTACCCCATTCCCCTCCTCCCCCACTCCCTCTCCTATGCTGTACACCTCCCCCTCCTAGCGGCCCTACCAGCTCTTCTTGGATCATGTGCTGATGACGACTGACCTCCATGATGGGACTCTGTAACACCAATACCCCCCTAGACCAGCAGGGGGCATGCCTGCTGGTCTAGGGTAAAAATAAAAATAAAAAAGAAAAGAGTATGTTGTATTGTGTAATGTTAGTATATTAAAATCTCAATCTGTTTACATTTTGTACATTTCTTTTTTGTCGAATATTGTAAAATATTCAATCAATCAATCAGGTGGAGTGGCAATTTATGTTCAAAATAATGTACCTGCCAAAATACGTTATGATCTGATGAGGGAAGACATTGAAGCAAACTGTGTGCAAGTCCACTTGCCTTATTTAAAACCAATTCTAGTATGTTGTTTCTACAGGCCTCCTAGTGGAGATGCTAAGTATATGAATGGGTTGTGTGAGCTGTTTGACAAGATATCAGATGGAAATAGAGAAATCTTCTTGTTGGGTGATATGAATGTAGACTGGATGGTGCAGTCATGTCCCAACAAGAATAAGTTGCTCTCTAAATTAAATTCCACCAGCCAGTGGTGGAAAAAGTACTCAAATGTTTTACTTAAATAAAGTTTACTGTTCAAAGTGATAGATGTGTTCCTCATGAGTCAAGGCACATGTGTAAGCAAGTTTCATAGCTTTCGGCCAAACGAGGCATGAGTTATGCCTGTTTAAAGTTTGCATGTTCAAAAAATTGCTATAGCGTCCCCCTTTGGCCAATTGGAGTAAGATTAGTTTCAGTGATATTTGGAATGACCCTCTACATTCCTGCAAAGTTTCAAAGAAATGTGAGTCTGCATGTATGTGTTAGGGGCAGATGAGTAATTGTCATAAAACTGCAATATTCATTGGCTCTTAAAAGCAAAACATTTTAAACTTACAAACTTCTCTTCAAGTGGGATTTTAGATATTAGTCCAAAGTTGTTAGTCCAATGTGTAAAAAGTGCTCAAAAATCCCTATAGATTTTTAACTCCTTTTCATATAATTCAAAATGATGGGAGATCTAAAGGTCAGAGGTCAAAAGTCAGAGTGTGAAAGTTGTTCATCATGAGTAGACGCATGTGTGTATCGAGGTTTTATGGCTGTAGGTCATAAAACCTCGATGAGTTGTAACTGTTCAAAGTTGGCATTTTCAATTGAGTGCTATAGCGCCACCCTTTGACGAATGAGTGTGAGATTTATTTCTTGATAGTTTTTCATGACCATCTATCAAATGGCCGAGTTTCGTAAAAAACGTATGCACGGTTAAGCCAGAACTTTTTTCCCATACTCTCTTTTCCTTTTCTCCAAACTTATCCAGACCGGGAAATTACTCAAATTAAATTCCATACTTTTCCATACTCTCCATACTTGCGAATTAGGCCACTGCCCCCATAACTATGAGAGTTTACAAATGGAACCAAATGGACCCGTAAGGGTAACATTGGTAAACTATTCCTAACGATCAATGATTTAGCTAGAGACCCGCTGGAACCCCCTGAAGGATCCCTGGGGGACCCATAATGTTTTTTTTTTTTTTTTTTTTTTTTAATCCGCCATTGGTCTATACTTTTTTCCCTCTCTACACCAAATGTTGTAGATCTTCTATTTTCATCAAATATTATCCCCAGAATAGAGAGGCTGGGTTTCATGTGGATAAAAAGCTGTCGGACCTTCATCAGTTCTCTTTTTTATTATAAAGCGTTTTAAGTTATTAATGGTTATTACACGCACGCACACACACGCACGCACGCACGCACGCACGCACGCACGCACGCACGCACGCACGCACGCACGCACGCACGCACGCACGCACGCACGCACACACACACACACACACACACACACACACACACACACACACACACACACACACACACACACACACACACACACACACACACACACACACACACACACACACACACACACACACAGGGATGCACACATAATCATACACATTTATTCAATTTACATACAGCTAATACACACTCACTCTGGCACAGTAATTACACATACGTTTCAACACACACACATAGTGTACGCCCACGCGCACACACACACACTGTGTCAAATGAAAAGCGTAGGTAGAGAAACACAACACACAAGCACTTCATAAGCACATTAATCTGTAATTATAGAAGCGAATATTCATCATAATCACATTCAATCCCGTTAGAGAATGACACACGGTTGTAGTACAATATGACAAGAAGGCATTCCAAAAAATAATATTAAAGGTAGGGTAAGTGATATTTTTTGGTAATTTTTTTTTTTTTTGTTAAAAGGTTAAAGTACTATATTCTGATAGTAATCATTGCTACAGAGCATTTGTTTGGTCACAGGGGTCTCTCCAGCTCTTTAGTAAACAGAATATAGTACATTTTCAGGTAGGTGAACATTTTTAAGCCAATCAGGAGAGAGCTCTGAAAATGCATTTTCTGTTTAACACATCGGGTGCCAAACACGGTCTGAACCGTGTTTGCGCAGAGTAGCGGTCCGGTGCCGAACACGGTCCAGACCGTGAAATATGTCTTTTTGTTTTTTTCGTTTTTCTCCACACGGGCGGGGCTAGAGCAGCTCTGGGAGTACCCATTGTGATCTTGAGAAGGATAGGCCAGATAGATCACCGGAAAAACAAAAACATGGCTCCCATCCACTTCCTGTCTATTTCCTTCTTTAAAACACCTATATCTCCGAATCTGTTTCCGGTGGGGAAAACCGGTCATGCGCGATGCGCGATCCCCCCCCATTGTAACTCGCGAGTGAAATGTTATCGTTCCAGGCTGTAGCCAGGGTCATCGCGCAACATGAATGGATGTTTTTTTTTACATGGATTTGCTCCTCGTGGAGTCTAGAGCTTTAAACAGCAAAGCGCAGTCAATGGGGAGAATGCTGGCACCCAACGTAAGTTGTTATGAAAAAATGCTGGCACCTGATGTGTTAATAAAGAGCTGGAGAGACATGGGAGACTCCTTTTACTGAACAAACACTCAATGAGTACTATCAGAAAATAGAGCTATTTAACACTTATTTTAACCAAGGTAAATCACATACCCTACCTTTAATATAATATATCACATCATCTTTTCAAGGGCATAAAATGTAAATCATCAAAACGTTTTTTTAATTTAATGACAAAAACACTATGGCCTTCATGAGGGGAGTGAGAGCAGCATGGGAGCGTGTGTGTGTGTGTGTGTGTGTGTGTGTGTGTGTGTGTGTGTGTGTGTGTGTGTGTGTGTGTGTGTGTGTGTGTGTGTGTGTGTGTGTGTGTGTGTGTGTGTGTGAGACCGGGGTCGGGATGATACGTGCCTCTGCTTTTGATATCCTCCCCTCTGGTCATTCATTCTTAAGAGACTGAATCAAACATGCATTTCCTTTTGGGATGACCGTCTCATTATGTTTGATAATCTAGGTTTGATAATATCACGATTTAACAATTTAATTAAATTAACCCATTAAGACCTGAGGCCGATTCCACAAATGCCTTGTAAATCTGGTTCTCACACTTTCAAGATTAAAAAAAAAAAAATCAAAAATAGCAGATGTACAAGCTCGCAGCGCGGCACGAAGTGATGCGCTGCGAGCTTGTACATCTGCTATTTTTGAATATCCAACGTTAAAATCAAAAATTGACACGGATTGCTTTCTCGGTTTCAATGGGTTAAAAAACATGATTAAACCTGACGTCCCTATTTTGTCCAAAATGGAGAGAATGGAGGGAAAACGGGAGAGAAAAAGGCTCACTGACCCTTGGCCCGGTGGTCCTCCTCTTTGCCGCACTGTCCCGCCCCCTCCCACCACCTCCTCTTCAGGATCTCCAGCCTGTTGTTCTCCTGCAGCTGGAGGATGGCCAGCGTGATCTCATCTCTGAATGGAGAGCCTGGACACACAGGACAGGACAGATATTACATTACATTACATTACATTACATTACATTACATTACATTACACAGGTTGCTGAACGGAGACACTTCTGTCCAAGTGGCCTTACCCACGTAAACCACTTAAAGCAGGGGTCTTCAACAGGGGGTCCGGGACCCCTAGGGGGTCCTCAGAGTTAGTGCAGGGGGTCCGCCAAATCTTTGTGTGATATGATTTTTTCTTTTTTTTTTTACCATAACCACTGGAACCCTAGCATCCCTTTTCTGAGGAGAACTTTAGCCAAAAACGCCTCACAACGCCTTGTGAGGCGTTGTGAACTAATCCTTTAAACCCTACAGTATATGGTTGATTGGAGTCCCTCAGGGCTCTATACTAGTGTGTTTTCTGTTTTCGTTCAAATATGTACGACAAGCTCACAACTCGTCACAGCTTGACGCGTTGTGTGCTTGTCGATCAGTTATTTTTCAGCGAAAGTTTTCCCCAGAATACGGATGTCTGGGGTTTAAGTGGTTAAACGCTCTAGTCTTAGTGAAACATGCCTGAGTTGCAACTGCACTTGGACCACTTTTTTTCCCGTCTACACCAAATCTCTCTTAGCCGATCTACGGTACAACCTCGAAAGCTGTGAGCTTGTAGATCTGCTATTTTTGGCGAATGAATAGAGATGCTGGGGTTTAAAGGGGCATGGAAACCCCAGGGCAGATTTTGGAGTTAGTTTTTTTTTGTACAGATTCAAAACTACTAAAGTGTATAACTGTGGCAGGCAGCTAATACAATGAATAATGAGTGTGTTAGAGGTGTGCTCAGAACCATGGGTGTGCCAAAGTGCAAACGTAGATAGTAGTCAACAGTACAGCCAATGCTGGCACACCTAGATCTAACACATCCATTAGACATTTTATTTTATTGCTTCCATCCTTCAGTAGTTTTATGATCAACACTTTATTTGAGTTTTACCTTTAGCAGAACAAGTAATAAAACAAATTTACAAATAAACATGTAATAAAATGTATTCAAAGAAAATCAGAGTAAGAAAATGGACACAAAAATAAATAAAAAAACACAAACAACAATAGTATACAAATAGAAAATATAAAAAATATATTTAATAAAAGAAAAATAAAAAAAATAATGCAGCATCATCTACCGTATCTGTATGTATATAAAAAATAATAGCCTTCAGTAGTCTTTAACAAACAAAATCAGCCTACGGTTCCATGCCCCTTTAAATGCCTAGTTAATGCTTCGTGGTCAAAAGTATCGTGCTCGACAAAAATAACCCCCCACCATTTGATCAGTTGCAACAGGAATAATAATATCTGTGTCTGTGTGAACCACTTAAACCCAATGTATTATACTTAGTAAAACACCAAATTTCTTCCCCCGGGCTCAGACTCACGACGCATTGTGAGCCTGTAGATCGGCTATTTTTGGCGAATGTTCCCGAACAGAATCGGGATGCTAGGGTTTAGTTCAAGTGGTTAACCCTACGTGTGAAGATGAATAGATGGAGGAGATGAGCGAGGGAGAGCAGAGCCCCGTCAAAGCGTCCTTTAATCCAATAAGACCGGGAACGCATCTGTGTCATTTTAAGATTTCTTTGGCTATTAAAAAATAGCAGATATACAAGCTCATAGCGCGGCACTCAAGCTTGTAGATCTGCTATTTCTTTTTTTTTTATCGTGAAAATGTGTGCAAATCTTTGAATATATATATTTTTTAAAGCGAACATTTGCAACTCAAATCTTTGGAACAAAATATTTTACAAATGTTCGCTTAAAAAAATATATATATTCAAAGATTTGAACACATTTTCAAGATTTTTCAAAAAAATAGCAGATCTACAAGCTCATAGCACGGCACTCGGTCGGTGCCACGCTATGAGCTTGTATATCTGCTGTTTTTGATTAGCCAAAGAAATCTAAAATGACAGAGATGCGGTCCCGGGTCTTAATGGGTTAAGCGAAGTCCTCGAGACAAGATGGAAAAAGAGAGAGCGTACAGATGAAGATGACGTCGAGGGTGAAGTCAGAGCAGGAGAGCAACGCCACCGGACGAGGAAGGGGGAAAACAGCAGGGAGAGAGAGAGAGAGAGACAGACAGAGAGAGAAAGAAAGAAAGAAACACAGATTGCACAGCATCAAGATGAGTGTGAGTGATGTCATTAGTAGAAAAAGGGCGAGAGAGGATTAGGGAGAGATAAAGACTGAGATTATGGCCAAAGCTGGTGTATTATAGCAACATTGATTGGAGCAGTGGCTCTCAAAGTAGGGTCTGGGGACCACCGGGGGTCCTTGAGGTGGTTCCAGGGGTCCCCCGGCAAAATTGGTTAGTATAGCATCACAATCAGTTTAACCACTTGAACTCGACTTTATACTTCTGTACTCATTTCGGGAGCGTACTCAAGTTCCCTCAGCCCTATGTTGCCTCAGCCTTAT
Source organism: Gymnoscopelus braueri (assembly GCF_963280865.1). Taxonomy (NCBI): domain Eukaryota; kingdom Metazoa; phylum Chordata; class Actinopteri; order Myctophiformes; family Myctophidae; genus Gymnoscopelus; species Gymnoscopelus braueri. Next base: position 17,717,894 of record NC_137605.1, read on the forward strand.
GTTCCCTCAGCTCTATGTTCCCTCTGCTCTATGTTCCCTCAGCCCTAAGTCCCCCCATTCCAAATTAGACCCTATGTTTCCTCAGCCCTATGTCCCCCCATCCCAAATTAGACCCTATGTTCCCTCAGCCCTATGTCCCCCCATCCCAAATTAGACCCTATGTTCCCTCAGCCCTATGTCCCCCCATCCCAAATTAGACCCTATGTTCCCTCAGCCCTATGTTCCCCAATCCCAAATTAGACCCTATGTTCCCTCAGCCCTATGTCCCCCCATCCCAAATTAGACCCTATGTTCCCTCAGCCCTATGTTCCCCAATCCCAAATTAGACCCTATGTTCCCTCAGCCCTATGTTCCCTCAGATAAGTACAAATGAGCTGATGTTTTTGCTCCTGTTTGTTTGTCTGTCTGTATCAGATATCTTTTAGCAAGATATCTCAAAAAGTTATAGACAGATGTCTTCACAAAAAATCCACACGTACTAGTCCATACACCACGATGTGCGCAGACAAACTATATGCAGACTTTTGGGTTATGCGCTCGGTGTGTATAGTTAAGTTTTGGACAGTGATTTAATCCTGTTTAAGTGTAGTGTGTGTGTGACAACCCCATCATTTACGACCCGATGTGGATCCGAATTGTTGCCACCCACAACTATGAGAAGTTTACGCTGTTTAAGCCGTTATTCCGACATGCTAATAACACAACCTGGATTCGAACATTGCACGTGTCAGTCTGCGTGCTAGTGCTATGGAGATGATATCTAAAGCACCGTCCCACTCATAAAACAGTCCTTTATAAGTTTGCAGGCAGCGTCTGTCTGTCCTGGCGTTTTCTGGTGTCATGGGTGTCACGCACGCACGCACGCACGCACGCACGCACGCACGCACGCACGCACGCACGCTCGCACGCACGCACACGCACACGCACACGTACGCACGCACACGCACACGCACACGCACACGCACACGCACACGCACACGCACACACACACACACACACACACACACACACACACACACACAACCACTTTTACTGCTATTTAGTACCATTTACAGTATATCTAGTGTGAGATATGATCTACTGGTCCACACATTTCAACGTAAAGTTGATGATGAAATTGACCACTTCTGTAACTGCTCACTTTTCTCTTATTTTATCTTTTTGTAATCAGTTTCCTCCCATAACGTAAAAAAAAGGCAAGTAGTGTCAAAATATGAGATAGTTTCATAAGCCATATGCAGTACAATACTGGTTTGTAAAAAAGACCGTAGGGGTCTTGCCCTATAGATTATCATGTTGGGGCCCTTTAATTTGTATGTATTTGTATTTATTGATTGACAGATGAGCTTTCACTATTTATCATTATTATCATTTCTTTAATTACAAATATGAGGGCCGCTGTAATTAATATTCCCAGGCTGACTTTTGTTTCCAGTCCACCGATGACATGAAGTTGGTGATAAAATTGACCACTTCTGTAACTTAGTCATACTTCTCTTTTTTTTAATCTTTTGTCTTCAGTTTTCTCCCATGAAGTGAAAAAAGCTGTTGCATAAGCCTGTGCAGTACCATACTGTATGGTTTGCAATTGCAAAACAGACCTACAATTTATAATTTAGGCATTTAGCAAATGCTCTTAATCCAGAGCGATTTACAATAAACAAGGTAAACCCGTACATCAAATGCATAGAGAAAGTGTATTGCCTCAGTAATAGGATCATAGCTCAACCAAGAACCTAGCATCAGTCTACACAGTACAATAAAAATAAATAATGATATGTACATTGAAACTATACAAACTATAGGGGAAAAAAAAACCATATTTTTTTATTAGGGAATATTGTAAGTACATAGTTACAGAGGTACATTTGTATTCCCTTTTTTTGGTGCTTTTTTCACCGTTATCTCTGTGTACGTGGAGAAATGGTAATAATAATCCAACATTTGCATGGTATGAGGATTTAAACTTACAATGTTAGTAAAACTATTGAAGCACAAAAAAACTGAACAAAATGGGTAAGGATAACAATTTAAAAAATACATAATAATAAGAGAAAATACAAGGAAATAATTAATGGAAAGAAGAGAAAGAAAATTATAATAAAAAAGACAGGGTACAGTATGAGGGGGAGGGGGGAAGACGGGGAAGAGGAGGGGCGGGGCGGGGGAATTCAGTCAGAAGGTAATGTTTGTAAGGAACTGAAATAGTTAATAAAAGGGTTCCACTTATGGAAAAAATTTGCAGGGGTGCCCTTAACAGAAAAACAAATCTTTTTCCAGCTTGAGAAAAGACATGACGTCCTTTAGCCAGGTAGAGATGGATGGGGCATTGGAAGATTTCAATTGCAGTAAAATACGCCGTCTTGCCAGGAGAGATGTAAAGAGAGAGATGTAAAGGCTATTATGTCTAATTGTGTAGAATTAGTCTGGAGGGGGACGCTTGAGACCCCGAATATTGCTATGAGAGGGTTTATCTGTATTCAAAGCTTAGAACCTTTGACAGGATGGCAAAATAATCACTCCAGAATGTATTAAGTATGGGACAAAGAAAAAACATGTGACTCAGATTGCATGGGGATTGGGAAGCATGACACCTTTCGCATTGATCTGTAATGGATGGGTATATCTCAGATAGACGGGATCTAGAATAATGAACTCTGTGAAGTACGTTGAACTGTAGGAAATTACATTTTAACCTTTGCATAAGACTGCATGGTCGTCAAGGTTAGGTCAAGTGCTACAGGCTAAAGTGGAGTCTGAGGTGTCTTCAGATTACGGTGTAACATTGGGAGTGAGTCTCTAGTTCTAACTGCAAAGGGGCGAGTTTGTTCCACAGTTTGGAAGTCTGGGACGTATGGAGCGTTGTCCCGGATGTTTTAGGCAAGGTTCTGACAGTTTCCCTGTGTCCCCTACACACAGACATGCACACACATTTGCACCAAATGATGTTGCTATGTTTACAGTTTATAGATTAGACGCCTGTCGTTGCTGGAAGTACTGTATATCAAATTGTCCTTTGGGGCGGCCGTAGCTTAGTGGGTAGAGAGGCAGTCTAGTAAGAGCGTCAAATGGCACACATGAGTCAATACTAAACAGTAATGTTCAAGAAGATGAGTGTAAAATAAATAATATGCAGAGTAAAATAAATAAGAATATGCAGAAAGTAAGATAAACACACACACGCACACACGCACGCACGCACGCACGCACGCACGCACGCACGCACGCACGCACGCACGCACGCACGCACGCACGCACGCACGCACGCACGCACGCACGCACCACGCACACACACACACACACGCACAGCCAGAGAACCACTTTTACTGCTGTTTAGCACCATTTACAGTATATCTAGTGTGAGATATGATCTACTGGTCCACAAATTTCAACATAAAGTTGATGATGAAATTAACCACTTCTGTAACTGCTCACTTCTCTCATATTTTATCTTTTTGTCATCAGTTTCCTCCCATAACGTAAAAAAAGGCAAGTAGTGTCAAAATGAGATAGTTTCATAAGCCATGTGCAGTACAATACTGGTTTGTAAAAAGACCGTAGGGGTCTTGCCCTACAGATTATCATGCTGGGGCTCTTTAATTTCTATTTATTTTAGTGTCTTTATTTGATTGACAGATGAGCTTTCACTACTTATTATTATTATAAAGTTGGTGATACAATTGACCACTTCTGTAATTTAGTCATAGGCTTCTCCCATAAAGTGAAAAAAGCTGTTTCATAAGCCTGTGCCGTACCATACTGTATGGTTTGCAAAACAGACCTACAATTTACAATTTAGGCATTTAGCAGATGCTCTTAATCCAGAGCAAAATAACATCAAATGCATAGAGACAGTATAGTGCCTCAGTAATAGGATCATAGGTCAACCAAGAACCTAGCATCAGTCTACACAGTACAATATAAAAAAAATAATTATATGTACATTGAAACTAATATACAAACTATAGGAAATTACATTTTAACCTTTGCATAAGACTGCATGGTCGTCAAGGCTAGGTCAAGTGCTACAGGCTAAAGTGGAGTCTGAGGTGTCTTCAGATTACGGTGTAACATTGGGAGTGAGTCTGTAGTTCTAACTGCAAAGGGGCGAGTTTGTTCCACAGTTTGGAAGTCTGGGACGTATGGAGCGTTGTCCCGGATGTTTTAGGCAAGGTTCTGACAGTTTCCCTGTGTCCCCTACACACAGACATGCACACACATGATGTTGAGTTTACAGTTTACATGTGTGCCAAATGTCATGCCTGTATCCACCTCGTAATGATTTTTCACATAATTCCCCCTACTATCAGTTATCTTTATGCATTTGGAATCACACATTTTCGCAGGCTCCAACGCTTTAGTTGACAAAAATGTGGAAACGTTTTATTTATTCTACACATTTTAGGCTATCCCTTGTCATAAGGCCAAGGGATAGCCAACGAAATTAAATAAAATCGGACGTGGCCTATCCTATATTAAAATTGCCTAATGCGTACAGTGAATGGTGGGTCGACGTCACAAACGTAATATCCGGACTGGCAAGGCGCATCATTGCACCCCCTTTCAGAGGACCTCAACAGGTGACCTCACCAACACATTATGGAAGGGACCGCAATGGAAACAAGCTATAAGCTTTTTTGCGTTATCCTTTTGATTATGGTGGGTCAGATGTATGTTACATGTGACATATGTTTTATTTCATGATCAATAAAGATATCAATCAAAGGGCTATATGTGATCCTGAAGGAACATAGGGCTGAAGGAACATAAATCTGAGGGAACATAGGGTCTAATTTGGGATTGGGGAATATAGGGCTGAGGGAACATAGGGTCTAATTTGGGATTGGGGAATATAGGGCTAAGGGAACATAGGGTCTAATTTGGGATTGGGGAATATAGGGCTAAGGGAACATAGGGTCTAATTTGGGATTGGGGAATATAGGGCTAAGGGAACATAGGGTCTAATTTGGGATTGGGGAATATAGGGCTGAGGGAACATAGGGTCTAATTTGGGATTGGGGAACATAGGGCTGAGGGAACATAGGGTCTAATTTGGGATTGGGGAATATAGGGCTAAGGGAACATAGGGTCTAATTTGGGATTGGGGAACATAGGGCTGAGGTAACAGAGCTGAGGGAACATACTGTAGGACCTAATTTGGATGAAAAACAATTTGTTAGGTATTGAGGGAACATAGGGCTGAGGGAACATAAGGCTGAGGGAACATAAGGCTGAGGGAACATAAGCATGACCCCCTCATTTCAAGCGGTTCGGCGCGTTGACGCGTTGTGACGCGTTGTGAGCTATTTTCAAGAAATCGTAAAAGGTTATGAGAAATTATAATTTGAAATTCTTAACCCACATTTCTTATGGGAGTCCCTGGCACAAAATCTTTTCAGATGGGTGTTCAAATTTGGGGGTCGTTCTCAAAACACGTCCAAAACTGTAACTTTTCAGGATTCGAATTCAAAAGTACCGAAACGCGCCGCTTGTGGATCTGTCACTTCTGATGCTTTTGTGTGACGCTGTAGTGCGATCAAGTAGGGTATCAATTTAAGAAAAAAACACAAAAAGTTAGAATATGGAGATAAGAGGTTTCAGCGATATACGTATATAATAATATTTTTTCATATTATGCCCCTTCACCTCCCTCGCCCCCCCCTTCCTCACCCAGAGGCATGCCGATGCCGTAGCCCTTGGTGTCCAGCAGGCCTCCTATCTGGGTCAGGTTGCAGTTGAGGCCGCGGTAGTACTCGTTCATGGTGCTCTCCATCAGGAAGGCGTACTTGGAGTTGACGACGCGGGCGATGCCCTCCTCCGTGCTCTTCACAAACACACTGGGCTGCTTGGAGTGCATGTAGTTCCACATGCGCTGGTACGTCTGGTAGCGCGAGTTCTGGGAGAGACGGGGAGAGGAGAGGAGAGGAGGGTCAGGTTTTTATCATAAATTGTTTTCACCTGTTGATTTTGTAACCGCTGTCTGTCTGCACTGTTGTCTGTCCAGTTGTTTGAGTGTTGAATTTTTTATGGACAGTAGAGACAAGCAATTAGATTGTTTGTGCCGCGTCCATTTAGCGTTTTTTTACTCGTTGTATCAAGGAGGTTAGGAGAGGAGAGGAGAGGAGAGGAGAGGAGAGGAGAGGAGAGGAGAGGAGAGGAGAGGAGGGGAGGGGAGGGGAGAGGAGAGGAGAGGAGAGGAGAGGAGAGGAGAGGAGAGGAGAGGAGAGGAGAGGAGAGGAGAGGAGAGGAGAGGAGAGGAGACATAAAGTGAAAAGGTAGATGTGCTACATTGGAGAACATTTTAGGTAATGTCCATAGATTTCCCTAACCCTAACCCTTTCTCGTTGCCTTTTCGGCCAAAATCGACTGAAAGAAACGAGACAGAGGTGAGCGGGGAAAAAGAAGAGAGAGAAAAGGAATGAGAAAGAGCGAGAATTAGAGAGAGCAAGAGACAGAGGCAGCAGAAAGGTCATTGGAAGAAAAAAGAAACCACATTAGAATAGAGAACTGGCTGAGAATGTGTTGGCTGTGGCTGAGAGGAGAGAAGGTCGAGGGAAAAAAACTAAGCAGGAGATGAAAAGGAGAGATAAAAAAAAAACAGAGAACAAAGAAAAAGGTGAATGGAGGAGAGAGAGAGGAGAGAGAGAGAGAGGCGGGTTATATGAGGGGAATGGATCAACTCTTGAAAAAGATGCAGGTACAGCAGGACAAACGGCAGTATCATCAGAAGGAATAAACTGGTAATGCTGCAAAAGCTCCACTGTATCTTTTATTGCTGTCAACATTTCAATCACTCAGTGATCTATATCAGGACTTATACCAGGCTTATACCAATGGATCCACTCTGCGCTTAATTATGTAACCAATGCAGTTCCACGCCAAGTGCCACAACGAAAACTATAACTATTATCTTTCTCCACTGTCATTGTTATAGTTGTAGCGGGGGCTCTGTCGTCCACTTGAGTAAAACATTTTTTTTTAAAAACAATATTGTTACAGTTACAGTGCTTGGTGTGAACATTTTTTTAAAATCTTGAAAGTGTTTGAAAAATGTTGAATAATGTCGATTTTTTTTTTAACACAAATCTTCTTTTCTGGGGGTCCCTGGCACAAAACATTTTCAGATGGTCCGCGGCCAAATATATGTCAATTTGGGGGTCCTTGACACGAGAAAGTACAACTGATTTAGAAGGCATTTGTAGAATCAGCCTCAGGTCTTAATCTGACTGTTTTGGCAATTATTTGGGGGCCCACTTGCAATATTCTCACGGCCCACCAGTGGGCACCAGGGCCACAGGTTGAGTTCCACTGCATCACAGAATGTGTGAAAAGACACAAATGCAGAGACAGAGAGAGTGCAGTGATATATGTCAGTGAGCGCCCTGTGTAAACTAACAGTGTAAGCAAACAGACACTCAAATCCACCTTATGGCAGGACAAGATATAACACACACACACACACACACACACACACACACACACACACACACACACACACACATGCACAGTGCACACACATATCGCACACTTGACAAACACAGATGCCGACATGGATGCCTGAAGCGCTGATGTAAGCAAACAGTGGCAGTCAGCCACTTAACACAAGCTCTAACAGCCGTAAAGAAAACAACAGAGGCATAGCAAACACGCACACACACACACGCGCAGTCGCGCACACACACACACACACACACACACGCACGCGCAAACGTATGTACGCACACACACAGATTGAAGCCAAAACCACAGAAAAATCTGTGAACACATGCCGCTATATGACGCTGAAACTGGCACTTGTCCAACATCTATCAGGCACCCCCCCCCCCACACACACACACACACACACACGTGCTCAACATGTAAACAGACTTCACACCTTTGTGCCCCCAAGCATCTTGCAACCATCACTATACCCCTGCACCTGGGGTATATAGTGCACACAAACACACCCACACGCACGCACGCACGCACGCACGCACGCACGCACGCACGCACGCACGCACGCACGCACGCACGCACGCACGCACGCACGCACGCACGCACGCACGCACGCACGCACGCACGCACGCACGCACGCACGCACGCACGCACGCACGCACACGCACACGCACACGCACACGCACACGCGCGCGCGCGTGTGTGTCGATTGATTGATTAAAAAAAACATGCTCTGAAAATGCCTCCGTCCAACTCCTCCTACTCGACATCCTCCTTAGTCAACAGCCCTATTTTATACATAGGCTATTTGAAAATAGACCATCTACAAGCTTGTGCACTGTGCACATGGGGTGATCACTGCCTGCCTCCTGTGAATCGTTTTATTTTTATTTTTGTTTAATTTATTTTTATTTTCTAGCCGCCACCAATCATAAACCACCACCAATCATAAAATGACTCGTCTTAGTTCTACTGGATCTCTTCTCCACTAGTCCCTCCCTAACATTTTCATCTGTTTTTTGACGATATTGTCTACATATTTAGTCATAGTTTTAGTTTTTATAGATTTTATTTAGATTTCATCAGTGAAAAAAGTGGTCGACGAATATTTTTCGCCATAGGTTTAGTCGACGATATTAAAGCGGCACTATGTAAACATGAATAAAACAGAATTTTGACCAATCTGTATGCTAGAGTATGTTAATACAATACGACTTAATCATACAATTGGGGTGGCTGTATGTTGTCTCCCTGCTCTTCTATTGAGACGTTTAGAGGTCATGTCTCACCGGGACACAGGATCTGACACGAAAGATTCAATTCATCCCCTTAGCAGGCAGGCTCTATTAGCTCAATGGTAAAAAAATTCAGCACTAGGGCAGGAAACCGGGTTCAGAGGGTGAAAGAGGAAAGTTACAGTACATAGTGCAGCTGTAACACAGCCGTACCATAAAGAAGGTCATGGTGCTTCCTCCGTGGATGGTGCCATACTGAATGTTGGTCTGGTCCGCCAGGTCGTCCGGAGACTCGATGGGAGACTCCATCCTCTGGACGGTCAGGAAGGCCGCCAGGTTGGCCGTGTAGGAGGAGATGATGATCAGGGTGAACGCCCACCTATATAGGCCATGGAGAGGGACAGAACCACGTCTTAAGAAACAGAAATCCTTTGCGTTAAATCTTATTTACCACAGCAGCAGTTAAAATAATTTAACAAAAATCTTCTCTCTTAAGGG
>NC_137605.1:17732063-17747063 GCF_963280865.1 Gymnoscopelus braueri
GGGGGGAGTTTCCCCGGTAGGACGTAGCGCGTGGAAGGAACACGTTATTCCAACCTGTTCCTTTCCCCTCCATCATGGCGCCCCGGCTGACCAGGGGGAGGCAGTATAGAGACCAGGATTACTGCATGTTTTGTGTGAGGACGTACCTAGCTCTGATTCATAGCCTTGAAGGAGTTCCCCTTACAGGCTATGGGACTTTTGTGCACGCACCACAGTCTGCATAACCTCTCGTCTGTAGTAAAAATAAAAAACTTTTGCTACACACCAAAACAAAGACGGTTTTATGGGGTTGAATGCCAACTCTACTTAGTGGGAACACTCTGAGCCCCCCACCTCACGTCTAAAATACACTTTTTGGCCAAAATGTTAAATATTTAATTCCATTTACCTCTACAGATCCGGTCAATAGATTTTTTCTATTGACAAGAGAGACAGAGTGTTCCCACTTAGTAGAGTTGGCTTTCAACTCCATAAAACCATCTTTGTTTTGGTGAGTATAGCGAAAGTGTATTCTTTATTTTTTACTACAGACGAGTGCGTCTGGTGCGTGCGCATTGGCTCGAAAGTCCCATAGCCTTAAGCGGAACTCCTTCAAGGCTATGAATCAGAGCGGTACCTATCCTAGGGGACATGGGGAGAACATGCAAACTCCACACAGAAACATATAGAGAGCCATATGAGGTTTTTACCCGACAGCGACGATATAGGCTATATAGGCGTATCAAGTACAGTCTGAGCGTTATAAATGAGCTCCGTCAGGGGAATGTAACCGCAGTGTAAATCCAATCCTAAATGAAGCAATGAGATCGGGTCCATGTCAGGTATCCGACCATAAAAGCTAATCACCTCCCGGTGTAATTCCTCACGTGCTCCTCTTAGCTAATGTAAGCTCTGTATGGACGCACACACAGCCTACGTCTGCCAAACTGAACGCTCCGCGCCAACTTAACCCATTAAGACCTGAAGCCGATTCGACAAAATGTCTTCTAAACCCCAACACTTTTCTGAAAAACGTATGTTTCTATATCAGTGGTGCTCAAACCTTTTCATGTCAAGGGCCCCCAAAATTATATGTATTTGGCCGCGGACCCCCCCCATCTCAAAATATTTTATTCCAGGGACCCCCCAGAAGCAAATATTTGAGTAAAGATTTTCGCATTAAAATATATATATATTCAAAGATTTGCACACATTTTCATGATTTTTCAAAAATAGCAGATCTACAAGCTCATAGCGCGGCACTCGGTGCCGCGCTATGAGCTTGTATATCTGCTATTTTTGAATAGCCAAAGCGTAAAATAATGTTTTTTTAGCTCAAATAAAAAAAATGACACAGATGCGTTCCAGGTCTTAATAGTTTAAGGCATCAAGAAATGAGCCCTGATCTCTGCGCTTACATCCAGTCGTATAACCCCAATCAGAGCCCTCCATCTCTGGCTAATCTGTGTTACAGCCCCCCTGGAGGGGGCCGTGAAATAACGCCGCCCGAGCATGAAGCACGGGTGGAAATCCAGTCTGGGAGGAGGACCCTCAAGAGGCAGCACGGCGGTCCCCAGAAGATGGAACTTTAAATAGGCGACGACGAGCCTCACCAGCTGGACCCTGTACAGAATGCTGATCCCCAGGGTCATGAAGGGCTTGGAGAAGTCGATGACTTTCTCCCTCGCCGACGTGATGGTGAAGGGTGCCATGGCCAGGTCTGCTTTCTGTGGGGGATGGACAGACACAGGGGGGGGAGAAGAGAGAGAGAATGAATGAGAGACGCATACAGCATATATATAAGTGCTTGTAGATCTGCTATTTACAGTACTTTTGTGTGATACTCTTGTATGATGAAAGCTGGGCATTCATTTACAAAAAAAACATGAACACTTTAAACTTGGCGATACAAGGTTTCTGCAGATCAATAGAACCAACGAAGTATACTTCTGATACCGATGAATAGGAACAATTTAGAGAGAGAGAGAGAGAGAGAGAGAGAGAGAGAGAGAGAGAGAGAGAGAGAGAGAGAGAGAGAGAGCTCTCTTTAAGAGAGAAAGAGAGAGAGAGAGAAAGAGAGAGAGAGAGAGAGAGAGAGAGAGAGAGAGAGAGAGAGAGAGAGAGGGAGAGAGAGAGGGAGAGAGGGAAACAGGGAGAGAGAGAATAGAAGGTGTTATAGAGACATGAACAGAGAACAGAGAAGTGGGGTTAGAGCAGCCTACTAAAATAGAAAAGCACTCTGTTGATGTTGTGCCAGTTAATAAATGGTAAGATGAGAGCCATGTGTTTGGTGGAAATGGTGTGTTCCACCTATATGGAAAATGACAAGATCTGCTCTGTGCTAACAACAGCCAGGGAGGACAACAACAGCCAGGAGAATGAGGCAATATGCTAGCACACACACACGCACGCACGCGCACAACGCTAACGCACACGCACACGCACACGTCCACCACACGCACACGTTTGTATTACCATATTTGTGAGGACATCAACATTTTAAGACCGCAATTTTATGAATTTTATGAAGGCCATTTTTACAATTCTTTGCCAACTTAAGCCAACCTTGTAGATCTGCTATTTGCGGTGTGCCCCACCAGCGCACAACTGAGTATAAATAAGGTGTAATTTTAACCCTAGCCACTAAACCTAACCTCTGCCTGAAATGCCTAACCCTAACCCCAACCTGAATGCTTTCCTATAATTGTAATCCTACAGGTGTGTTCCCACAGGCCACGGAAATATTTGTTCGAAAGGCGCGATTACAGTACATACAAAGTCAATGAGCGTTCAAATGGAACCAAGTGGACCTGTGAGGGTCCATTTGTAAACTCCAAGAGTTAAATAACACCAGTAAATTAACAATGGAGGGGTCTCTGTGCACATTTTCTGTCATATGTGCCACAAATAAAACAAGCCCCTGAATGGGTGTTTGAGTCAACACAATGTGTTATTTACTCCCGACCTGACATCTTGCCGAGCGGGGAGGTCCTGCTCAGTCATCCCTGGGAAGTACAGCTGTCGGCGGGGAAGGGGAAAAAACACAGGCCCGTTGTGTGTTTTCGACAGCTTGATTGTAAACGATCAACACATTTTTGTCATGAAATAGAACATGTACAGTAGTTGCTCAATTTGTCTTATTTTCTCACATACGAGTGCTAGATTAAAAACTTGGTAATTAGAATTCGGTACTGTTTCCATATTGTGTGTACAGTGATTGACAGCAGCATGCGTGAACCCTCACAACTAAGTATTACAAGCACACACACACACACACACACACACACACACCAGCGACCAGGTGTATGACTCCAGAGCGCAGAGGTGACAGGGGAGGCTGCTCCACCTGTACACAGCCACTCGGGTCTGTGGTCTCACTGCCTCTGTGCTCACGTCTCGTCCATTAAGCGCTAATTGATGAACACGGGCCGCTAATGAGAGCTGGGTGATCATCAGGCCAGCGGGGGTGGATGGGGGGTGCGGGGGGCAGAGGAGAGAGAGAGAGAGAGAGAGAGAGAGAGAGAGAGAGAGAGAGATACAGAGATCACAGAAAAAACGAGAGATAGAGAGAAAGATACAGAGTGATACAGAGAGGGCAGAGAGGGAGAGAGTGATCAGAGAGAAAGGGAGAGAGAGAGGGAGAGAGTGATCAGAGAGAAAGGGAGAGAGAGAGGGAGAGAGTGATCAGAGAGAGGGAGAGAGAGCATGGGGAGCCGGGGAGCCACACAGCGTGGCAGGTCTCCACATAGGGAGCAGAGGCTGGTAATTGAAGTATACCATATGGTAATTAAGAGCAAGGGGGCTTCTCATTAGACGGCCCAGACTGGAGATCCTACACTGGGCGAAAAGAGCCAGAATCCCCAAATATCATTTTTTTGATTCTCGCTAGAATACGGACATTTCTGATGCATATCCTGAGTTTTGTTGATATGCACCATATCTGGGCAAATATTAACCCAATATACATCATGAAGAAAATATATTGTACTAGGATACGAGCAACATTTTAATTTTGTCATGTATGTGTTCCGTGAATAACCTTAGATCATATCTGGAAATATCTGTTCACAATATTTTTCTAGAATACTGATTAGGTCTATGGCATATCTGGATATGTCAGATATTGAGTTCATATATCACTTAAAGTCATATCTTTACTCTGGAACCGCTAGAGAATATAGACCATTTCCGATGCATATTTAAAGTTTTGTTGACATAAACCATACCTAATCAAATATGGTTGAAGTATTCGTCTCCTTGTCATATACAATGTATGAATATGACGTAATGCAGTATATAGGAATATAATGACACCCTATTTTGAGTAGAATAATGGCAATATCTGTAGCATATATCATCACCTTTTGTCATATAAAACATTTTTACTACAGATTTAGCCATTGGCCCTGTTTTGGGTGAGATATCCTGATATTGATAGGTCATCAATTCAGTCACAGAATCTGGTGATTTATACTGGGCAAATAGAGCCAGAATCCGAAAATATCTCATTGGATACGTCACTGGATTTTATGTAGAATACAGAACATTTCTGATACATATCCTGAGTTTATTGATATGCCATATTTGGTCAAATATGAACCCAATATACATCATGAGGACATATATTATAGAAGGATACCAGCTACATCTTATTTGTGTCATCTGTGTGTTCCAAATATCACCTTATGTCCTATCTGGACATATCTGAGCACAATTTTTTTTCTAGAATACGGATCAAATCTATGGCATATCTGAATGTGTCACAAATACAGTCTATGTTAAGCTCATATCACTTAAAGTCATATCTTGACTCTGGAGCCACTAGAGAATTAAGTATACCGGAATATATTGATACCCTATTTTGAGTAGAATAATGGCAATATCTGTAGCATTTATCATCACCCGTTGTCATATATAACATAATACCAAAGATTTTGCCATTGGGCCTGTTTTGGGTGAGATATTTAACAGATATTGATAGGTCATGAAAATGGACAGAATCTGGTAATTTTTACCAGGTGAAATCCCCAAATATTTATCCAGAAATATCATTAGATTTTCTGTAGAATACGGACCATTTCCGACACTTATCCTGAGTTTGAGTATCTGGTCAACTGTGAACCCAACATACATCATGAGGACATATAATATGTCAAAATACCAGCTACATCTTAATCTGGTGATTTCTATTTTCTTGATTCTCTTGAGAATATGGATAATTTCTGGAACATATTTGAAGTTTTGTCGGTAGGCTCCACATTTGATAAAATATTGACTCAATATATGCCTTTGGGAGGTATATAAAACCTTTTCATATGACACATACTGTATGTTATTCTTGTCATATTATGTTTTGATACAAAAATATTAAGATATTCGTATTAATTTGTGTAGAATACTGACAGTATCCATAGCATATCACTAAGTGAAAAGGTCCAGAATCCTTAACTTATAACAATATATATTTCCTTGGATTCTCTACAGAATACGGACCAATGCTGATGCAAATTCTGAGTTTTGTTGATATGTGCCATATGATATCTAGTCAAATATAGACCCAGCATACAATGGTATCCTACAGAGGACATAGTATATTATACTAGGATTCCAGCTACATCTTATTTGTGTCATATATGCGTTCCAAATATGACCTTTGGTCTGGAAATGTCAGTGCTCAATGTTTTTATAAATATTATATCAAGAAATATCTCTGCCTGAACACTGTTTTCTCCTCAGTGGGTTGAGCAATTGATCTTAACTTGCACACAGGGATTGACCATTAGCCTGGGAAGACAGCCACAAACGCCATTTTTCTGTTTTTACAAATTGAAGCTGTTTACTAGCGTTTTAGTGAATTCCGTGGAGTTAGGAAGTTACTGAGCATGCTCTGCCACATTATACACACTAACACCCTGCCACACAGACAAGAACGGCAGCAGTAGTGCACAGAGCGTTTATTCACAAGCGCAATTTTCACATGAATATAACCTTGTTATTTGCACAAATAACTTAGCTGCCTGAAATGTTTAAACATGGACTTATCAGGGTTATGGTAACGACTACTCAATGTCAGGTAAATGACAAGTTGTTACACACAGCCATGATCAAATGAGAAACCTCCTCTCCTAGTTGATCTAAGCATACTGTGTACGCAGTGCATAACCCAAAGTCTGCAAATACTTTCAGTGCTCACATCCCCGGGTATGGACTAGTACTGTACTGATTACATCTATGGCATATCTTTGTGTGTCACAATTATCTTGGGTTCATATTATGTAAAATATTTAACTGATGTATAAGTTATGCAATGGGTCGAGCTCAAGAGCTTTAAGTGGATACAGTCTGTCTCACAGGTAGGGTCAAAATGGGATGGGGCTCACAGAGCCCAAGGATCCTTACCAGGGAAGCTAAGCATGCAGATCTGTTGTTTTTACCTTTCATAAACAACACAGAGGCAGCAAGCTTGTACATGTCCTTATTTCTGTATGCATTGCAAATGATTCTGCTTCGCTGGTAACTGGATAAAAACAGAACATCTCTGGGTAAAGACCCCCAGAAAGTATGCAGTTGAATTGGCTATGGGACAGCAAGCTGTCATTATATTTAGGGAAGTCTGAATGTTGATCAAGGCATACATTGGACTCTATCAGCGTTTCTCTTGAATTTAATGGTAGGTATTAGGTAAGTGTAAGCATTCAGTTAATCATCTTGGACGTGAACGAGACCAGTATAATCAGTGAGTCTATGGCCCTCTCTTGGTAAGGACCATGCTAAGTGATCAAGGCCTCTAGCAAGAACATCAAAGTTCCTTGATAAGTTCCATGAGGACACTAGCTTTGTATCCTAAATAGGAGGGCTAGTGTATCTATTCTGAAATGATAGAAACTGAGAGGACAAGTAGGGATAGGCCTATATTCCTCTAGTGGGGGGAGTAATGGAACACAATCCCCAATGCAGGCCTAAACTCGGGACTGCAATGGCGAGACAGACAGACAGACAGACAGACAGACAGACAGACAGACAGACAGACAGACAGACAGACAGACAGACAGACAGACAGACAGTGTGTACACAAAACACATACAGTGGTTGAGTACACAGTATGATGCTCTTCAAACATACAAAATAGGTGCATGCCGCTTGTACAAGGTGTTATTTTGTTGCACAAAGTATACAGCAGCATACTGCTTTGAAATAATGACCTCGGGTCTTGAACCCAGACTCCATGATTAAAGGCTTGTATACATATGGCAAACTGTT
The DNA here is from genome assembly GCF_963280865.1 of Gymnoscopelus braueri. NCBI lineage: Eukaryota > Metazoa > Chordata > Actinopteri > Myctophiformes > Myctophidae > Gymnoscopelus > Gymnoscopelus braueri. Next base: position 17,739,303 of record NC_137605.1, read on the forward strand.
GGCTATGCCAAGGTCTTGACCTCAGCTGTCAGGTATGGTCATTGTTAAACATCTATGGGGGACTATGGAAATGGGGGCAATTATCACCCATTTAATGATAAACACACGCACGCACACGCACACACACACACATGCGGAATATATTTATGTAATGAAAAAACTACAATTCACATTATAGATGTGACAGAACTTGTTACAGTGTATATATCAGCCCAACATACACTTGTTTTGGGGAAAAGTGGCACAGAAAAAAATAAATAAATCCTTTAAAATAAATATGCAAATATGGGTAAAATACTTAAAAAATTGGAACAATATATGGCAACCAGATATTAAACATAATTTACTGTATTCATCAATGCCTAACACAAATAATCATGCTTGAAATAAGTTAAAAAAAACGACATCATACAACAGACATCATATATTCATTGACAGGTTATATAAGCAAATAATCAGCTGTAATGAAATCTGATTTAAACACATTTTAATGCCCAAACTAACTGAATATATTGCATATCAACAGTGAATGAATGTAGACGCCATGTTGTAGTTTCTGAAAAAACGACACATACAGCGTGTCAATGGAAAGCACTTCCAAAATTAACTACAAGTCCCACAATGCATTGCAGACGTCTGTTGCTTTGTGGGTGCATGCCCGCCAAATTTCAGTTTGAAAAAACGAAATGCGATTGGCTGTGTGCTAAAGTGCCATGACGTTGCAGGCAGCTATTGGCTCTTGACTCATTGGAGCAGCAGTGAACCTTGAATGAACTCTGAGTGCGCGCAGTCAGTAACTCTCATGCAGGATGCAGGCTCTGTGATAGCTGAAGTGATTTAGGTTAAAACGAACTGAAATAAAGGCACTAAAAGACCGTTGGACAAGAAAGTAAGTTTCTACAAGCTGCTGATATATTTGTGGAGACTTTTGGAGACTTTTGGCATGCACAGTCACAGAGGTTGGAGCAGTGAGATAATATTACAGGTAATGCACAGCTTTTATATTTTCTCATGAAAATGCAGTGGTCCTTCATGTCAAGGACCCCCAAATCCAAAATAGAGGCTATTTGGCTGCAGACCCCCTTCTGAAAATATTTGCAACCTGAGCTTGTAGATCTGCTATTTTCAAATAGCTGATGTAATAGGGTGGTTAAACTGTTTTTTTCATGCTATATTAACTAATATAGCTAGGGAACCCCCTCAGAAACCTCTGGTGGTCCCTCCCTGGACCCCACTTTGATAATCTACCGTGTATTTTTACTTAATTAAAGGCATAGGGGAAGTGATTTTCTTTGGTTAAAATAAGTGTTAAATAGCTCTATATTGTGATAGTACTCATTACTATAGAGTGTTTGTTCAGTAACAGTGATAAATAGCTCTATATTGTGATAGTAGCTATAGTGTTTGTTCAGTAACAGTGTTAAGTAGCTCTATATTGTGATAGTACTCATTGCTATAGAGTGTTTGTTCAGTAACTGTTAAATAGCTCTATATTGTGATAGTAGCTATAGTGTTTGTTCAGTAACAGTGTTAAGTAGCTCTATATTGTGTGACAGTAATCATTGCTATAGAGATTTTGTTCAGTAACTGTTAACCAAACCGAAATGCCGATCTACAAGCTTGTAGATCTGCTATTTTTGGCTAATGTTCCCCTCAGAAAAGGAATTCTAGGTTTCAACAGGTTAAAAAAAAAGTTCCTATCACACAAACATGTGTTGGCCCCCCTGTAGTAACTCTGAGGACCCCCTGTTGAAGACCCCTGCTATACAGTACCAATGATTACTATCACAATATAGTACTTTAACCTTAAAAATTGTTTGTTTTAACCCAAAAATATCACTTACCCTACCTTTAACCAAAATGAGCTGTCATCCAATCTCTTATGCTATTTCTTGTTTGTGTCTACCTTTTGGTGCAGAGACAGGTAATTAATAGAGATAGTAATCTGGGCAAATGCAAACAGTGAGAAAATAAGGCAAATACCATTACAATTGACCTTTACTAATGTAATCTAAATTATTGTAGCCTACTGTACACTGTGCCAATTGTGGCTGTGTTAAACCATCAGCAGTGAATATAATGACTCAGTAGATTATTGCTACTGTCAATACTATGAGTATATTTACACTATCAAGTGTGAATATGAATGAATAGTCTTGTCAGTGCAACTTAACAGGCATCTGTTACATTTCTGTGATGTCATGTCATAATAATTTATTTGACTGTATACAAAGATTAACGCGTTGATACACAATTTAACTCAGAGATACAAATGAACCATAACCATAAAGGTGCCTGTATTAAAAATGGCTGGTCTACAAGCTCACAATGTGTTGCATCACTTGTAGATCAGCTATTTTTGTGTGACACCAGCGCACACCTAAGATGGGGCGTAATTGAGTCCATTTATTGGTACCATTCATTATTGCGTAGTCTTTACATGGGCCTGGGGGCCAGACCCAGCCCCTGGACCATCTCAATCCAAAAAAGACCCCCCAAAACATGTACATTTTAAAAGGCAGCAGATTTTGAGAAAAATCATTTTACTCATTCCAAATTGGTGGGCTACTAGTATTTACAATTTTAATCCATACTTGCATTCCACTGGTGAAGGTAGCTGTACAGTATGTACTCAAATGGTCAATATCAAAATGTTTATAATCGTGAGACAGTCTGCCTTGAGTCCATATATTTAACATAATGGTGACCATTTTGAATTTAGATGACCACAGACATGTCAGTAGGCAGAGATCTCTGATCGTCTGGCTTTCCCAGACTATATTTGTTTCTAAATTATTATTGATATGTTTGACCAAGCATCCAATTATAATTAACATTATCTGCCTTCCACAGCACATAATTGCCTTGGACACCACTGTATTCATACATGCCTTGGTCTGGTCTTGGTTTTTAATTTCATCTGTTTGTGTGTGTGTGTGTGTGTGTGTGTGTGTGTGTATCTGTCTTCAGCTTCCGAACGCTTCATAAGGAGGAGGTTACAACTGCTGTGATCCAGACAATAGAGGATTTCAGACACCAAAGTTGAGCCTCCACCAACTCCAAAGTAAGTTTTATATCAGGCTGTTAATCTGAGTAGTAATATGACCTTAAATTGGTTGTGATTTTAACAATTTGATGACCTGGCTTACCTGTGATCCTACTTTACTGAGGCACTACACTGTCTCTCTGCATGTATGTGATAACCTTGCTTAATGTAAGTCGCTCTGGATACAAAGCGTCTGCTAAATGCCTACATTGTTCATTAGTGTTGATTTGACACGGTTAAAGATGACAGATGGCACACTGACCATCTAATATTGCAAAATGTAATATTGGTGTAAGTGATTTTTTCTTTTTTCCCCCTTTTTTTTTAAAGGTTAGTTTGCTATTCAAATGGTAATCATTTCTATAGTGTTAGCTAAATAACAGGAGTCTCCCTGTCTCTTCTAGCTCTCAAATAAACAAAATACATTTCATCATCAGGAGAGTACTCCCAGTTAGTTTGCATTTTGAGTGATCACTAATACTATCCTTTTGAGATGTCTTAATATAATACAGTTCATAACATGGTATTTGTGTTGTAATTTTCATTCACTAGGAGGCAGTGAAAAGATGGAGCTGGACAGGACCGGAGGACATAAAAAAGACGAAGACCCTTACCAGCAGGACAGATCGGGTGAGTTATTGCCCTGCTCTATTACTGTTGCATTTGATTGATCACGTGTATTATCAATTGCCTTTTTATGTAAGGGATAATTAACAGTGAGGTGGTCATTACTGAGAAATACGCTAACAGGGTGATGCAGGACTTGAATAAACACACTTGAGTGAATCAAAGATTCTCTGTCTGGTGGACATATTTTATTTCCTTCCCAAAAAGTGGATTTTACACAAAATGTGGGGGTCTGAGAGGCTTCCCACCATAGACAATAGGCTTTCAGCATCATGAAACTGCCTTTGTTTAAGCGAATATCAAAATCATACTTATGTTTACTCAAGTGTAGTGATCATACTTGCAATGGTTCCCAAACTGGGGGTCCCCAAATGATTTGGAGGGTCCCCAGATGATTACCTTAGTGCAACATTGTTTTCTCACTCGACAGTAAAGAAACCAACATACAGTAAAATTGTATACAGGGTACCTGCACATTTATAAAGTTACAATTTAAGGACTTTTAAGACCTTTTAATACCTCGATAGCCGATCTACAAGCTCACAACGGCTCACATCGTGAGCCGTTTTGATGTATGGAGTATATCCCAAAGTAAAGCGTAAGGAGAGCTAGGTGCCTAGACCCTAGAGCAGTGGTTCTCAACCTGTGGGTCTGGACTCCCAGGGGGGTCCCCAGATGATTAGCTTAATGTGCAACATTGTTTTCTCACTCAACAGTAAACACACCAACATACAGTGTATACAGGGTATCTGCACATTTATAAAGTTACAATTTAAGGAATTTAAGACCTTTTAATACCAAATTGGCCAAATATTATGTAAAAAATAGGCAAATATTGTGAAATCAGCCGATCTACAAGCTCACGCCTAGCAGTGCTAGACGTTGTGAGCTTGTAGTTCGGATATTTTCACAATATTTATCTGTGGAACCGAGTCAAACTAAATGTAATGCCTACAATTCCAAGTGCTTGTCAGGGTGGGGGGTCCCCAGTTCAAATATGATTATTTTGGGGGGTCAGGGCCTGAAAAGTACAGTTAGACTGACACCACTGTATTAATGTCCCTACAGACCACCGTCCGTTAAATCTATAGAAGCCTCGGAGAGAGATGGCAGGTCCAGCCGGAGGACAGGTATGTTCCCACCCCCCCCCCCCCACATCTGAAATGCCTCTGTTTGTGAAATAACATAACACTTTTGTATCATGTTATGCTGAAAATATCAGTGCCCATACCCTAGGTGGGGTTGGCGAAAGGGCCTCTCTGTGTGGAGTTTGCATGTTCTCCCCGTGTCTCCTAGGGTAGATACCCTCACAAAAACATGCAGTAATCCTGGTCACTATACTGCCTCCCCCTGGCCAGCCGGGGCGCCTGATGGAGGGGAAAGGAACTGGTTGGAATAACGTGTTCCTTCCACACGCTACGTCCAACCAGGGAAACTCTCCCCTGTCAGGTGATAAGAAGGTCAGTTGGCTCTCATGCATTGAAGGAGGCATGAGCTCGGCCCTGGCCTCCCTAGGTTGGCAGAGGGAAGGTAGTGCCCAGGATTACATAGACAATTGGCACTGGGTGTAAAAAATGGGGTTACAAAATCGTGGGATAAACATTTTAGGATAAAAAAAATATTATGCTGAATGAGGGGTATCTTAAAAGTGTGATTTTCCACAGCTTCCATACTGCTCACAATGAGGTGGTGACCCAGGCTGTGATGCAGGCTATTCACGACTCAGAGCCCCAGTGGACCACCAGCCTAGTCAGAAGTAAGTCTGATATCACATTAATTTGGGGACTTATGTCCTTAAATTGCTTGTAATTTTAACAATTGGATGACCTGCTGCTTACCTGTGATCGTGAGGTATTTTCTATGTATGCGTTACCTTGCTTACTGCAAGTCGCTCTGGATAAAAAGCGTCTGCTAAATACCTACATTGTAGATTAGTGTTGATTTGACACTGTTAAAGATAACAGATGGCACACTAACCATCTAATATTGCAAAATGTTATATTGTTGTTTTTGTTAAAAAGGTTAGTTTTCTATTCAAATGGTAATTTCTATAGTGTTTGCTAAATAACAGGGGTCTCTTCTTGCTCTCAAATAAACAGAAAATAAATGTTCATCAGGAGAGTACCCCCATTTTGTTTGCCAGTTTACATTTTGTCTGCTCATTTCTTTGAGTGATCACTATCCTTTTGAGATGCCTTACTATAATACATTTAGAGTTCATAACTTGGTATTTGTGTTGTAATTTTCATTCACTAGGAGCCTGCAACAGGGCTTATGAGAACATCAAAGCCGCTCAGAAGATGGAACTGGATAAAGACCCTTACCAGCAGGAAAGATCGGGTGAGTTATTGCCCTGCTCTATTACTGTTGCATTTTATTGATCACGTGAATTATCAATTACCTTTTTTATGTAAGGGATATAACAGTGAGGTGGTAATTACTGAGAAATACACTGGAGGAGACAAAGCAGAGGGGTCATACAGTCCAAATGTTTATAGCTTGGGTTGTGTAGCTGCCATAATATAGCTCTGGTCCAGAGCTATATTAGTAGTAAAAAATAAACAATATACTAGTTTCACTACTCGCCAAAACAAAAACATGGGTTTCTGATCTTAAAGGTAGGGTAAGTGATATTTTTTGGTTAAAACTAAAAGTATTTTGTTAAAAGGTTAAAATACTATATTCTGATAATCATTAATCACTCTATAGTAATCATTGCTATAGAGTGTTTTTTTCAGTAACAGATGTCTCCCTGTCTCTCCAGCTCTTTAATAAACAGAAAATAAATGTTTCGGTAGGTGTCAAAATCTCAGCCAATCAGGAGAAAGTACAAATTTTTTAGCTTAATTTGTATAGTGTTCCAGTTCCAATTTTGTCTGCTCATTTCTTAGTGTCATCACTTCCAATTTCACTTGTTTAATCTGTATCCTGATTGAGTTCTCTGTCCTGGTTGGATAAAATTGAACTGAAACGAAAATGCATTTTCTGTTTAATAAAGAGGTGGAGAGACAAGGAGACTCCTAATACTGAACAAACACTCTATAGCAATGAGTACTATCACAATATAGAGCTATTTAACACTTATTTTAACCAAAGCAAATCACTTACCCTACCTTTAAGCCTATTCTACAGAACTGTCATAGCATTTTTTTATTGTCCAGTCCAGATCGGTGGCACACTTGAGTGAATCAAAGCTTTTCTGTCAGGACGTTTTATTTCCTGGCCAAAAAGTGAATTTTACACAAAAGGTGGGGTTATAAAAGGCTTCCCACCATAGACAATAGGCTTTCAGCATCATAAAACTGCCTTGTTTCAGTGAATATCAAAATCATACTTAGGTTTTCTCAAGTGTAGTGATCCTACTCTCAATGGTTCCCAAACTGGGGGTCGGGGACCCAAATGATTTTGGGGGGTACCCTGATAATTACTTTAGTGCAACATTGTTTTCTCATTCGACAGTAAACAAACCAACATACTGTTTAACGCAGGGGTCTTCAACGTTTTCAGGCCAAGCTGAGAGAGAGTTGAAGCAGGGACCCCCTCTATATTGTATAAAATTGTGTTTCAGATAAACTTTTGCTGATCTTTTTTCTGGCTAAAGTTCTCCTCAGAAAAGGGATGCTAGGGTTCAAGTGGTTAATGTAAAAAAAAAAAATCATATCAAACAAAGATTTGGCGGACCCCCTGTAGTAACTCTGAGGACGTCCTCAAGTTGTGAGTTTGTAGATCAGCTATTTTCACAACATTTATCTGTGGAACCGTGTCAACTAAATGTAATGCCTCAACTCCTAAAATTCCAAGTGCTTGTCAGGGTGGGGGGTCCCCAGTTCAAATATTATGAAGGGGGGTCACAGCCTGAAAAGCTTGGGAGCCCTTGTCATAATGTACACCTGTTCATTTTACAGTCAATGGAAAATGCACTGTTCCTGGTCCAGAGGTTAGCGAGAACTGTCTAATGCTCGGGACTAGAGCTAGCCATAATATAACCCTCATACTGTATTTACTTATTTAGTTTTGTTGATCGCTTTAAAAGTCTAACCTCCTCTTCTCATCTGTTACACAGCTTTTCAAGAAACGGGTCAAGATTG